>NC_143029.1:70510000-70850000 GCF_057628025.1 Oncorhynchus mykiss
AGATCGCGGAGGGAAATGAAGAGGAAAATTGAATTTGGGGTAGTTCTAAAATAGTCTACTTTTCAGGTGATGCGGGGGCTTCTGAGGGATATTTTTCCCCCAAATGTAATTAAATCTATTTTCTCTGAAGTATAAATTTCACCGTAAGTAGGTACGTCTGAATAGACTATTTCTGAAGTTGCATTTGTCAAATCTGACAATGCCCTTCTTAAATTAGGAGGAAGGGGGACAAAGTGGCTGACCCAGTTGTGGCAACATAGGCTTTGTTTTCCCTTATCCTTTCGGCAGGAGAATATGCTGGCCTTGACTAATACCTCCAATTCCACTACAATGCCTGCTTTAACACAAACTGCATGGGACCTTGGTGGTGGTATGATTAGTTAAAGCTCTGTTGTACTGTATGTACTCTATTATCAGTAGGGCAGCCTATTGTTGGTTTCCCCCTGTTTTAGAAACACAGAGTAAAGTACACTCATGAGTATGTTTTCTCAAAAAAAAAAAAAAAAGTGCTCTTGACAGTTGTATACCTGGCAATACTAATGGCAGTAGAGAATGACAGTGACGGTGATGATGGCAATGACCTTGACGATGATGACGATAACGATGACCAATCCTAATAGGAATAATGATTGCCATGGTGATGGTGATGATAAAGATGATGAAAGTGACAATGATGATTTAGATCACATTTTTGTCCTCTCTAAGACCAACTATAGCTAAGAGTACTCCCCAGTAATTGTACCTGTTTAAGGGACAGCACTTTCTCCTCACCAACCCCACCCTTGGAGAAAAGGGAAACAAGAATGCTAACAGGGGGAAGTTAGCAATCACGGTAATGACATGTCTATGTGGGGACAAACGCCTGGGGCACGTAGTATGATGCCCCGACACAGTCAAAACAACACTCCATCCCCACTTAAAGTTCATACTGC
Source organism: Oncorhynchus mykiss (assembly GCF_057628025.1). NCBI lineage: Eukaryota > Metazoa > Chordata > Actinopteri > Salmoniformes > Salmonidae > Oncorhynchus > Oncorhynchus mykiss. The sequence continues at coordinate 70,510,933 of NC_143029.1, forward strand.
AAACTCGCTCTGACCAATCAAATATTTATGTGCTTCATCACTCTAACCAGTCAGATCCTTTTGCACCTCTTCACTCTGACCAATCAACTCTCTCTGTGCTTCATCAATCTGACCAATCAGCTCATTCTATTTCTCATCATGCCGACCAATAAGCTCTCTTCTCACTTCATCAAGTCAACCAATGAACTCCCTAGGTAGTTCATCACTCGAGCCAATCAACTATCTCTGTCTCTCATCACTCGGACCAAGCAACTCCCTCCACACTTCATCGCTCCGTCCAATCATCAAATCAGCAGTGGTGGAAAAAGTACACAATTGTCATACTTGAGCAAAAGTAAGGATGGCTTAATAGAAATGATTGAATTAAAAGTGAAAGTCACCAATTAAAAAATTACTTAAGCAAAAGTCTAAAAGTATTTGATTTTAAATATATGTTAGTATCAAAGTAAATGTAATGGCTAAAATGTACCTAAATATCGAAAATGAAAGTAAGGAAACCAGACGGCACCATTTTTCTTGTTTTGTAAATTACGGATAGCCAGGGGCACAGTCCAACATTTAGACACAATTTACAAATGAAGCATGTGTTTTTAATAGGTATCGGACCCTTTTTTTTTTTTTTTCGCCTTAAATGTCATACCCAAATCAAACTGCTTGTAGCTTAGAAACAGCAGGGTTCAAACTTTAGAACCCACTTTCTACATTTGAATATAAAAATAGATTTGATCAAACAAAGCAATGCTACGTTTAATCTCTGGAACCCTCAGGATGACAAATCAGAGCAAGATTACTGAATGTAAGTACATGATTTACCTTCAGAGGTGAATGTATCAAACCAAATGCTGTGACAAAAGTTTTTGCCGTTGTATCCTCAAACAATAGCATGGTATTTTTTTACTTTAATAGCTACTGTAAATTGGACAGTGCAGTTAGATTAACAAGTATATATGTTTTCTGCACATATAAGACATGTCTATGTCCTGGAAAGTTTGCTGTTACTTACAATGTAATTCTAGTGACATTAGCGCACGTTAGCATCAACCGTCCCGGTACAGGGACACCGATCCTATGGGATCCTTAAGAGGTTTTAATGAGTCTGCCAGATCAGATCAGAGGCAGTAGAGATTACCAAGGATTTTCTGTTGATGTGAAGTGTATGAATTTGACAATTTTCCTGTGCTGCTAAGCATTCAAAATGTGACAAGTTGTAACGATCGTCATCCTCCTCGTCTGAGGAGGAGTAGGACATATCGGACCAATGTACAGCGTGGTACGTGTTCATGATGTTTATTTGCCTGAACACTGAAATACAAAATAACACTGTGAATAAATGAAACAAACGAAACAGTCCCGTGTGGAACAAACACTGACACAGAAAAGTAATCACCCACAAAACACAGGTGGGAAAAGGCTACCTAAGTATGATTCTCAATCAGAGAGAACGAACGACACCTGCCTCTGATTGAAAACCATACCAGGCCAAACACATAACCACAACATAGAAAAAGGAACATAGACTACCCACCCCAACTCACGCCCTGACCATACTAAAACAAAGACATAACAAAAGAACTAAGGTCAGAACGTAACACAAGTACTTTTGGGTGTCAGGGGAAATGTATGGAGAAAAAGTACAATATTTTATTTAGGAATGTTGTGAAGTAAAAGTAAAAGTTGTCAAAAATATGAATAGTAAAAAAAAGTACAGATACGCCCAAAAAATAACTTAAGTAGTACTTTAAAGAATTTTTACTGAAGTACTTTACACCACTGCATATCAGTACACATTATTCCACGTTTGAATCACTATTTGAAATATTATATATTGCAACAATATCAACAGATAATGTACTTCACAAACACTGACCCAGAGTTTCCATCTCTTCCTTGATCTTCTCTCCACATCTCAGACATTTTATCAACCCAGTTAATCTGTTCTCCGCTGCTCCACAGGGTTGGGTAGGTTACTTTCTAAATGTAATCCAATACAGTGACTAGTTACCTGTCCAAAATGGTCATCAATACCTTCACTTCTAGAGCTTGGTTCTATCTGCAAAAAGATGATTCTGAGATAACTGGCTTTACAGTTCCAAACCTTCAGGGGTTTGAATGGTGTCATATATTTTTATCTTGTATTCTTTTGAATTTTAACAACATGAATTGGGGTATTTAGAGTACTTTAGAGTACATGTCACCCATTGTTTGGGATGCTCTGGATCGATGTGTATGACAGCGTGGTCCAGGTCCAGAAAATATCCAGCAACTACGCACTGCCATTGAGGAGGAGTGGGAAAACAACATGTCAAATCCATAGTTTAGGGCCTGATAAATGTATTTCAATTGACTGATTTCCTTATATGAATTGTAACTCAGTAAAATCTTTCAAATTGTGGCATGTTGTGTTTATATTTTTGTGTCATTTAACAGACGCTCCCACCCAGAGCAACTTACCGTTAATGCATTCATCTTAATAAGATAGCTAGTTGGGACAATCACATATCTCAGTCATAGCAATACATTTTTCATAAATAAAGTAGCTATCAGCAAAGTGTGGGGGGAGTCAGGTGAGAGTGTTAATTCAGAAAGTGTATTTTTTTTTAAATATACAGTGCCTTCAGAAAGTATTCACATCCCTTTACTTTTTGCACATTTTGTTGTGTTACAGACTGAATTTAAAATGGATTACATTTCAATTTTGTTTCTGTGGCCTAAACACAAAACCCCATAATGTCAAAGTTGAATTCTGTTTTTAGAAATGTTTACAAATTAATTAAAAATGGAAAGCAGAAATGTCTTGAGTCAATAAGTATCAAACCCCTTTGTTATGGCAAGCCTAAAGAAGTTCCAGAAAAAAAGTATACTAAATAAGTCACATAATAACTTGCATGGATTCACTCTGCATGCAATAATAGTTTTAAACATGATTTTTGAATGACTACAGTACTTCATCTCTGTACCGCACACATACGGTAAGGTCTGTAAGGTCACTCAGTTTAGCAGTGAATTTAAAACACAGATTCAACCACAAAGACCAGAGATGATTTTCCAATGCTTCTCAAAGAAGGGAACCTATTGGTAGATGGGTAAAAATGTAAGCAGACATTAAATATCCATTTGAGCATGGTCACTACAAAAGATACAGGTGTCGGTCCTAACTAGGTTGCTGGAGAGGAAGGAAATCAAGGAGGCCAATGGTGACTTTAAAACAGTTACCGAGTTTAATGGCTGTGATAGGAGAAAACTGAGGATGGATCAACAACATTGTAGTTACTCCACAGTACTAACCTAAATGACAGTGAAAAGAAGGAAACTTGTACAGAATACAAATATTCCAAAACATGCATCCTGTTTGCAATAAGGTATTGAATAAAACTGAAAAAAATGTGGCAAAGTATTTCAAATGTTTTATTGATATATTTCCACAGATATGTCTTAATGCAATTAATCCTTTACAATAGTTGATGTACTATTTATCAAGTGTTGGTGCTTGAGTTTGCGCACATTGTGGGTTGACATGGATTTGATGCATATGCCAAAGAAAAAATTATTATGTCCTGAATACAAAGCGCTATGTTTGGGGCAAATCCAACACAAAACATCACTGAGTACCATTCTTCATATTTTCAAGCATGGTGGTGGCTGCATCATGTTATGGGTATGCTTGTCATCAGCAAGGACAAGGGAGTTGTTTTGGGATAAAAATAAACAAAACAGAGCTAAGCACAGGCAAAATCCTAGAGGATAACCTGGTCAGTCTGTTTCCAACAGACACTCGGAGACAAATCCACCTTCCAGCAGGATAATATCCTAAAATGCAATGCCAAATATACGCTGGAGTTGCTTACCAAGATGATATTGAATTTTCCAGATTGGCCTAGTTACAGTTTTGACTTAAATCTTCTTGAAAATCTATGGCAATGCCTGAAAATGGCTGTCTAGCACTTATCAACAAACAACTTGACAGAGCTTGAAACATTTTTTAAGAATAATATGCAAATATTGTACAATCCAGGTGTGCAAAGCTCTTAGATAGTTTCCCAGCAAGACGCACGGATGTAATCGCTGCCAAAAGTGATTCTAACGTATTGACTCAGGGGTGTGAATACTTATGTAAATTATATATCTCTGTATTTCATTTTCATTTTCAATAAATTAGCAAACATATGGGGTATTGTGTATAGAATAGATTGTTGAGAAAACTATTCAGGCAGTAAACACAACAAAATGTGGAATAAAAACACAGTATCTCTCTCTCTCTCTCTCTCTCTCTCTCTCTCTCTCTATATATATATATATATATAGAGAGAGAGAGAGAGAGAGAGATACTGTATATATAGAGATATATATATATATATATATATATATGTACACACACACACACAACGTGGCCAAAAGTATTTAAACACTGCTTCAAATTAGTGGATTTGGCCATTTAAGTCATACCCGTTTCTGACAGGTGTATAAAATCAAGCACACAGCCATGCAATCTCCATAGACAAGCACAAGCATTTTTGGCAAACATGTTTTCTGAATTTAAAAGTAATCTTAAAAGTAATCATCCATTTTATATAAAGTATCTGTAATGTGATTACATAGTTGTTGCTGGTAACTTTCAGATAACAATTACAGTTTTTTGTAATCAGTTGTAACGGATTACATGTAATACATTACTCCCCAACCCTGCTGCTCCACATCCGGCATCTGGCCAGTCAGTCCTGAGACAGGCTGAGGTCATGGTGAGTAATGCCTCCCTCCCTCCCTCCAACTTTCCCTCCCTCCTTTTTCACCCTCCCTCCCTCCCTCCCTCCCTCCCTCCCTCCCTCCCTCCCTTCTTTCTTTCTTTCTTTCTTTCTTTCTTTCTTTCTTTCTTTCTTTCTTTCTTTCTTTCTTTCTTTCTTTCTTTCTTTCTTTCTTTCTTTCTTTCTTTCTTTCCTTCCTTCCTTAATTTCTTTGTTCCTTCTGTCCTTCCTTTACTCCTTCTCTACTCCCCCAGTGGCGCCCCTCCAGCTGATTCCAGTCTCTCCATTGCTGTCTTGTCTGGCAGGGGGCTGGGTGGTTGTTTTAGGTGTTAGTGGGGTCTGGCCTGGGAAGCTACATGCTGGCTTTAAAGGCCAGATGTGTCATGAGAGTGTATCCATTGGAGCAAAGCAAATAAAGTGTTCCCATTGGAGACCCGTTCGAGCCCCAGGAGTTTCACAGTAGATTTGCATGCTTGTCAGGACCAGACTCAAACCTAATGTAGGAGTATTGAATCACTGAGTTTGTGTGCGGTTTAGGTTTACTGATTCAATATACAGTACATTCTCGAGTCACCCATAGCTAATATAAAATGGATTCTAACCATGTCTGTGTACTCTGCTGACACATGTATATCATGTAGGTCTGTGACATTAGTGATTTCTGAACTTTTTCAAGTTACTATGTGAACATATGCAGCAATACCAAGTATTTGAGTATGTGGACTGTTGTCTCAGACCTACACAGCACATAACTATGTGAACTGGAATCTGTGCAATGCTAACATCCTCTGGTTCATCCTCCTTTTCAAAGAAGACGGTAAAGGCCCTCCTTAGGCAGAGATATGTAACTGCATGAGTCACGCTAGCAGCTGCTCTTTGTTTGGCAGAGTGTGTTTCTCTCTCACACAACTGGATATGTGGGCCCACAGCCAAATCAGTCTCCACAGTGCTGCTTTTCTTCCTCAGAGAGGAAGTGTGCGTGTACGTGCGGGAGTGCATGTGGATGCGTGTGCGCGAGTGTGTGTGTGCCTTTGTGTGTATACCTGCATTCATTCCTGTTTGCTGCATTTCTAATGTATTGATTTTTTGTCTCATTATTTAGCTATTTGTCCTGACTATTATTTCATGATTGCCCTTTTGAATAAATCACAAGGAAAGCAAGTAAGCTATCAACCCCCAAAATATCCAATGTGATACACATTATTTCATTATTTTTTATGGTTTATTAAGATGATTAGGGTCATTTGTATGCATAATTGAGGTGAAACAGATTTAATCGAATAGAGTCAAATATCTTCACAAAGAGAATCGAGACTGATATGGTCGTTTAAAACAATAGAGCATTCTCAATTATGGTGGAGTGGGAATGAACATGTTACTGTTGATGTTACTGGGATAAACAAACAGGCTCATTGTACTTGAAAGCTTTCTCCAAAGTTATAAATGTCTAATGTACAAAATAGCTCTTGTTTAGGCATTTGCCGATGTGGCATTGATACTTGTTGTAACATGGGAATGAGCTACAACTTTCACAAAGCTTTATAAATGGCTCACCACCAAGGATCAACATTATGTGCATACTAATTACGCCAAATAGATATTAGGAGCGTGTTCTTTTAGCAAGTCCAATTCAAAGAAGAATACAATGTATCTTACTCACCTAGTAGACTGTGTATGAACAGTTGACGAAAGATAGAGGATTTCATCTGATGTAAAAAGTACTGATTTAAAACTATCACCCTCGTGAATATCACCCTTATTATCTACCATACAGTACCTCATATAAATAATGTTTGACAAAACCATTTTACAGAAACATTTAGCGTCTTTTAACTAACACATTTCCATTACATCAGTAACAAAGTTATATGACAGAAAATCTATGAATCATATATAATTTAACACTGACTATCCATCCAATAGATTCAAAGTGAGTTGAAGAGGAGGAGAGTCTTTACACTCTTTAAAACTGTGATAGTGCAGCTATAAACATAATTTAGGTCGTTAGAAATCCGACGGTTAGCCATGAGACTGGTCACAACGCTCCTCCTCTCCCTCATTATAACCAAGAGGCCTTTAGATAAACACCATCTCTAATCAATGGAGATCCATTGCCAGCCAGCCAAGTGCTCAGCTTAGAGAGACGCAGTCTAGCCAGGATTTACACCTGTCTCAAATCATCAGCAGTCACATAATACGAACCACCCCATCCTAGGGGAACTGCTAAACCCCATCCACCCTCCGCCCTCCACCCTCCCATAGGCTACCCCTCACCCTTCTCCAATAGGACCAACCTGACTGTCACCAGTCACACAACCTGACTGTCACCTGACTGTCACACAGCAAGGGAGACTGCTCCAAGTCTCTCAACTACAAAAAGCCCACTGTTCGTTCATGGTCATAAAATATTAATAAAACAGTGTTTCGTTCCTATTTCCCTCCTCCTCCCTTCTTTTCGGGTAGCAGTTCAAATCTGGGAGGCCGTCTGACTGTGCGGTGGATTCATCTCCTGTGGCAAGTCTCCATCTGCGATCAGCAGCATGATCGTCAGCCGTACAGTACGTCCCCGCTCTCTCTCCCATCTCCCTCTCTGCATTAACCTCCAGCTGGGACTACTGTCTGTCTGCCTGCCTAGCCCATCACTTCCCTTCCCAGCTATGTCCAATCATGCTGTGTGTGGACACACTGGGGAGAGGAAGCGAGGATGGGGGAGAGAGGAGGGAGGAGGAGGAAGCGAGATAAAAATCTCAATATCTCACATCAATTCTATTTTGCTGGGTTGATTTGTGCCTAATTTCCCCTCCAATAGCCCTTTTGTCTCCACTGTGATCTGATTGATACTAAAAGCTTCCACAGCGGCCACGTTGAAGAGGATGAGAGGCTTCTGCAGTACCATACCAGGATGGGAGAGGAGTTGTTAGGGTGACACCAGTGAGATTGGGAGATGGGGGGATTTTTAATGTAATTCCACTCTGTGGTGCTCAGTCATAGACATGAGGGTTTGCTGCTGAGAGCTTGTGTGAATCCACTGCTGTCGGCTCTTGTCTGTTTGATGTTCTGAAAAAGGGATAATACACTGATTTATATAATACATTGAACAGGCAAGCTTTCAGTTCTCACTTAACTGTGCAGTAGATGCTGTTAATTAAGTGACAAGTTACATCGGAAGGAGTGTAGTAAGGAGAGAAGTGATCCCTGGGCGTGACCCCACTCTCCGAGGGTGTCTCAGGCGGAGTAGGATATGCAAAAACACATTTCCATTTCTCACCACATATCTGTACAAGTTACACACTTGTACATGTGTGAAACAGGGCAGATATAAGCACCCCCTATTTGACCTTTGAGTTAAGATAATAAAGGATTTGAATGGTTTAGGTGTATAGTGTGTACTGTTACATGTACAGAATAGTTGGATGTCTTGGCTGGATGGATGATTGACTAATGCCTTATATTGCCAAATTATATTGCCTTTTGTTTGACTCACATTCAAGCATGATCCACACTGGGTGGCAGCGTGGTACAGCTATATGAGCATTATGACAGCAGTCAATCACAACAAGCTGTGGCCTTGTAAAAACCACGCTTGTGTTTGAACCATTGGGTTTTAACCAGCCCTGCCAACAGAGAGTAGCCAGTTGCTTGTTGTGCCTGGCAGTCCATCCCATTTAATGAATGTGACATAGTCCTGATCCAATTTGGGCCACACTCAATCAACCTAAATCTACAGGTGCTGTGTGTGGAGGCCAGGCCGAGTAGGGTTGTACTGCAAGAAACAAAGCAGCTTGTTTTCTCTGCCTTCATGTCCATCACAACCGTATAGACTCTATAGATGGTATGGTTTACACACTACATAGTATATGTAAATTAATCAATGCCATTCAACTCCACAGTAATTTATGCTGTTAACCTAAGGGCTGCTGGTCCAAGCAACAGTGACTGGATTCTCGGAGGCCACTATTTTTAGTTTACTGCAAAATAATAAGTTATTGAGAATGACACTGAATCCCCCAGTGACATGAAAACAAGCACTGTCTGACTCACTGAAAGCGTAAGGAACGACGCTGCAGAGAAGAAGCAGGTACTGGGAGTTGACATTTAGTTAGGACTGGACATGCAACAGGACAGGACCAGCGTCAGAACTGGGAAACACGAAGACAGATGACAATCAATGCAGCAGCGGGGAACAGAGCTGGGGAACTGACAAATATAGGGGAAGTAATAAACAGGGGATTGAGTCCAGGTGAGTCCAATATCGCTGATGCGCGTGTCGAGGGAAGGCAGGTGTGTGTAATGATGGTGGCAGGAGTGCGTAATGCAGGGCAGCCTGGTGCCCTCGAGCGCCAGGGAGAAGAGCAGGAGTGAGTACGGCATAGTTGGAACAAATATACCTAAGCATATGCGCAAGTCAAGTCAACAAACTTAAAAAAAAAAAAAATGTTTTACATCTAATCTCCTTTTGATATTCTCATCATTGTCGTGGGGAGCACAATGTCATGCTTCTGCCTCTGCCGTACAAGAAGCCCATTATATTAGCAGCGTGGGATCTCCGCTTGACATCCTGTGTCCTGATGCTCTAATGAAATAAAAGAGGTTTCACACACATGCTCCTGCTATGTCCTTGACTCTTTGAATTCACTACTTTGCAATTTTTATAATTTGGGGGAGGGGGTTCAAAGATACTTTGGTGTCAAGCAGACTACACAGGGGAAAAATGTCAGGCAACCAATCTCACATTTTAATACGGCGTGGCACTAGTCAGTACCCACCAGGGTATACTGCAGATAAAGCTGGGGATGTGTTGCAAAGTCTCATAGATTACAATATGTGGGATCTGCTGAAAAGTTAAAACTATTGGTTTGTTAAAATGTCCGTGTTTGCATCAGAACATGTAGTTATTTTTTGTACAACAGATATCCACTGAAATGTAGGAACCTTTCAGTTGCATCAGTTGACTTTTACATAGACAAATATTAAATACATTTTCAAGTACAAACTCTATTTTAATCTGGAGTTGTCATGATCGTCGTATGGAGTAGACCAAAGCGCAGCGTAGTGTGAATGCATATTTTAATGATTAAACGTAAAACACGAAGTACACTAAACAGACTGACTGACTGACTGACATAGACAATAACACACGAAATACCCCCAAAAAAGATGGCTGCCTAAATATGGTTCCCAATCAGAGACAACGATAAACAGCTGCCTCTAATTGAGAACCAATCTAGGCAACCATAGACATACATAAACACCTAGATGGTAAACAACCCCATAAACCTATAAAACCCATAGACAATACAAAAACACATACATCAGCCATGTCACACCCTGACCTAACCAAAATATATAAAGAAAACAAAGAATACTCAGGGGAGGGCGTGACAGGAGTGTATTGTCAAAGTAGAAGAAACTTCTCTAAGCACTCAGTCGTCAACTCTAAAGCCCCCAACTTTTACAGGAGTCAGGGATGTTTCTTGTAAATGCTCAACATGCTGTCATAAAATGTGCCAAGCCGTGTTTAAAATTCCCTTTTCCTAATGAGCTCTCCCACCAACAAACAGATGTGAGTGAAGCATCGCTGTGTGAAGTTAACATCTGTACATAATTGGATATTGTAGCTGCTATTGTGGAAAACATGCTGTGGGCCCCCTTTAACTGTGAGAAGTCATTATCAATGTTTATGTTAATGGTTCTGCCCAAACCAACCCAGCCTTGCTCTGGATAGGAGCCCTGTTCCATTTTCCGGATTGAAGCAGTTTTTCGTGAGTCTGACTGTTATATGCACATGTTCGTGCTGCTGTGGTCCTGCTTGGATTCGTAAAGTCTTGTGTGTGTGAGCAATCTGTTTCACAGCTCCACCGTGACTAAGACACAGTGGCAGCTTTAGTCACTTGTCTGTCACCTGGCTGACATACAGACAGATGCTACCACGGTTACAAGCTGCAGGAATAGGGTTTGATATGGTTTCAGTACTGATGCTATGGTTTGATATGGTATCAGCACCGAAGATATGGTTGATATGGTTTCAGTACAGAAGATGTGATTTTATATGGTTTCAGGACTGAAGATAGGGTTTGATATGGTTTCCGTACTAAAGATATGGTTTGATTTAATTTCAGTGCTGAAGAGAAACCCTAAACCTAACCACAATAGTATAGAAGAAAGGTGTAACAGTTTGGAAGTACTGTTTCACAGTTTTAAGGGCCACTTATGCTAATATGGGATCTTAAAGTTGAATTAACTGGGAATGAAATAATGTTTCACAAACAAACATTTTAGCAATATTAAAAAGGCATCAATCAGAATAATTAATTCAGCCTTACATGCACATGTATTTGTGACATTAATTGAGCAGTAAGGCATCATATTTAAGATGTATTGACGACTGAGCAGAAAGAAGTAGCATGGGGCCTTCAGATGGGATAGTCTTCCTTTCATCTTTGAAGTCCTCACATGCCCTGCCTCTCTTTAGTATTCTCCAGAACCTTTCTGTATAATTGGTAACATATTGTGAGAAGGAAACATTTTCTTTCTCTCTGAAAACTCCCCTCCATTTCAGAGAGAGAGAGAGAGAGAGAGAGACAGAGAGACAGAGAGACAGACAGACACAGAGAGACAGAGAGACAGACACAGAGAGAGAGAGACAGACACACAGAGAGAGAGAGAGAGAGAGAGAGAGAGAGAGAGAGAGAGAGAGAGAGAGAGAGAGAGAGAGAGAGAGAGAGAGAGAGAGAGAGAGAGAGAGAGAGAGAGAGAGAGAGAGAGAGAGAGAGAGAGAGAGAGAGAGAGAGAGAGAGACAGAGAGAGACAGAGACAGAGAGACAGAGACAGAGAGACAGAGACAGAGAGACAGCGAGAGAGAGAGCGAAAGAGAGACAGACAGAGCGAGAGAGAGAGAAAGAGAAAAAGAATCGCTGTATGTAAGTAAGAGTTTGTGATTTGTAATACCACCTATGGAGATTTCTCCAATCTCCAGGTTTAGTCTGGTTGGTTAGATTAGCAGAACACATGTATTAAAAGTGTATGATGACTGGGTTACCACAGTAATCTCTTTGTGTAAGTGGGGATACCAGTCCATGGAGACGTTAGCTTCATGCTGAGAGGTCTCATAGGTGCTGACTTTCTTGCCCTGCTGTGGGGGCTTTCAGTGGGCCGATGTGTCACAAACACCCAGGTGGCCCTCCCTCCCCTGAGCACTGTAATTACATGGATTGGTGCTGGTAGACGTCCACTTCTATGTCCAAAGGCTTACTTTCGTCTCCTGAATTTGCCTCCAGCTTTAAAATGTAGTGAGCAGTTTATTTCCATGAAATAAAGCACAGCAGGGTTTATGATGTGTGCCAGGTACTGGAGTAAATTGTGTTAGTGAGTGTGTGCATGTGTGTGTATGTGTAAGATTGATAGAAAGAGTAAGGTCGTATGCATAATGAACATCTAAACTGAGATACCCATCAACATGTATCCCTGTCCCCTGACTAAGCTCTAACACATAATAATCAGAACTGTAGATATTTGTCTTGATATTTGATATTTGAAAGGAGGAGCTTTGCATTCAAGTCAAGTGCCAAGCCCTGATGTGTTTATTTGAATATTATTCAAATCAAGGAGCTATTGAAAGCTAATGTGTGCCGCTCAGCTTTGAGTGTTGCCAATCTATTCAATCTATTCAATCATGCAATGGGCTGTGCTAATGAATGAAACATTCAGGTATGTCACGGCCACTGAGATGTACACAAAGACTCCGGGTAGATGGCAGTCTTATTGAAAATTACAAGATTATGAGTCATCTTTGGCTAGTTTCTAAGGCCCCATGTTTTTTCAATAGGCTTCCTGAGAGGACAGAGAGTAAATGTCTGACAGTGATTAGAATAAAGTTATGACAAGGACACAAGGAGAAATGGTAGGCCTAGATTGCTGAAATTCAACTTAGATTTACACTACCGTTCAAAAGTTTGGGCTCACTTAAAAATGTCCTTGTTTTGAAAGAAAAGTAAAAAAAAAAAAAAAGTGCATTAAAATAACATCAAATTGATCCAAAATACAGTGTAGACATTGTTAATGTTGTAAATTACTATTGTAGCTGGAAACGGCAGATTTTTTAAATGGAATCTACTAAGACGTACAGAGGCCCATTATCAACAACCATCACTCCTGTGTTCCAACGGCACATTGTGTTTGCTAATCCAAGTTTATCATTTTAAAAGGCTAATTGATCATTAGAAAACCCTTTTGCAATTATGTTAGCACAGCTGAAAACTGTTGTCTGATTAAATAAGAAATAAAACTGTCCTTCTTTAGACTAGTTGAGTATCTGGAGAATCAACATTTGTGGGTTTGATTACAGGCTCAAAATGGCCAGAAACAAAGAACTTTCTTCTGAAACCCGTCAGTCAATTCTTGATCTGAGAAATTAAGGCTATTCCATGCGAGAAATTGCCAAGAGACTGAAGATCTCGTACAATGCCCTGTACTGCACCCTTCACAGAACAGCGCAAACTGGTTCTAACCAGAATAGGAAGTAGAGTGGGAGGCCCCGGTGCACAACTGAGCAAGAGGACAAGTACATTAGAGTGTCTAGTTTGAGAAACCGACACCTCACAAGTCCTCAACTGGCAGCTTCATTAAATAGTACCCGCAAAACACCAGTCTCAATATCAACAGTGAAGAGGCGACTACGGGATGCTGGCCTTCTAGGCAGAGTTGCAAAGAAAAAGCCATATGTCAGACAGGCCAATAAAAATAAAAGATTAAGATGGGCAAAATAACACAGACACTGGACAGAGGAAGATTGGAAAAAAGTGTTATGGACAGACAAATCTAAGTTTGAGGTGTTCGGATCACAAAGAAGAACATTCGTCAGATGCAGAATAAATGAAAAGATGCTGGAGGAGTGCTTGACGCCATCTGTCAAGCATAGTGGAGGCAATGTGATTGTCTGGGGGTGCTTTGGTGGTGGTAAAGTGGGAGATTTGTACAGGGTAAAAGGGAAGAAGGAAGGCAATCACTCCATTTTGCAACACCATGCCATACCCCGTGGACGGCTCTCAATTGGAGCCAATTTCGTCCTATAACAGGACAATGACCCAAAGCACAGCTCCAAACTATGCAAGAACTATATAGGGAAGAAGCAGTCAGCAGGTATTCTGTCTATAATGGAGTGGAAAGCACAGTCAACGGATCTCAACCCTATTGAGCTGTTGTGGGAGCAGCTTGACTGTATGGTATATAAAAAGTGCCCATCAAGCCAATCCAACTTGTGGGAGGAGCTTCAGGAAGCACGGGGTGAAATCTCTTCAGATTACTTCAACAAATTGGGAACTAGAATGCCAAAGTACTACAAGGCTGTAATTTCTGCAAATTATTATTATAGGACTATTGCAAATTATTATTAGCATTATTTGACAAAAGCAAAGTTTGAAGGACACAATTATTATTTCAATGAAAGATTATTCTTTCTAACCTTGTCAATGTCTTGACTATATTTTTCACTCATTTTGTAACTCATTTCATGTATGTTTTCATGGAAAACAATGACATTTCTAAGTGACCCCAAACTTTTGGGTGGTAGTGTATATTATACAAATCGGTACAGATGATCTTGACTGGAAGACCATTTTCTCTGGTAATAGTGACTGACACCCTCCAGGCTGGCTAGACTGATAAACACAACAAGATAACAAGCTAATCAGAGCCTCCTCTGTTCACATCTCTCTCCTCATGTTGTAATCCCACAGTAACTCACACAGAGATCACTGACCTGGTGTCTGTTAAAATGTCAGACAGATGTGTGTTTAGAGAGTGCAGAGATTTAGTGAATTTCACAGACGTAGGGGCATGAATACCAGAGAGACGTGAGGTCAGGAGTTCACACCGGAGATATGCCAGTGATGGTCTTAGTGACCTTGTCAGGAATTAAAGTGCTCTGCATTTAAACAGTTTATGAGGTTTGATGTTAAGTGAAATAAGTGATATGTGTGTGTTATTACCTTAAAACCCCTTCCTACACACACACCTCCTCCTAACCCTTCCACTCGCACACACAAATACGCACACATGGTGAGATTCCCGGTGAGATACCCAATGAGGTGGACCATACTTTTCTATTCAATGATTTTGAAAAAACTTCTACTTAAAACTGGCAATCATATGATCCTCCATCATTGTGGCAGTGGATTAATCAAATGTATTATTATTTAAATATTGGAAAGGTGTGAGCTACGGAGATAAATAGAAGAGTGCAACTTGAGGTGATATGGCATAGAGTGCTAGAACGTTCCAGGGATGAAAGATGAGGGGGAGTGTGGTTGTGAGACATACGTGATCAAATCAAATTGTATTGGTCACATACACGTTTAGCAGATATTATTGCGGGTGTAGCGAAATGCTTGTGTTTCTAGCTCCAACAGTGCAGTAATATCTAACAAGTAATATCTAACAATTTCACAACAATACACACAATACACACAAATCTAAAGTTAAGGAATGGAACTAAGAATATATAAATATTTGGAGGACAATATCGGAGCGGCATTGACTAAAATACACTAGAATATAATAGAATACAGTATATACATATGAGATGAGTAACACAAAGTATGTAAACATTGTTAAAGTGACTAGTGTTCCATTATAAAGTGGCCAGTGATTTCAAATCTATGTATATAGGGCAGAAGCCTCTAAGGTGCTACAGTGGCTATTTAACAGTCTGATGGCCTTGAGATAGAAGCTGTATTTCAGTCTCTCGGTCCCAGCCTTTATGCACCTGTACTGACCTCGCCTTCAAATTTTATTGGTCACATACACATGGTTATGCATTAATTTCTAACAAGTACTCTAACAAATTCACAACAACTACCTTATACACACAAATACACACAAATGTAAAGGGATGAATAAGAATATGTTCATATAAATATATGGATGAGCGATGGCCGTGCGGCATGGTTAAGATGCAGTAGATGGTATAGAGTACAGTATATACATTTGAGATGAGTAATGTAGGATATGTAAACATTATTAATGTGGCATTATTTACAGTGACTAGTGATACCTTTAAGTCCATTTATTTAAGTGGCCAGAGATTTGAGGCTGTATGTATGTTAATGATGGCTGTTTAACAGTCTGCTGGCCTTGAGATAGAAGCTGTTTTTCAGTCTCTCGGTCCCCGCTTTGATGCACCTGTACTGACCTTGCCTTCTGAATGATAGTGGGGTGAACAGGCAGTGGCTAGTGTGGTTGTTGTCCTTGATGTTCTTTTTGGCCTTCCTGTGACATCGGGTGCTGTAGGTGTCCTGGAGGGCAGGTAGTTTGCACCCGGTGATGCATTGTGCAGAACTCACTACCCTCTAGAGAGCCTTACGGTTATGGGCGGAGCAGCTGCCGTACCAATGCTCTCGATTGTGCATCTGTAAAAGTTTGTGAGTGTTTTTGGTGACAAGCCGAAATTCTTCAGCCTCCTGAGGTTGAAGAGGCACTGCTGCGCCTTCTTCACGATGCTGTCTGTGTGGGTGGACCAATTCAGTTTTTCCGTGATGTGTATGCCGAGGAACTTAAAACTTTCCACATTCTCCACTACTGTACCGACGATGTGGATGGGGGGTTAGAAATTCCCTCCTCTGCTGTTTCCTGAAGTCCACGATCTGCCCTCACCTCCTCTCTGTAGGCTGTCTCGTCATTGTTGGAAATCAGGCCTACTACTGTTGTGTCGTTTGCAAACTTGATGATTGAGTTGGAGGCGTGCGTGGCCACGCACTCGTGGGTGAGTACAGGAGGCGGCTGAGCACGGACACTTGTGGGGCCCTGTGTTGAGAATCAACAAAGTGGAGTTGTTGTTTCCTACCTTCACCACCTGGGCACGGCCCGTCAGGAAGTCCAGGACCCAGTTGCACAGGGCGGGGTTCAGAACCAGTGCCCAGAGCTTAATAATGAGCTTGAAGGGTACAATGGTGTTGAATGCTGAGCTGTAGACAATGAACAGCATTCTTTCATAGGTTTTCCTCTTGTCCAGATGGGATAGGACAGTGTGCAGCGCGATGGCGATTGCATCGTCTGTGGATCTATTGGGGCCGGTAAGCAAATTGAAGTGGGTCTAGGGTGACAGGTAAGATAGAGGTGATATTATCCTTGACTAGTCTCTCAAAGCACTTTATCATGACAGAAGTGAGTGCTATGGGGCAATAGTAATTTAATTCAATTAACTTTGCTTTTTTGGGAACAGGAGCAATAGAACAGGAACAGGAACATCTTGAAGCAGGAACATCTTTGATTGGGAGAGATTTAATATGTCTGTAAACACTCCAGCGAGCTGGTCTGCGCATGCTCTGAGGATGCGGCTAGGGATGCCGTCTGGGCCGGCAGCCTTGCGAGTTTTAACAGGCTTAAATGTCTTACTCACATGGGCCACAGAGTAGGAGATCCCACAGTCCTTGGTAGCTGGCCGCGTCAGTGGCACTATGTTATTCTCAAAGTGGACGAAAAAAGGTGTTTAGCTTATCCGGAAGCAAGGCGTCGGTGTCCGCGTCATGGCTGGTTTTCCCTTTGTAATCTGTGATTGTCTGTAGACCCTGCCACATACATCTTGTGTCTGAGCCGTTGAATTGCGACTCCACTTTGTCTCTATACTGACGTTTTGCCTGTTTGATTGCCTTACGAAGGGAATCACTGTTTGTATTCGGCCATATTCCCAGTCACCTTGCCATGGTTAAATGCGGTGGTTCGCGCTTTCGGTTTTTGCGTGAATGCTGCCATCTATCCTCGGTTTCTGGTTTGGGTAGGTTTTAATAGTCAGTGGGTACAACATCTCCTTTGTCAACATTATTCTCAGAGGCTACCAGGATCATATCCCAGTCCGCGTGATCAGAACATTCTTGAAGCAAGGATTCCGATTGGTCAGACCACCGTTGAATAGTCCGTAGCACGGATACTTCCTGTATGAATTTCTACCTGTAGGAAGGGAAGACAAAAATGGAGTCGTGATCAGATTTGCCGAAGGAAGGGGCGGTGGAGGGCCTTGTAGGCATTTCGAAAAGTCGAGTAGCAGTGGTCCAATGTTTTCTCAGAGTGAGTACTATAGTCAATGTGTTGGTAGAACTTTGGTAGCCATTTCCTCAGATTAGCTTTGTTAAAATCCCTGGCTACAATAAATGTGGCCTCAGGATATGTGGTTTCCAGTTTGCATAGAGTCCAGTGTAGTTCTTTGAGGGCAGTCGTGGTATCGGCTTGAGGGGGATGTTGTGATTGCAGTTGGAACATGTGAGTCTGAGCAGGTGTGAGGTCATTGATGTTTGTTGACATTTGTGTGTGTCTGTTTTGTCTTTTATTTGTCTGGTTGCTATTGGTTGAGAAGAAAATTGTACCTATTTTCATATATTAATAACAATAAAATAAGTATGCACACAAACAACAGTCCCGCACACACATACACTTTATTTGATATATTCACTTCACCCACTCAGTTTGTGAAATTGAAATAAATATAAATGATGAGAGATCTTTGAAGCCGTTAGGAAATGTTTCTGTAGGTTTGTTTATTCGACCCCGGTAGATGTAAGATTTGAAATTGATATTGTGTGTTTATTAACAGGATTTGTAATGGATTCTTCTTCAACCCTGATAACACACAATATTCTCAGGTGCTTAATTGTTGATTTATTGGGAAACTGAACTGATGTTGATAGAAAGAGAATAAATGTTGTTGAGAAAACCTATTTTGCAACAGGCAGCATAGCAGTGCGGTGTGTAATTATCTGTTATTGTCTCACACTGTTTCACATAATAATGTCTGCTTTAATAAATGGTAATGACAGTGCAAGACAGAAAGATGAGCTTGCACTCCTGCCAAACCAGGAATTAGTCTACAAACGCTTCATTACACCCCAGTTGGGCTGCTGTTAAAGTTAGTGTGCTTTCCTTGAATGTTTCTCTAATGATAAACAAGTAGGCTACGTAGTGTTTGTGGATTTAAGGGTTGGTATTGTTCAGTTTGCAGACCGAGTTGGGCTCTTTGACGCAACAGACCTGGGTAATTGCTAGCATTTAAATGTCAGGGGAGTATGGCGAACAGTGCTGCAATCGCTACAACCTTTTAATTCATTGTCTAAAAGCATCATTTAATGATCAAAATGGAAACAGCTCCTTTTATCGTAGTATTTATCATTTGTTGAATAAACAAATAATGCTGGCAGAGTTTCAACATAATGATAAAAGTGTTTTCTAAATGATCTGTAGTGTATTATGAGCAAGTTCCACACAGTGGAAACAAAAGCACTACTGTAAGTTCTGGCTATAACAAAGAAGGACATTTATATTGAATTCTAATTCCAATTATTCACCCAATAATAAGTCATTATTATGTAACACCATATGTATTCTCAGGCTCTATCTTAACCTCTCTATTTTTTGCTCTTTGATATTCAAAGTGTTTCTCTGCGGAACATTGTTTTCTTAATTGGAAGTATCTCAGGAATACTAATGATGATAAATGTATGATACATAATGCATAACTCTCTCACAGTTATTGCAGCATATTGGCCACATCGGACGTTGACAGGGAGAGCAGCAGTGGGGAAGGGGGAAGAAGACTACAAGCCAATCAGAAGGTGACCCAGACCCTGTCACCCAGCAGCGTATCACTGACCTCTGACCTCATGTCCGAGGGCCCCCTCTCGCACCTGTCAGCTGCTCCACCTTCTTGTGTCCATGGGCTGAGCGGCTGGGCATGTGGGCGAGAGATGATTGATTCTCCACGGTGCCTCTAAGAGGAGGCCTGGGGGTGAGGAGGGGGTGAGAGGTGACTGCCCACCTGAGCAGGGGAGTAAAAGTGGACATGATAGTGTCAGGAACCCTGGCAAATATGGGGCCATGCCTGGCAATCACACTGCCTGAGAGCTAAAAGAGAGACCCGACTGACCTCACTGGAGCACAAAGTACAAGAGGATGGCTAGTTCCCATGTTCAGAATTTGGATAATTTTGCCTTTTTCAAACACCTACAACAGCTTTTTCCTGCAATCTAGATCCATAATCAGTATGCTTCATTTTATGTTAAAAAAATATGTACATGTTTCTGCATATCTAAGCATACATCCTGAGCTGTCTGTATCCTCCTGACAGGTGGTTATTTTTTTTTAAAGAAACTAAATCTGAATGTCCCAATTCTTCCATTGCCTGCATACTTACCAGACTTGTTACCCATAGAGCATGTTTGGGATGCTCTGGATCGACGTGAACAGCAGTGTGCTCCATTTCCCACCAATCTCCAGCAACTTCGCACAGCCATTTAAGGTATCTGTGAACAACAGATGCATATCTGTATTCCCAGTCATGTGAAATCCATAGATTAGGTTCTAGTTCATTCATTTAATTCTGATTTCCTTATATGAATCTGTAACTAAGTAAAATATTTGAAATTGTTGCACGTTGCATTTATATTTTTGTTCAGTAGAGATATTGATTGCTTTTCTAATGTCTACCAACCTTGCCAGCAGGCATGCCAGCTAACATACAGGTAACTGACAAAATAATGAGGGTTATAAAGTATATTGAAAGCAGGGGCTTTTTTCATTTAGAATTCAAGGCACACTTAAACATCAGGGCTATCACAGCATTCTGCAGTGATACTCCATCCCATCTGGTCTGCGCTTAGTTGAACTATAATTTGCTTTTCAACAGGACAATGACCCAAAACACCTCCAGGTTGTATAAGGGCTATTTGACCGAGAAGGAGAGTGATGGAGTGCTGCATCAGATGACCTGGCCTCCACAATCACCCGACCTCAACCCAATTGAGATGGTTTGGGATGAGTTGGACTGCAGAGTGAAGGAAAAGCAGCCAACAAGTGCTCAGCATGTGTGAGAACTCCTTCAAGACTGTTGGAAAAGAATTCCAGGTGAAGCTGGTTGAGAGAATGCCAAGAGTGTGCAATGCTGTCATCAAGGAAAAGGGTAGCTACTTTGAAGAATATAAAATATATGTTATGTTCAACCCTTCTTTGGTTACTACATGATTCCATATGTGTTATTTCATAGTTTTGATGTCTTCACTATTATTCTACAATGTAGAAAATAGTCAAAATAAAGAAAACCCTTGAATGAGTAGGTGTGTCCAAACTTTTGACTGGTACTGTATACACACACACGCACACATGCGCACACATACACACACTGGGTATACCAAACCTAATATTGATTTGCACCTCCTCCCCCTTTTGCCCTCAGAACAGCCTCGTTGGGGTATGGATGGACTCTTCAATGTGTCCAAAGCGTTCCACACTGATGCTGACCAATGTTGAATCCAATGCTTCACACAGTAGTGTCAAGTTGGCTGGATGTCCTTTGGGTGGTGAAACGTTCTTAAACCACACAGGAAACTGTTGAGCATTGCACTTCTTGACACACCGAAACCGTTTTGCCTGGCACCTATCTCGTTTAAAGGCACTTAAATATTTTGTCTTGCCCATTCACCCTCTGAATGTGACACATGCACAATCCATGTCTCAGTTGTCTCAAGGCTTAAAAACCCTTCTTTAAGAGGTTAACTTGTCTCCTCTCCTTCATCTACACTGATTGAAATGGATTTAACAAGTGACATCAATATGGGACCAACCTAGCTTTCACCTGGATTCCCCTTGTCAGTCTATGCCAAGGAGAGAGTTCTTAACCAATTTAATCCTATCGGTCACAAAAGTGACTGTAAAAAAAACTTTTCCAGTCATAAGGCTCCATAAATGTTACTGAATGATGTATCAATGCATTTACAGAAAATATTGAAATAATAAAGGGTCTCAATGAAATATGTGCAGTGTCACATGTTTAGTGTAAATTGTCACATGACCAGAGCTGTTTACTTCCTGGTTACAGAAGAAGATGGCTGCATCAAAGCTCCCAAACAAAAGGTTAGTAAAGTGTGTTAACATAAAGATAGGACAAAGATTTTTGGTACACATCATCTTTAAGGGGTCTGGTGTTGGTATATGCATGTGCAATTACTCCCCTTTGTTCAGTGTGGTCATAGAATTAGTTATCATGTTGACGGCAACAATAGTGACCGGAGGGATAACATCTAGGTATACACATAGTTATACACATACATAGTTCTTGTTTTACCTAACTTTCTACTCTGTTCTTTCTTTTAGTTTCCCTTTGAGTCCAGTTCTGGACATGTTGGGTCTAGGTGACCGCCCAGACAAGGCATGCAACATTGCAGTTATCCCTCAAAATGAGAAAGATGCTGTCCTGAGTGATTGTGATAGCGATGGGTCAGATATGGACTATGGACAGACCATTTGCCAGCCAGGCTGTTGAATGCATATGCTGAACCTATGCAAACTGATCATGACAGGAACAACGTTATCAGTGATGATGACCTGTTGCACTAAAATGTCACAATGACAATGTTACAATGAGTATTGCACTAAAGTACAAGTTCAAATGTTACAATAAAGTTACAATATCATGTTTCAATACATGTTGCACTAAAGTAACAATGTTACAATGTATGTTACAATAAAGGAACAATGCTGAAATACGTTGATGGTTGTTTTTTTGTATTTGCTCTCAGTATTCATATCGTGTTGTATAAGGGTCTTTGATGTGTAAAATAGTCACACTAGAATGTGACGGGGCATTCTAGAGGCAATGCTGGGGACTGCTACTGACAGTTTTAAATGTGCTAATAACTGGGTTGGGATTTATAAGAACTTTGATAACTGCATAGGATAAATATGTTAATTTAGTATACGTAACATTATCCCACCGGTCACAATTGTGACCGACCATAAAGCACACTTTTTCATCCTTCTTTTCCATTAAAATTTCAAAAAATAATGACTGATTACTTCAAAGGGTTACTAATGACACTTGATTTGGATATTTTCATGCCTGGGAAAAATGTGTGATTATATGGGTTAATGTTGTGTATACTCAGTGTATATTATAATATTTTTAAATCTGAGGGGGCACGAGTTGCATTATACTGTATAGCAGTCTGTTCAGAGAAACAATTTACTAACAGCTGTGGTTGCTTTTTCAATTAACAAAACGTAAGTCTGAGTTTAAAGGTGGAGTGCCAATGCTGCTGCCCTTAATTTGACACAGTTCGCTCTGCTGGCTGTGCCATCATGTCTCTGTGCTCTGAGCTTGAGTGTGTACTAAATCCTACCCCCCCTTTCTATGTGCTCTGAGCTTGAGTGTGTACTAAATCCTACCCTCCCTTTATATGTGCTCTGAGCTTGAGTGTGTACTAAATCCTACCCTCCCTTTATACGTCAACTCACCCACTCCCATCGCCCACAAGCAAATTTGTCACAGCCACTATCAATAACAGTCACTTCATGGACGAGAGATGTCCTCTGTGTGAGTGTGAGTGACTGAGTGTCTCTCTGTGTGTGTGTGTGTGTGTGTGCGTGTGTGCGTGCGTGCGTGTGTGCGTGTGTGCGTGTGTGTGTGTGTGTTTAAAGTTTTATTAGTTGTATGTACGGTATATGCATGATATAGGTCGTAATGCTTACTTGCCAGTTCCTTCTCGACAGCAACAATAATAAATAATTAAAGATAAGAATACAAACATAAAGTAAATGGCAATAGAATATAATAAACATTTTAGCATAAGTACAATACAGGAAGGTACAATTTATAATCCAATATTTACACAGGGGGGAAGTGTAAATTGAGCAGTGTAATAAGAGTCCGGTAGCAGCAGTTGTGATGTGTGTGTCGCATGAACGTATATTTGTGTGTGTATGTCTGTGTGGGTGTGTGCATGAGTGAGTGCATGTTTGTTAAGGTGCGGAGAATCAGAGCAGGTGGTCAGTCCAGTTCAAGTGTTAATCAGTCTGATGGCCTGTAGATATAAACTGTCTCTGAGCCTGTTGTTATCAGACCTCATGCTCTGATACTGTCTGCCCAACAGTAAGAGAGAGAACAGCTCGTGACTGGGTTGTGTGGGGTCTTTGAAGATGCTACGTGTCTTACTGAGGCACCGTTTCAAGTAGATTTCCAGGATGGGTGGGAGCACAGTCCCAGTGATGTACTGGGCTGTGTTCACCACCCTCTGGAGGGTCTTGTGGTCGTGGATGGAGGAATTTTTGTACTAGAGCATGATGCAACCGGGACAGCATGCCACATTTCTTCAGCCGCCTTAAGAAGTAGAGACACTATTACAGAGGTTGGTGTTCAGACCCAGGGCTCTGAACTTGGTGTTGAGCTTGGAGGGAACAATAGCGTTGAATGCTGAACTGAAGTCAATGAACAGCACTCTCACACAGGTGTTTCGTTTGACCAGACGTGTTTTATCTCACCCACACATACACGCTAACATAAACGCCCTGCATATAAAACCTCTTATCATGTGAAATGTTGTTTACCGTATTTATAGAGCCATGAATAGCGCTATTATTCTGCTCTTTCTCTTTATAGTGCCTGTGATGGTTAGGTGGAGTTAGGTGGCACGTGTTTTTGGGGTTTAGATGAAGAGGATTAGGTCTACTGATGTCTCTTTTAGACTCCTGTCCTACTGATGTCTCTTTTATTCTCCGGTCCTACTGATGTCTCATTTATTCTCCTGTCCTACTGATGTCTCTTTAAGGCTCCTGTCCTTCTGATGTCTCTTTAAGGCTTCTGTCCTACTGATGACTCTTTTAGACTCCTGTCCTAATGATATCTCTGTTAGTGTCCTGTCCTAATGATATCTCTGTTTGTCTCCTGTCCTAATGATATCTCTGTTAGTCTCATGGCCTACTGATGTCTCTTTTATTCTCCTGTCCTACTGATGTCTCGTTTATTCTCCTGTCCTACTGATGTCTCTTTTAGTCTCCTGTCCTACTGATGTCTCTTTAAGGCTCCTGTCCTACTGATGTCTCTTTAAGGCTCCTGTCCTACTGATGACTCTTTTATACTCCTGTCCTAATGATATCTCTGTTAGTCTCCTGTCCTAATGAAATCTCTGTTTGTGTCCTGTCCTAATGATATCTTTGTTAGGCTTCTGGCCTACTGATGTCTCTGTTAGTCTCCTGGCCTACTGATGTCTCTGTTAGTGTCCTGTCCTAATGATGTCTCTGTTAGCCTCCTGTCCGAATGATGTCTCTGTTAGCCTTCTGTCCTACTGATGTCTCTGTTAGTCTCCTGGCCTACTGATGTCTCTTTTAGACTCCTGTCCTACTGATGTTTCTGTTATTCTCCTGTCCTACTGATGTCTCTGTTAGTCTCGTGTCCTACTGACGTCTCTGTTAGCCTCCTGTCCTATTGATGTCCGATTTAGTCTCCTTTCCTACTGACGTCTCTGTTAGTCTCCTGTCCTACAGATGTCTCTGTTAGTCTCCTGTCCCACTGATGTCGCTTTAGTGTCCTGTCCTACTGATGACTCTTTCAGTCTACTGTCCTACTGAGGTTTCCTTTTAACCTCCTGACGTACTGATGTCTCTGTTAGTGTCCTGTCCTACAGATGTCTCTGTTAGTCTCCTGTCCTACTGATGTCACATTAGTGTCCTGTCCTACTGATGTATCTTTTAGGCTCCTGTCCTACTGATGTCTCTTTTATTGTCCTGTCCTACGTATGTCCCTTTTAAACACCTGTCCTACTGACATCTCTGTTAGACTCCTGTCCTACTGATGTCTCTGTTAGGCTCCTGTCCTACTGATGTCTCTGTTAGGCTCCTGTCCTACTGGTGTGTCTTTTAGTCTCCTGTCCTACTGATGTCTGTTTTAGTCTCCTGTCCTTCTGATGTCTCTGTTAGTCTCCTGTCCTACTGGTGTCTCTGTTAGCCTCCTGTCCTACTGGTGTCTCTGTTAGCCTCCTGGCCTACTGGTGTCTCTTTTAGACTCCTGTCCTAATGATATCTCTGTTAGCCTCCTGTCCTACTGATGTCTCTGTTATATTCCTGTCCTACTGATGTCTCTGTTAGGCTCTTGTCCTACTGGTGTGTCTTTTAGTCTCCTGTCCTACTAATTTGTCAGTTAGTCTCCTGTCCTTCTGATGTCTGTTTTAGTCTCCTGTCTTACTGATGTCTCTGTTAATTTCCTGTCCTACTGACGTCTCTGTTAGTCTCCTGTCCATGTCCCATTTAGTCTCATTTCCTACTGACGTCTCTGTTAGTCTCCTGTCCTACTGATGTTTCTGTTAGTCTCCTGTCCTACAGATGTCTTTGTTAGACTCCTGTCCCACTGATGTCTCTGTTATTCTCCTGTCCTACTGATGTCTCTGTTAGTCTTCTGTCCTACTGATGTCTGTTTTAGTCTCCTGTCCTACTGATGTCTCTGTTAGTCTCCTGTCCTATTGATGTCTGTTTTAGTCTCCTGTCCTACTGATGTCTCTGTTATTCTCCTGTCCTACTGATGTTTCTGTTAGTCTCCTGTCGTACTGATGTTTCTGTTAGCCTCCTGTCCTACTGATGTCTCATTTAGTTTCCTGTCCTTCTGATGTCTCTTTTAGACTCCTGTCCTAGTGATGTCTCTTTTAGAATCAAGTCAATTCAAATGTATTTATATAGCCCTTCGTACATCAGCTGATATCTCAAAGTGCTGTACAGAAACCTAGCCTAAAACCCCAAACAGCAAGCAATGCAGGTGTAGAAGCACGGTGGCTAGGAAAAACTCCCTAGAAAGGCCAAAACCTAGGAAGAAACCTAGAGAGGAACCTAGGCTATGTGGGTCCTCTTCTGCCTGTGCTGGGTGGAGATTATAACAGAACATGGCCAAGATGTTCAAATGTTCATGAATGACCAGCATGGTCCAATAATAATAAGGCAGAACAGTTGAAACTGGAGCAGCAGCACGGCCAGGTGGACTGGAGACAGCAAGGAGTCATCATGTCAGGTAGTCCTGAGGCATGGTCCTAGGGCTCATGTCCTCCGAGAGAGAGAAAGAAAGAGAGAAAGAGATTTAGAGAGAGCACACTTAAATTCACACAGGACACCGAATAGGACAGGAGAAGAACTCCAGATATAACAAACTGACCCTAGCCCCCCGACCCGTCCTACTGAGGTCTCTTTTATACTCCTGTCCTACTGGTGTCCCTGTTAGACTCCTGTCCTACTGATGTTTCACTTAGTCTCATATACTACTGATGTCTCTGTTAGTATCCTGCCCTACTAGGGTCTCTTTGACTCTCCTGTCCTACTGACTTGGCTTTTAGGCTTCTGTCCTACTGATGTCTCTGTTAGTCTCCTGTCCTACTGATGTCTCTGTTAGCCTACTGGCCTACTGATGTTTTTGTTATCCTCCTGTCCTATTGATGTCCCATTTAGTCTCCTTTCCTACTGACGTCTCTGTTAGTCTCCTGTCCTACGGATGTCTCTGTTAGTGTACTTTCCTACAGATGTCTCTGTTAGTCTCCTGTCCTACTGATGTCGCTTTAGTGTCCTGTCCTACTGTCTCTTTTGTTCTTATGTCCTACATATGTCCCTTTTAAACACCTGTCCTACTGACGTCTCTGTTAGACTCCTGTCCTAATCATATCTCTGTTAGGCTCCTGTCCTACTGGTGTCTCTGTTAGTGTCCTGTCCTACTGATGTCTCTGTTAGTGTCCTGTCCTACTGATGTCTATTTTAGTCTCCCGTCGTCCTGGTGTCTTTGTTAGTCTCCTGTGTTACTGATGTATATGTTAGTCTCCTGTCCTATTGATGTCTGTTTTAGTCTCCTGTCCTACTGATGTCTCTGTTAGTCTCCTGTCTTACTGATGTCTCTTTTAGTCTCCTGTCCTAATGATGTCTCTGTTATTCTCCTGTCCTACTGATGTCTGTTTTAGTCTCCTGTCCTACTGATGTCTCTGTTGGTCTTCTGTCCTACTGACATCTCTTTTAGGCTCCTGTCTAACGTTTCTGTTAGTCTCCTGTCCTACTGATGTCTCATTTCGTTTCCTGTCCTTCTGATGTCTCTTTTAGACTCCTGTCCTACTGATGTCTGTTTTAGG
This sequence comes from Oncorhynchus mykiss, assembly GCF_057628025.1. Taxonomy (NCBI): domain Eukaryota; kingdom Metazoa; phylum Chordata; class Actinopteri; order Salmoniformes; family Salmonidae; genus Oncorhynchus; species Oncorhynchus mykiss. The sequence goes on from NC_143029.1 coordinate 70,538,573, forward strand.
CTCCTGTCCTACTGATGTCTCTGTTAGTTTCCTGTCTTACTGATGTCTCTGTTAGTCTCCTGTCCTAATGATGTCTCTGTTAGACTCCTGTCCTACTGATGTCTCTTTTTGTCTCCTGTCCTGTTGATGTGTCTTTTAGTGTCCTGTCCTACTGGTGTCTTTGTTAGTGTCCTGTCCTACTGATGCCTTCGGAAAGTATTCAGACCCATTTTTCCATATTGTTAGGTTACGTGTTTTTGTCCTTTTTTTTCTTTTTTCTAATCTACACACTATACCCCATAATGACAAAGCAAAAATAGTTTGTTATACTTTCTGCTAATAATATAAATATGTTTTAAACTGAAATATGACATTTACATAAGTATTCAGACAATTTACTTTGATGAAGCACCTTTGGCAGTGATTACAACCTCGGGTCTTCTTGGGTATGATGCTACAAGCTTGGCACACCTGTATTTGGGAAATTTCTCACATTCTTCTCTGCAGATCCTCTCAAGCCCTGTCAGGATGGATGTGGAGTGTTGCTGCACAGCTATTTTCAGATCTCTACAGAGATGTTCAATTGGATTCAAGTCTGTGCTCTGTCTGGGTCACTCAAGGACCTTCAGAGACATGTCCCGAAGCCACTCCTGCATTGTCTTGGCTGTGTCGTTGTCCTGTTTGAAGGTGAACCTTTGACCCAGTCTGAGGTCCTGAGTGCTCTGGAGCTGGTTTTCATCAAGGATCTCTCTGTACTTTTCTCCGTTCATCTTTGCTTGGATCCAGACTGGTCTCCCAGTCCCTGCCCTTGAAAAACATCCCCACAGCATGATGCTTCCACCACCATGCCTCACCATAGGGATGGTGCCAGGTTTCCTCCAGACGTGACGCTTAGCATTCAGGCCAAAGAGTTCAATCTTGGTTTCATCAGATCAGAGAATCTTGTTTCTTATGGTCTGAGAGTCTTTAAGGTGGCTTTTGGCAAACTCCAAGCAGGCTGTCATGTGCCTTCTACCTTAAAGGCGTGATTGGTGGAGTGCTGCAGAGATGGTTGTCCTTCTTGGAGGTTCTCCCATCCCCACAGAAAAACTCTAGAGCTCTGTCAGAGTAAACATCGGGTTCTTGGTCACCTTCCTGAACAAGGCCCTTCTACCCCGATAGCTCAGTTTGGCCGGGCGGCCAGTTCTGGGAAAAGTCTTGGTGGTTCCAAACTTCCATTTAAGAATGATGGAGGCCACTATGTTATTGGGAACCTTCAAAACTGCAGACATTTTTTGGTACCCTTCCCCAGATATGGCAAAAATTCTTTCAACCTCTAAGTCTGAATACTTATGTTAATAAGGTACATTATTTTTTACAAACATTTCTACAAACCTGTTTTCGTTTTGTAATGATGGGGTATTGTTTGTAGATTGCTGAGGATTTTTGATTTATTTAATACATTTTAGAACAAGGCTGTAATGTAACAAAATGTGGAAAAAGTCTAAAGTTTATTATTTATTTAATCTGATTAGTGATTCATTTTGGTCTGACCCTCATTTTAAGGTCAACCCTCTTACATGAACTTAAGTCTCATTTTAAGATGGTTAAACTATTTATTTTTTATGTTTCATTTTTTTCTAAGGAAACATTGAACATCCAATAGTCAAATCATAGAGTAAAAGCAGGTGAGCTGGTTAGACAGGCTAGAAATGTTCTAACAATTAAAAAAAATATTTTGTGAAGCTTGCATTTAATTGCCCCTCCATGTTGCACACAACAAGCTTCCACTCCCTCTGTCACAATGGGATTTATTGCTGATTTAAGATTAAATCGTCAACCCTGTTACCTTATTTGGCACTTAATAGGCACTTACTATAGTCATTTTTTTTTATTTAACCTCTTCACATGCGAAAACGTGTTTATTATAAAGTTGAATATGTGCTCTTTATGACAGAATATTAACATTTGGTGAAATCAATTGGTAATTGGAGCACTTTTTCTTTGCTGCATCTATCTGTTTGTGCGTTTTTCCCTCCGAGGTACAAGCTAACTCCTCCACTAAACTTGTTCTCTTTGGTTGGGTTCCACTTGAGAGCTTTATGTGTGGCTCTGCACTTTTTAAGAGAAAGAAGAGAAGAGAGTTATCTGGGTCTGTATCCCTCCAGCTAGAACCACTGAGCTCAATATATATTGCTGCTCTGCTCTTCGCTGTGATGGGGTACGGTGAGACAGGAAGGAAAGGCAGAGATCTGGGTTAGCTTCTCTGGCTCCTGTGCCCACCATGTAGGGTTCTGTAGGGAGAGATGGGCTCCCGAGTGGTGCAGTGGTCTAAGGCACTGCATCTCAGAGGCATCACTACAGTCCCTGGTTCGAATCCAGGCTGTATCACAGCCGGCCATGATGGGGAGTACCATATGGCGACACACAATTGGCCCAGCGGAAATTTAAAAAAAATATATATGCAAATACTCTTTTAGTTCCAGATGGTGAGGAATGAAATGGAGTTGGAAGTGTTTTTTTTTCTGGTAGATGGAAAGGTCCCCAACCAGAAGTAAAGCAGGGACAAGGTACTGTGCGTCTGAAAGTTATAGAACCTTGCTGACACTCAACAAAGTTCCATTGTGCACAGGTGAAACCTGTAACTAACTACCACTCTAACCTAGCTATGTACAGTATGAGTGTGTTAACATGTTTGTTGAATTAGTGAAAGTGAAATGGCATGAAATGGCAAATGAGTGGGGCTCATTTCAGTTCCTGTGACGGGGCCTTGTACAATCATCGTGGCAGCCCTGGCCAGCCTGACAGTGTGTCTGGTTGTCTGGTTGTCTGGTCACCACTTAGCTCCCGATCTCTTCCTCACCTTTCGTTAACATGGGAGTCAGTGATCAGCTTGGACCACAGACCACACAAAGGCACACTCTCTTTCTCTCTCTCAATTAAATTAAATTAAAATGTAAACAGATAGGAAACATATGTTTACTTTGCCAAAGCAAGTGAAGTAGATAATAAACAAAATGTGAAATAAACAATATAAAATTAACAGCAATCAATTACACTCCAAATATCATAGTATGGTGATATACAGTGTTGTAACGATGTGCAAATAGTTAAAGTACTCTCTCTATCTCTCCAATGTGTCTGTCCTCACAGCCGACACATCACTCCCACACTTTCAAGTCATTTAGACAGCACATCCCAGAGACTGCACTGCTCCTAAACTATAGAGACTGGAGTCAAACTACAGCAGTGTTTATCTGATGAACTGTGGAGATGTTACACTAATCTCTAAATTACACTTAAACAAAATATAAACACAACACGTTAAGTATTGGTCCGATGTTTCAAGAGTTGAAATAAAATATGCGAGAAACTTTATATATGCACAAAAAACGTACTTATCTCACATTTTGTTCACAACTTTGTTAAAAAGCATTTATCCTTTGCCAAGATAATCCATCCACCTGACAGATTTGGCATATGAAGAAGCTGATTAAAGAGCATGATCATTCCACAGGTGCACCTGGTGCTGGGGACAATAAAAGGACGCTCTAAAATGTGCAGTTTTGTCACAAAACACAATGCCACAATGCCATGCAATTGGCATGTTGACAGCAGAAATTTCCAATATAACTGTTGCCAGAGATTTTAATGTTAATTTATATATCATAGGCCACCTCCAACATCGTTTTAGAGATTTTGGCAGTATGTCCAACCGGCCTCACAACCGCAGACCATGTGTATGGCGTGTGTTACCCAAAATGGGGATTTAAAAGAGAGAGCAAAAAAGAAAGTACACGAGAGAAATATACATTTGGGTGAATTTGTCAGCTATGCTTATTCTAATTCTAGCCTTGCCCCAAACTTCCGCTCTGGTGGGTCAGAATAGAATGATGTAATTACGTGGGGAAGGTCTCTGTGGATTCTCCGCGTGGACCGTTCAGGCTGCTCAATGACGCACTTCTCCGGCGCAACTCTTTGGTTGTCCTCACGATGTCAGTGTCCTTTTGGCTTAGGAGTCTGTTCCCTCGCCCTTGTTCTGGAAGGGCTCTTCTGAGGACAGACAGCTCTGTAGCTCAGAGCTCACAGCGTAGGAATGAAACAGTGTAGATACCACGATTCGATGTGGAGTGGAGGCTAGGTGGTTCAACTTGAATTCACCCGCTTAGACACAGCTACTCATCCGTAGCTTGGGTAGAAAAATCTTTCTGTCTTCAAACTTGTGTTGCGTTTTGGGTTTGTTGACTTTTTAGACCTCGGCTGCAGCTTGGGTCAAGTCGTCTTGTCTGTAAATTATTCACTCACAGGTTTTATAATTCTCTGGGCGTACCAAGTTAAGAGCAAGGTCTAGATTTTACTCAAATCCAATTTTAGACAACTAACTTCACATTTCATCTTTACCAAAACATTCTCTTTGATTTGGATATTTTCCATACAACGTACAATGTATAAACATCAAACATATACTAGGTAAACTGTTGCTGTTACAATGTTTTCGTAATAACGTCATCGAATAAACATTTAATAACAAAACAAAAATGACATACATTTTCATATGACATATATCGTCATGACCACCATTGTTGTTGACGGAAACCATTGTTCCAAAGTCCCTTTATTTCATGTTTAACTTGTTATGGCTGCAATCCCGCTAACGGGATCGATATGACAACTACCAGTGAAAATAGCCAAATTCAATCCACAGAAATCTCATAATTACAATTCCTAAATCATACATGTGTCTTATATAATTTAATCTTAAGTTAATCTTGTTGTTAATCCCACCAAAGTGTCCGATTTCAAAAATGCTTTTCAGCAAAAGCACTACAAATGATTATGTTAGGTCTCCACCAAACCACAATAAGCACAGCCATTTTCCAGCGAAATATAGCATTCACAAAAAGCAGAAATAGAGATAAAATAAATCACTAACCTTGAATTATCTTCATCAGATGACACTCGTAGGACTTCCTGTTACACAATACATGCATGTTTTGTTTGATAAAGTTCATATTTATATCGAAAAATCTGAGTTTACATTGGCGTATTAGATTCACTAGTTCCAAAAACATCAAGTGATTTTGCATAGCCACATTGTTTCAACAGAAATACTCACCATAAATGTAGATGATAATACAAGTTATAAACATGGAATTATAGATATACCTCTCCTTAATGCAACCGCTGTGTCAGATTTAAAAAAAGTTTACGGAAAAAGCAACCCATGCAATAATCTGAGACGGAGCTCAGAACAGTAGCCAAATTAGCCGCCATGTTGGTGTCAACAGAAACCAGAAAATACATGATAAATGTTTCCTTACCTTTGGTGAACTTCATCAGAATGCAGTCATAGGAATCCCAGGTACAATAAATGCTTGATTTGTTCGAAAATGTCCGTTATTTATGTCCAATTAGCTACTTTGGTTAACGTGTTTGGTAAACAATTCCAAAGTCACAAAGCGCGTCCACTATAATGTAACGAAATGTCCAAAAGTTCCATAACAGTCAGTAGAAACATGTACTGAATCAATCTTTAGAATGTTGTTTACATATATCTTGAATAACATTCCAACCGGAGAATTAGAATGACTTCAGATGACCGGTGGAATGCAGGTCCTTCCCCTGTGAACGCGCATGGTGAATGCATGGTCAACTCGTGGCAGTGGTGACTATTTCCTGCCTCATTCGATCCCCCTTCACATTAGAGTCATCAGACAAAGTTCTATTGACTGTTGACATCTAGTGGAAGGTGTAGGAAGTGAAAGCTCATCCATATCTCGCTGTAATTTCAATGAGAGCTTGGTTGAAAATCTGCCACCCCCAGAAAAAATACAAACAGGAAGTGAAATTTCTCAGGTTTTGGCCTGCAATATGAATTATGTTAAACTCACAGACATAATTCAAACAGTTTTAGAAACTTCTATCCAATACTAATAATAATATGCATATATTAGCAACTGAGACTGAGGAGCTGGCAGTTTACAATGGGCACCTTTTCATCCAAACTACTCAATACTGCCCCTGCAGCCATAAAAAGTTAATGTTCTGAGGCTGGTTCTCCATATTGAGGGGACACAGGAATGTTGTGTGGCCTAAGATTTACCAGAGGCCTGGGGGGGTCATAAAACCCCCACATCTTCAGACCCCTAGATCTCTCCTCCTCTGTTGGGGTTGAGAGATAATCTGTAGGGTTGTGGTCTCCTGTAACCTGACCTGATCAGGACAGTCATGACAACGCGCATACTTTTTTTAAGGTATCTGTGACCAACAGATGCATATCTGTATTCCCAGTCTTATGAAATCCATAGATCATTTATTTAAATTGGCTGATTTCCTTACATGAACTGTAACTCAGTAAAATATTTTTCATTAATTTTTAATTTTTTTCCATGTTGCGTTTATATTTTTGTTTCGTATATTTAGATGGATTCATGAATTTGGGCCAGTGTATGATGTATCCCCAAGCAATGATGTCTGATGAGGTCACTTAGATTCTTCATTTTGTGGGTATTCACTGTTGTATTCAGTGTTATGGGAGGCAGTGGCGGATTCAGGCATAGTCCTTTTTTTAATATTCTGATTGGTGACATATGCGCAATCGGTTTTCTAATGCTCAATTGCACATCACGTCAGTGACATCATGTCACCGTGTGGGACTGTGGGTCAATTAACCGTGTCGGAGTGGGCCATACAAGTGTCACGTTCTGACCTTAGTTCCTTTGTTTTGTCTTTGTTTTAGTATGGTCAGGGCGTGAGTTGGGGTGGGCAGTCTATGTTTGTTTTTCTATGTTGTATTTTGCGTTTGGCCTGGTACGGTTCTCAATCAGAGGCAGGTGTCGTTAGTTGTCTCTGATTGAGAATCATACCTAGGTAGCCTTTTCCCACCAGTGTTTCGTGGGTGATTGTTTTCTGTTTTCTGTTGTGTGTCTGCATCAGCCAGAACTGTTTTCTGTCGTTTCTCTTTGTTATTTTGTTATTTCCGGGTTCATTTAATAAATATGGACACATACTATGCTGCACCTTGGTCCTCACCTTCTTCCACCGACGACGACCGTTACAGAATCACCCACCACCAAAGGACCAAGCAGCATGGTAACGGGCAGCAGCGGCGATCTCAGGACTCCTGGACATTGGAGGAGATCCTGGACAGCAAAGGACCCTGGGCACAGGCTGGGGAATATCGTGGCTGGAAGCCTGAGAGGCAGTGTGGCTGGAAGCCTGAGAGGCAGCCCCAAAAATATCTTGGGGGGGGGGGGGGGACACGGGGAGTATGGCGAAGTCAGGTAGGAGACCTGCGCCAACTCCCCATACTTACCGTGGAGAGAGAGGGACCGGGCAGGCACCGTGTTATGCCATGAGGCGCACGGTGTCCCCGGTGCACGTGCATTGCCCGGTGCGGTACATAACAGCGCCTCGTATCTCCTCGGGCCGGGGTGCATCTCCTCGGGCCGGGGTACATGGCACCAGCCTTACGCATGGTGTCCTCGGTTCGCCAGCACAGCTCAGTGCAGGCTATTCCACCTCGCCGCACTGGCCTGTCTATATTCAACCAGGTAAGGTTGGGCAGGCTCGGTGCTTGAGAGCTCCAGTGCGCCTTCACGGTCCGGTCTATAAGGTGCCACCTCCACACACCAGCCGTGCGGCCGGAGTCTTCGTCTCCTTCCTACAGGTGCTCCCGCCTGCCCAGCAATGCCAGAGTCTTCCTCCTGCCCAGCGTTGTCAGAGTCTCCCGTCTGTCCTGAGCTGCCAGGGTCTCCTGTCTGTCCTGAGCTGCCAGAGTCTCCCGTCTGTCCCGAGCTGCCAGAGTCTCCCGTCTGTCCTGAGCTGCCAGAGTCTCCCGTCTGTCCAGAGCTGCCAGAGTCTCCCGTCTGTCCAGAGCTGCCAGAGTGTCCCGTCTGTCCTGAGCTGCCAGAGTCTCCCGTCTGTCATGAGCTGCCCGAGTCTCCCGTCTGTCCTGAGCTGCCAGAGTCTCCCGTCTGTCCTGAGCTGCCAGAGTCGCCCGTCTGTCCTGAGCTGCCAGAGTCGCCGTCTGTCCTGAGCTGCCAGAGTCGCCCGTCTGTCCTGAGCTGCCAGGGTCTCCTGTCTGTCCTGAGCTGCCAGAGTCTCCCGTCTGTCCCGAGCTGCCAGAGTCTCCCGTCTGTCCTGAGCTGCCAGAGTCTCCCATCTGTCCAGAGCTGCCAGAGTCTCCCGTCTGTCCAGAGCTGCCAGAGTCTCCCGTCTGTCCTGAGCTGCCAGAGTCTCCCGTCTGTCATGAGCTGCCCGAGTCTCCCGTCTGTCCTGAGCTGCCAGAGTCTCCCGTCTGTCCTGAGCTGCCAGAGTCTCCCGTCTGTCCTGAGCTGCCAGAGTCGCCCGTCTGTCCTGAGCTGCCAGAGTCGCCCGTCTGTCCTGAGCTGCCAGAGTCGCCGTCTGTCCTGAGCTGCCAGAGTCGCCCGTCTGTCCTGAGCTGCCAGCGTCACCTGTCTGTCAGGAGCTGCCAGAGCCGCCGGTCAGCCAGGAGCTGCCAGAGCCGCCGGTCAGCCAGGAGCTGCCAAAGCCAGCCAGTCAGCCAGGAGCTGCCAATGCCGGCCAGTCAGCCTGGAGCTGCCAGAGCCGTCAGTCAGCCAGGAGCTGCCAGAGCCGCCAGTAAGCCAGGAGCTGCCAGAGCCGTCAGTCAGCCAGGAGTTGCCAGAGCCGTCAGTCAGCCAGGAGTTGCCAGAGCCATCCGACACACCGGCGCTGCCAGAATCGCCCTTCACTCCGGAGCTGCCGGAGTCTCCCGTTTGTCCGGTGCTGCCGGAATCTCCCTACCATTCGGGGCCCAGGGCTAGGGTCCCCAGTCCGAGGTCGGCGGCGAGGGTCGCCGTTTTTAGGAGGCCATGGAGGCGGATAAAGAGGCAGAGAAAAACTATGGTGAAGTGGGGTCCACGTCCCGCAGCAGAGCCGCCACCGCAGACAGACGTCCACCCAGACCCTCCCCTATAGGTTCAGGTTTTGCGGCCGGAGTCCGCACCTTTGGGGGGGTGGGTACTGTTACGTTCTGACCTTAGTTCCTTTGTTTTGTCTTTGTTTTAGTATGGTCAGGGTGTGAGTTGGGGTGGGCAGTCTATGTTTGTTTTACTATGTTGTATTTTGCGTTTGGCCTGGTATGGTTCTCAATCAGAGGCAGGTGTTGTTAGTTGTCTCTGATTGAGAATCATACTTAGGTAGCCTTTTCCCACCAGTGTTTCGTGGGTGATTGTTTTCTGTTTTCTGTTGTGTGTCTGCCCCAGACAGAACTGTTTTCAGTCGTTTCTCTTTGTTATTTTGTTATTTCCGTGTTCATTTAATAAATATGGACACATACCAAGGTGCACCTTGGTCCTCACCTTCTTCCACCGACGACGACCAATACAACAAGCTAGAACCACCACTGATGGGTGGAATGCATTTTGAGAAGAGTGCAGATTGTTGTATTGTCTGTATGACCTTCATAGCCACATAATATTGTCCATTCCTCCATTGATTTTCTGAAGCATCAGTGTAGTTGACAATGTGACAAATGGACAGAAGCATACTTTTAACCTTTTTTTTTTTATCCACCCCTATGTTACTGCCTTTTACCAAACACAAATGACAGAAATGGAGAGCGAAATACATTCCAAGCCTAATTGAAAGTCTGTACATAACTGAGTTTATGTGAATGCAGCGTCACAATACAGCGTTGAAGGTCAAAACTTTCGCTTTTTAGAAATGGTAGCAAGAATGTCTGTCTTCATCAAAGTTCCCATTTAATGAGTCGTGGCTAGGCATCCATACTTAAGAACTTTTGAATTGGCAAGGCCAGTCAGTCAATGCTGTAGCTTTTACATGCAGCTTCCGCTTTCATATTGTACAGATTATACACAGGTACATTCTAAGTACATCAGAATAATCAGCCAACGTGATTGTCAATCAAGGTCAACAGCTACCCGTAAGCTTAGGGGCTGGTTTACTAAAAGTAGGTGTTTTTTTTAGCACAAACAGTCACCATCACGAAAAAACGATGTGTACTTATTAATTTCCCAACAAAATATTTAGGTGCCCTAAAAAATGGGTTAACGCCTCATTCACGTTAAGGAATGTTGTAATATTGGGTGTTACTATGTAAGACCACAACATATTGGAATGAGAATATGCAAATGTGTGATTTACAAAGTGCCTCATGCGATTTATCAGTGCTGAACAAAATTCCAGAGAAAAACGTGTCTAGTATTTCACATAATACTGAAAATATTACACATAGTACAGAAAATATTACACATAGTCCAGAAAATTAGCTTTTTTTAGACTCACTCAAAAGGTGTAGTAGCTATTTCAGTGGGAACCAGCACCAACCCCTCTCAAAGCTATTCTAATCAAACATATTTGTGAGGTTTTGAGAACTATCTGTCTGAGCATTACTCTTCCTAGTTCCTAACTTTACTATGAGTCAGGGGACACGATCAAAGAGAGCTCATGAGGAGCCGAGCCCAATCATGGCATTCACAGGGGGGAGAACAACCTGCCGGCTAAGCCCCTCCTTCTCCCCTCGCCCCTCCACCCTTCCCTTCATCACCATTCTCTTGATGCCTGTAATGTAATGACCACCAAGGGCTGAAACATGCACATCCATCGGTGGGGTGAGTCAGTCACTGAGCTGAGGGTCAATAAGATGAGAGTGGATACAGGGAGATACTCATAGCAGGTGGAGGAGGGGAAAACTCTGATAAACTTGTGTTGTTTAACTGCTGCTGCTCAGACTTCAAGCTGTACAGCTCCAGCCTTTTTTGGAAGACCGGGAGGAATGTCAAGTGGTGCGGTTCCAAGTGTTTTCAGATTAAGGAGATGGGAGGCAAGCAAGAATGGAGAGGTAGGAAACATTGCACTGAATAGGAAGGAATAAAGCAGCTAGCAGATGAATCAAACAACTAATTTCTGAGTTCCATTGTGAAACAACAGGGCAATGAACTTGGCATAAGATGCTAAGCATTCAATACCCCTCCAGAGCAGAGATCTCTCTTTCTCGCCCCTTCTCTCCATCCCTCTCTCATACACTCACATGCATACACATCCACGTACACACTTGCTCATCCCAATTCCTCTCCTAGACTAATTACTTTACGTGGAAGAAGCTCTCCTTAGGGTGGCAAATTTCACTGTGTCTGACGAGAAGAAATTAGATGTCTAATGGAATGGAATAGTTGTGAAAATTGAATAAATGAGATACTTTTTTATCTAGGTGCCCACCTAAATTAGATTTTAATTTGGACCGCATTCACAGGTAATGGAGTGCAGTCGACTTCGTTTGGCGCCTCCATCTCTCCCCGTTGCTTGTGGCTTTTTTGATTTATGCAGGTCGCCTATGGTATCCATTATCAACTCCACTGCCCATCATTTTGAGCTCACTAGCCGTAATATGGTGATGGCATGACAGCTGAGTGTCGGTTCTGAATGTGAATATAACTACAGGAGCAAGTCTGACAAAGAAAAGGCATAAGGATCTGTCTATTATTCTAATCCAAGCTTGGGGGTTGAGACAAAGTGGTCACAGAAAGATAGTTATGGTCACAGAATATGTAAAGGAATATAGCTTTAGCTTGACATTGAGATTAAGCTTTGCATGTCATCTCTATCATTGCTCAAATGTCCCCTGAGGAACACTCTTGGTGCTCTCTGTAATGTATGTCAGTGAGACAGAGATAGTTTAGCTGTGAGCATTTCTTCTTTCTTTACATTTTGGAGGAGGATTAAACTGGAGAATGTCTGATGTTGACTCCTTTTGTCTGATGCTTAAAGTTGTCTGTGGTGTGATTTGAACACAACACTTTGGCGTTCAAGTTATATGCCCACCCATCCTCCCCGACCAACCTCCATCCTCTTGTTTTTTTGCTTAAGTAATCTGAATTATACCATTGCCAAACGTCACAGATAGTATAATACTAATTTGAGTGTTACATATTTAGGTTTACTATGTTCCGTCTAGTCTTTGAGGGCAGGCTGGTCCAAGATGCTACCACCATGGCCCCAATATTGGTTAGTGGTTCTTGAGAGTTTAGAGTTGTACTGTAGCTCTGGTCCTTTTTGTTGGAGTGTGTGCGTGAGGGGTTCGAAGGAAAGACGGATGTCAAAAGTTTGAGAGGATCCCAAATGACCAAGCTGAACTTTGTTAGGCTCTCACAAAATCCTCCCCAAGTCTAAATAAAGCCCATCCAATACATCCAGTACAATAATGTACTATGTGCTAATTTATTGTAATTCAACACAAAAGTGACAATGTATAAACCCTTCAGAGATAAAAAAAAACAAAAAAAACAACAACAACAACCAAAAACTAGAGAAAACTGACTGAAAAAAGCCTTGATATGGTCTGATTAGGATGCTGGTGGTGTGGTGTACAGCGTTCTGATGTAAAACAGAAATAAAACTTTCATATCGTCCATATGGGAATTCTCTCTCTGGGCTGTCAGGAGCTTCCTCTGGCGATCTAAGCCAGCCAGAGAGAAAAAGCAGAGATGTGTTGAAAGGCTTGCAACAAGAATAGTAACTTATCACCCACCCCAGGCCCCCTGGCACTTGGCTACAGCCAGGGCTTAGGCACAGCCAGTCAGTCTTTCCCCTCCCGGCCCATCTTCCCCTCTGTCTCCCGCTTTACTTCTCCCAACTTCAGCTGCCACAATAAGACTTACTTTATCTGGACCTCTGTGGAAATACATATTTAGTGCATGTGTGCACAGAATTTCATCATTACCTAGCAATTCCACATCAGCTACGCATGCCGAAGTGATAAGACTCCAATGCTTGACATACTGTATGTGTATGACTGTCTATGGTTCAGTTGTGGTAGGCTTACTCCATGGCCTTGAAGCGCATTCTAGAATGTGTTATGACCTTGGACTTGGCCGTAGGAGGAATTTTTTGTTTTCCATTTACACTTGCCGTTAAAATGACTCTGATTCCAAATAGGTCTGAGGTGTTAGAAGTGTGGATGATTATGATTGGGGTGTTTCATTTGACTGGTTTAACTGCAAATTATTCAGATGTGTGTTTAATTGGGGTTCCTGCATATTTTCCCTCTTTACAGGAATCTAAGCTACAATAGAGAATGTGGTGGGCGGCTAGCTGGTGAGAGAAGGAGAATGTTAAACAGCAAGACAGGTTAGAACTAGGCTATGTGGCAGCTGCATCAACATCACTGCTGATCAGATGCTTGCCACACTGTATAAACGTTGGCGTTAGGCCGTGAATGGCAGAATGGGAGTATATTAGAGAAAAGGGGTAATGTGTTGTATTGTATGTTTACGTTTACCTTGAATAATTCACAGCACATAGTTTATCTCTAAACCACGATTAATAGAGTGGTACAGTGTGTGGGAGATAATATTTAAGGATTAATCCTGCAGAAATAATTTGTTTACATGAATTCAACTTGTAAATGTAGACCATCTGTCATAGTCTGATTCTCTAAAAAGTTTGCTTCTTGTTGAAAAGTAGTTGACAGCACACAGTTGCTGGAGTTGGGGGTTTGAAAACAAAGAGACAACAATTACTTTTTACTTTCACAGTTAATTTCAAACCCATACAATTTGCTGAGATGAAGGACAGTCGATAAGCTGACATTTTTTGAGCCACAATTGCTACACAATAAATTCTATGCTAATCTGAGAATAGATGGACAAAGGACAAAATAAAAATTGCATTACAAACACTGATACAGCATGGAGTGTGTTGAATGGCGAATTACCTGCAATAAACAAAAGCGTCAGAGAGTCTGAGGAGGGAGGGAGAGATAAAACGAGAGAGAGGGAAAAATGTAAATGTGCCAGCAGCCTGCAGATTTGTTGTGTGAAATAGCCATTATCTGAACAGGCAGCCAGGTTTTACAGCTAGCGTGTGGTGAGGAATGCTAACGTGTGGCCTGGCGTGTAATTAACAGATAAAACTGTTGGTTCATTAAATGCATATGCAGTGTAGTGTTCTCAGTGAAAGTATCGATTGGCAGGCAGGCGGGCCACCTCCACGTCCTCCACGCTACACCGGACTGTGTGACACTACATCCATCACAACATCCTACCTCCACCATATTTATAGAATTTTAATTAGCTCAGCACTCAAGCCAACAACATCATTAGCTTTTCTCATTTTTTATTGCCAGCAAACAGCCAGCCACGCATGGTAATAACGGTTTGCAGTGAGAAAAGCAGTGGGAGCCCTTACATGGGGAAGGGAGGGAGAGAGACAGCAAGAGAAATAGATTAACGTTTAAAATGACAAAGAAAAATGAAGCAGTTGAAGAAAAAAAGTCTAACATGTGGCAGTAGACACAGACAGTAATGTCACCTTGGAATACTTTTCAAAACGATTAACGAAGCAGAACTTCTCGTTCTTCAGAGATTAAAATGTCTGATAATGGTCAATATTTTGAGCGCTGTGTGAATCACCATGTGGGAGGACATACTGACTAGACAAGATAACCTACTGAGACTCAAAGTAAGTGAACTAAAGCCTAGCACAGCTGGACAAAAAGAAGGCTGACATCCGGCTGGCCCCAAAGAGGAATATGACCTAATGTGACACCACCATGTTAAAAACAATATTCAGACCCTTTGCCTTGATCTACAACATAGTACACCCTGACCTTTTAGGTTTCTCCAGCAACGCACAAGTTTTAATTCAATAACAAATATAACAAATCACTTTCAATGAATGTGAATTGACCAAAGTCCAGTTTTTCAAAGGTACTCAAAAGTATGAGCCCATCCGACCAGACCAATGACAGACCCACGGTTATGAATAGGAGTGCTCAGCTCAGATACCATTATGTTCATGTAACAAAGCGACACATTTTCTCTCCTTTTAATCAGACCTGAACAGAATTGAGGGGTCGATGAAGAGAGTCCACATCCCTATTCATCCCCTCACAAAGTTGTCATTTGTCTGGTGTTGTGGACTGGAGGGCCTAAAGGGCAATTCTGACCTTGCCTTTCCTCTCAGTCTGCCCAACCAGCCCTGTTCTAGCCGGGAGGTTGCAGGGAGGACAAAAGCACTGTATCGGACCAACAGAAACTGTACAACAACAAAACAAACAACAAAATCTGTTCTGGCCACTTGATACTGACAGGAGCCATGATGACTTCTCAGGTGCTACGGTATAGAGAACATGAAAGACATTACAGAGAAGCTCCTAAATGTGCGTCATGGAGCAATCTTCAATTACACAATGTACAATCACAACATTTTCACTTTGATAATTGTTTTTCTTTTGTCAATCCACATACATTTTCCCGTGCACACACACACAGTAATTGGAGAGTGACCTGGTCCCTATTAATGTGGATGCTCTACTGGCTGCCTGTGGACTCAAACCCATTTGGCCTGTTCTGCTGTTGCTTGGAGACAGAATGATTTAACCCATTAGTTATAACAAACCTTTTCTAAAGCAATGCCATAACCAAGCATTCAGAAAGCTCTGTACAACTACATAGTCGGTGAGGGGCTACTCCTTCAATGTATGTTTGATTTTCAAGTGTTGGTACAGCTTTTTGGTGTACGTAATTTAGGATGGGATTATTTTCTTCCAGATAGCTCTTTCAGAAGTGCATTTGATTTGCACAGCAGCATGTGTGACATTTGACATTTGAGTAATGATCTGTCTGACAAGTCATTCAAGAATCCTGACCTCACTTTTGTTATTTTAAACTACTTTTGTCATACTGCAATCTGTTTCGTTAAACCACCTATAGGAACATTAATAGAGTTGCTAGCACTTGGAGAATATACAGAGTTGGGCATGGTGTGTTACTACTACTAGTCATGTTAGACGTTAGAGGTGATTGGGGTCGACGACAAAGAATCTTATCAGCAGGGCCACCATGTGTGGCAGACGGGAGGCAGTTTGTGCTGCGGGGCCCTGTAAGTAATTAATACATTCCTTCGTTCAGAGCGTCAGGGAATAATTTCTCTGGACAGTGGCCCATGAAGGGTCATCCACACCGCCCGCCACTGGCCGGTCGTTGGTCATTCCGTGAGGGAGAGCCAGAGTCGCTCAAGTGGCACGATGCTCATCCAGTCAATTCAACTCAATCATTGATGCACATTTGAAATGAGGCACGGGCACATCACGGCCGACGTGGTTAGGAATTATAGTGTTGTTGGAGCGTGTCATCAGCTCCAGGAATAACTGGGCTATAGGTAAGTAATGCTTTGTTTCCACAAAGTGAAGGTCTCGGAACAGGTCCTTACTGTGATACTAGGTAGAATGTTGAGATGCAATGATATCTTGGCGAGTTTGTGGATTCAACTCACATGGTCATCTCATTTCCAAGGCACTCTGTATGTTTTCATGTCTAGAGAGATGATAAGATCACACACATATAGGGCAAGGTAGAGTAAAGTGGCCTCACATTGTCTGAAAGCTTCCTTCACTGCTTCCTAGGAATTAATGAAAAATAGAACAATCTAAGTATTGAGAACAATGAAAATCATTGATGGTGCTGCTTGCGCTGACCTCTGGGTAAAAATAATGAAAGGTTAGTAAGAAGGTATGACCGCCAACTGTACCTCCATCGATTTCCTCTCCAGCATCATCGCTCTTCCTGCCACTCACCAGAGATGGAGTGATTGCTAGAGTTGTCGGGAGATCAATCAATAGAAGGAGAAGAGAGCAGACTGAAGGAGGTGGAGTTGGTTTGGGTGGGTGGGTGGGAGGGAGGGAGGCAGAGAGAAGCTGGGCATCAATTCAAGATTGGAGATAATGTGTAGTTCTTAGCCATTGCTATTAGTGAAATGCTGTCTACTGAAGCATTACAGATTCTCTGGAATATAGTTACATTTGACATTTTAGTCATTTAGCAGACACTTATCCTGAGCGCTTTAGTTAGTGCATTCATCTTATAATAGCTAGGTGGGACAACCACATATCACAATCATAGCTACTTTGATAAAAAATATACTTGCTATCAGCAAAGTCAGAGCTAGTAACGGGGGGGGGGGGGGGGGGGGGGGGTCAAGTGCGAGTGTTTGTTCACGCAATAGTTGTCAACTTGTGCCAGGGCTTCAGGTGCAGCCAGTGTGACTGGAAATATAGAGTGCAAAAAAATAAGAAAATGGCTGTGTCCGAATACCCATACTTGGTTCTGTTTTTTTTGTGTTGTTTCTCTGGGTTACCGCTGGAGGGCGGTAAGTTTCCAGGTTACCCTGATTATTTCTTATTTGTTTCACCTGTGTCTAATTATCTCCTCTGTTCACCTGGTTGCCTGGTTATTTAGGTTCCTCAGTTGGCCTGTATCGTTGCTTTGGTCTTGTGTTTTGTTAGTATGCTCTTGCCTTGTTTCTTTTGAGACGCTAAGTAAAAGTTCTGGATTCACCCCTACCTCTGCTTGCTGTGTTTCTCTGCGCCTGGGTTCGAGTTCGTACTAGCATTATTGTCACAGTAGACCAAAGCCCAGCAGAGCTCTCTCAGTCGTCCGAGGAACATTCAGAACTCCTCCATTTACGGTCGGCTCTCACCCACCATGGAAAGGTGATTGGTCGCCATGAGGCGCTGCTGCAGACATTGTTGGAGGATTTAAGAACTCTTGTGTCTGCTCTGCAGACAGGACAGATAGGAGCAACGGCTGCTTCACCTGTGGCTGTTCCTAATCCTCCACTCCCTACCAGCTCAGTGTCTTCCTCCCTTCAGGAGCCTCATCTCCCGGCACCGGAGCACAATGAAGGGCATCCTGGGGGGTGTCGTGGGTTCCTGCTCCAATGCTCGCTGGTCTTCGAGCTGCAGGCATCAACGCTTCCCACCGACCGTTCCAGAGTGGCATTTGTCATCTCCTTGCCCTCAAGACGGGCCTTGGCCTGGGACACGGCCATATGGGAGCAGCAATCAGACATCTGTTTTAATTGGCAAAGCTTCACCCAGGAGATGAAGAGGGTTTATGATCACCCCATCAGTGTCAGGAACGCTGCTCAAAGACTCATTGCGCTTCGACAGGCCAGCTGGAGCATAGCTGATTACGCCATTGACTTTCGGACACTCGCAGCTGAGAACAGTTGGAATACAGAGGCACTTCACTCAGCCTTTCTGAACGGACTCAGCGAGGTTCTCAAGGATGAACTGGCTTCCCGGGACAACCCTGACACTACGGAGGAGCTTATCGTTCTGGCCATCCGGATTGACAACCGGCTTCGGGAACGTCGTCGTGAGAGGACGGAGGGGTTCCGAGTTGTTTCCAGTTTCGGGCTCCGCTGAGGGAGTCAATTCTTTGTTTGTTCCAATGCCTTATTCTGCATCTGCTACCCCGTCAGAGTTCTCAATTCGGCTCTGGTTCTCCTTCATATCCTTCAGAGGAATCGATGCAATTGGATGGCACCAGACTTTCCGCTCTGGAGAGTAGGCGCAGGATTAACGACCAACGTTGTCTTTACTGTGGACAGTCTGGATATTTCCATGCCTCCTGCCCCAAGCTGACGGGAAACGGATGACTCGTCAGTAGACGGTAGAATACTGGCGAGTCAGATACAGTCTCCATCTGCCGACACGGTACGCACCTTGCTTCCGGCCAACCTGCAGTGGGACAATGGGAAGTTGGACATTCCTGCTTTCATAGACTCTGGGGCTACTGGCTGTTTTCTGGATCACACACTAGCTCACCAACGCCCCTCACTAAGCTGGACATTTCGCTGTCGGTCATTGCACTGGATGGTCAACCCCTAGGTTCTGGGAAGGTGAAGCAAGTCACCATCCCTATTCAGCTACAAGTTCTAGATTATCATGTGGAGTTTATCCAGTTACATTTGGTGGAATCTCCTGAGCTTCCCATGGTTCTAGGACATCTGGCTTTCTATCCATAATCCTCAAAATAACTGGCCTTCGGGAAGAGGTCTAGGATGGAATCCTTCATGCTAGTCCACCTGCCAGCAACGCTCTCCACACCATTCCGGTCCTGTTCGTCTGGAGGCTTCAGATTCTCCTGTCCCTCTGGCTGGGGAGGACAAGCCTGATCGTTCCCGCATACCTGGAGATTACTGGGATCTGGGTCAGGTCTTCAGCAGACAAAGGGCCAGCGAACTGCGTTCTTACAGGTCTTACGATTGTGCAATTGACCTCCTGCCCGGCACCACTCCCCCGAGAGGAGGGCTGTATTCTCTCTCAGGTCCAGAGATGGCAGCCATGAACAGTTATATTAAGGAGGTGCTGGTTTTATTAGGCCGTCTACTTCACCTGCAGGAGCAGGTTTTTTCTTTGTTGGAAAGCGGGATGGGGGATCACATCCCTGTATCGATTACTGGGGTTTAAATAACATTACCATCAAGAGCCGTTACCCTTTTCCTCTTATGACTTCAGCCTTTGAGAGACTACAGAGAGCTATAGTTTTCTATAAATTGGATTTACGGAATGTGTACAATCTGGTGCGCATCAGACAGGGAGATGATTGGAAGATCGTGTGCAACACCCCAAATGGACATACTGTGGACCGTGTCATGCCGTTTGGACTAACAAATGCCCAGCCGTTTTTCCAGGCACTAGTTAATGATGTGCTGCGCGATTTCATTCACCAGTTCGTGTTTGTGTACCTGGATGACATCCTCATCTTCTCCAGGTCCATGGTTGAACACATCCACAAGTTCACCAGGTTCTTCAAAGACTCCTCTCTCACCACTTGTTTGTGAAGGCCGAGAAGTGTGTTTCACGTTCCTCAGATCTCCTTCCTGGGGTGCATCGTGTCTCAGGGCTGTGTGCGGATGGACTCCCAGAAGGTAGAAGCGGTGGTCAACTGGCCGCGGCCCAGCACAGTCAAAAAAGTTCTGCGTTTTTTGGGTTTTGCTAATATCTACAGGAGATTTGTGAAACTTTAGTTCTGTGGCAGCGCCATTCACAGCACACACCAAAGGCTTGGCTGGGCATGCAAGCTGGACCCCTGCTGTTGAGAAGGCGTTCCAGGACCTGAAACATCGTTTTTCTTCTGCACCCATTCTACTTAATGCGAATCCTTCTCTTCCCTTCATGGTAGAGGTGGATGCCTCTGACATTGGCGTGGGTGCAGTTCTGTCTCAGTGCTCGGCTAGAAGACCAACAGCTTCAACCCTGTGCCTTCTTCTCCAGGCTACTCACTCCAGTAGAGAGGAACTATGATGTCGGCAATTGGAAGCTTCTTGGGGTCAAACTGGCTTTGGAGGAGTGGCGGCACTGGTTGGAGGGTTCGGAACATCCCTTTACGGTTTGGACTGAGCACAAGAAAGTGGCCTACATCCAGGAGGCTAAGCGCCTCAGTCCCCGACAGGCTCGTTGGGGTCTTTTCTTCACTTGGTTCATATTCACGTTATCTTATCGTCTGGAGTCTAAGAATGTGAAGCAGGATGCCCTTTCTCGCTAGTTCCCCAGCTCCAGTGAGGATCGGCAACTTGGATCTATCATCCCCAGGTCGCTTATCCTCGCACCGGTAGGGAGGCAGTTCCTGACGGCTCCCCATCTAACTTTTAGTTCCTCTTGGGGCGCAGTCCAAGATACTTCAGTGGGCTCACTCATCACATCTCACCTCTCATCCGGGAGAGGTTAGGTTACCACTGGAGGGCACCCTTAACTTGTTTTCTACATTCCAGGTTACCCTGATTATTTCTTATTGGTTTCAGCTGTGTCTAATGTGTCACAATACTTGCGTCCTAAATAGTAGGCTGTTTGAGTCTGCGTAAAAATAAAGTTTAATAGTATGCAACATTTCAAAAATCTAGTATACTTTAAATGCCCGGATGTCATACAAATTATGGCTTTGACAACAGCTGATCAATTAGATATGGGGATACACTACCAAATCAACAAATAGTGGGAAACAACGTCATCGCGCATTACGCATTCTCAGTATGTGAAAATATGTTTTATAGTATGTGAATTTTCAAAAATCGAGTATGGTTTAAATGCAATGATGTATAGTCATTTCGGCTTTCATCTAGTAGAATTCGATTTACACTATTCCACAATGCATTGGAAGAGGTGGGCTAAGTGATTGGCTACTTGAAGAAAACCAGGGCCTAACAACAAAACTAGGCTACTTAATTGGGAAGAGCCAAATAGCGAAGCTTCTGTGGTGGTGTTCAAATGTAGGCTAGTTTTTGTTACATTGTTGAAAACAGAACTATTTTCTTTATTTTTTTACCCAAAGGGGATTTCAGTTTTCTCATTGAAACATGTTGTCTTGCATCAGAGCTTTTAAACTAAATACTAAGCCATCTTTTGATTTCTGAATGTGTCGGCATAGGAGACTCGAGGTGTGGTTGCGCTATTGATGTCATGTTAATAAGGACTTCTGATTTGAACATATGGATTGTTTTAGTTTTGTAGGCTAACTGTTGAATTATTTAATTTATGGATCAAGCCTTAGCAGTCAATCTGATCTTGTTCCCAATGATCAGTGCTTTGGTTTATCATGTTACTCCCCTGTGGTTCTGAATTTGCGATGTACCTGAATGTCTACGTTTTTCTGTACAATAGCCTTTTGATTTGAACATTTGGAAAGTTTTGGTATGTGTACTAGGCTATTTGATTTAATTTATATACACTACATGGCCAAAAATATGTGGACACTTGCTCGTCGAATATCTAATTCTAAAATCATGGGTATTAATATGGAGTCTGGGAAGGCTTACCACTAGATGTTGGAACATTGCTGAGGGGACTTACTTCCATTCAGCCATGAGCATTAGTGAGGTTGGGCACTGATGTTGGGCCATTAGGACTGGATCACAGTCGACGTCCCAATTCATCCCAATGTGTTCAATGGGGTTGAGATCAGGGCTCTGTGCAGGCCAGTCAAGTTATTCCACACCGATCTCAACAAACCATTTCTGTATGGACCTGGCTTTGTGCATGAGGGCATTGTAATGCTGAAACAGGAAAGGGCCTTCACCAAACTTTTCCCCCAAAGTTGAAAGCACAGAATCATCTAGAATGTAATTCTATGCTGTAGCGTTAAAATTTCCTTTCACTGGAACTAAAGGGCTTAGCCCGTACCATAAAAAACAGCCCCAGAACATTATTCCTCCTCCACCAAACTTTACAATTGGCACTACGCATTCAGGCATGTAGCGTTCTCCTGGCATCCGCAAAACACAGATTTGGCCGTCGGACTGCCAGATGGTGAAGTGTGATTCATCACTCCAGAAAACGTGTTTCCACTGCTCCAGAGTCCAATGGCGGCAAGCTTTACACCACTCCAGATGGCGCTTGGCACATGGAAATCCTCCTGATGAACAGTTCTTGTGCAGACGTTGCTTCAAAAGGGAGTTTGGAACTCTGTAGTGAGTGTTGCAACTGAGGACAGACGCGCTACTCGCTTCAGCACTCAGCAGTCCATTCTGTGAGCTTGCGTGCCCTACCATTTCGCGGCTGAGCCCAGGCATTTCCACTTCACAATAACAGCACTTACAGTTGACCGGGGCAGCTCTAGCAGGGCTAAAATTTTACGAACTAGAAAGGTGGCATCCTATGACGGTGCCACGTTGAATGTCACTGAGCTCTTCAGTACCGACCATTGTACTGCCAATGTTTGTCTTTGGAGATTGCATGGCTGTGTGCTCGATTTAATACACCTGTCAGCAACCCACTAATTTAAAGTGGTGTCCACATACTTTGGTTTCACTAATAAATATGTTGAAATGGAACCAAATGATCTGTTTTTGTCTTCAGTCCTTTTGAAATAGGAAACATTAGCTATATGGGCAACGATATACAGTTGAAGTCAAAAGTTTACATACACCTTAGCCAACTACATTTGAACTCAGTTTTTCACAATTCCTGACATTTAATCCTAGTAAAATTGATCTGTCTTAGGTAAGTTAAGATCACCATTTCATTTTAAGAATGTGAAATGTCAGAAAACTAGTTGAGAGAATGATTTCTTTCACATCATCACATTCCCAGTGGGTCAGAAGTTTACATACACTCGGTTAGAACTTGGTAGAATTGTCTTAAAATGTTTAACTTGGGTCAAACATTTTGGGAAGCCTTCCACAAGCTTCCCACAATAAGTTGGGTAAATTTTGGCCAATTCCCCTTGACAGAGCTGGTGTAACTGAGTCAGGTTTGTAGGCCTCCTTGCTCGCACATGCTTTTTCAGTTCTGCCCACAAATTTTCTATAGGATTGAGGTCAGGGCTTTGTGATGGCCACTCCAATACCTTGACTTTGTTGTCCTTAAGCAATTTTCACACAACTTTGGAAGTATGCTTGGGGTCATTGTCCATTTGGAGGACCCATTTGCGACCAAGCTTTAACTTCCTGACTGAGGACTTGAGATGTTGCTTCAATATATCCACAATTTTCCTTCTTCATGACCCATCTATTTTGTGAAGTGCACCAGACCCTCCTGCAGCAAAGCAACATCATGATGCTGCCACCCCGTGCTTCACGGTTGGGATGGTGTTCTTCGGCTTGCAAGCCTCCCCTGTTTTCCTCCACAATAACGATGGTCATTATGGCCAAACAGTTCTATTTTTGTTTCATCAGACAGAGGACATTTCTCCAAAAAGTACGATCTTTGTCCCCATGTGCAGTTGCAAACCGTAGTCTGGCTTTTTTATCGCGGGTTTTGGAGCAGTAGCTTCTTCCTCTGTGAGCAGCCTTTCAGGGTATGTCGATTTAGGACTCACTTTACTGTGGATATAGATACTGTGGTACCTGTTTCCTACAGCAACTTCACAAGGTCTTTTGCTGCTGCTCTGGGATTGATTTGCATTTTTTGCACCAAAGTACGTTAATCTCTAGGATACAGAACGCGTCTCCTTCCTGGGCGGTATGACGGCTGCGTGGTCCCATGGTGTTTATACTTGCGTACTATTGTTTGTACAGATGAATGAGGTACCTTCAGGCATTTGGAAATTGCTCCCAAGGATGAACCAGACTTGTGGAGGTCTACATTTTCTTTTCTGAGGTCTAGGCTGATTTATTTGGATTTTCCCATGATGTCAAGCAAAGAGGCACTGAGTTTGGAGGTAGGCCTTGAAATACATCCACAGGTACACCTCCAATTGACTCAAATTATGTCAATTAGCCTCTCAGAAGCTTCTAAAGCCATGACATAATTCTTTGGAGAAAAAAAATCCCAAGCTGTTTAAAGGCACAGTCAACTTAGTGTATGTAACCTTCTGACCCATTGGAATTGTGATACAGTGAATTATAAGTGAAATAATCTGTCTGTAAACAATTGTTGGAAAAATTACTTGTGTCATGCACGAAGTCGATATCCTAACCGACTTTCCAAAACTATAGTTTGTTAACAAGAAATTTGTGGTGGTTGAAAAACGAGTTTTTATGATTCCAACCTAAGTGTTTATTAACTTCCGACTTCAAATGTAGATTGAATGTGACAATCTACCTATAACCAGCTTGAGTAGGTATATAACTCCATGCCTATTCTATTCAGAGTTTAGAGATATTAATCAAATTGTAAATGAGCTACTATCAGGCTGGTTAAGGTCATGCATGTCTGTAAAATTTGGAAAAATCCACCCATACTCTGCACCTCCCCACCTACTCAGCCAGTTTGGCCGTGGCATAGTGCATACTTTTTACTAAACGGTACGTGTTAATAGTATGCGATGGTAAGTACATAGTAGAGGTCGACCAATCATGATTTTTCAACGCCGATACCGATTATTGGAGGATTAAAAAAAGGCGATACTGATTAATCGGCCAATTCGTTTCATTTTATTTGTAATAATAACAATTGCAACAATACTGAACACTTATTTTAACTTAATATAATACACCAATAACATCAATTTAGCCTCAAATAAATAATGAAACATGTTCAATTTGGTTTAAATAATGCAAAAACAAAGTGTTGGAGAAGAAATTAAAAGTGCAATATGTGCCATGTAAGAAAGCTAACGTTTAAGTTCCTTGCTCAGAACATGAAAGCTGGTGGTTCCTTTTAACACGAGTCTTCAATATTCCCAGATAACAAGTTTTAGGTTGTAGTTATTATAGGAATTATAGGACTATTTCTCTCTATACCATTTGTATTTCATTAACCTTTGACTATTGGATGTTCTTATAAGCACTTTAGTATTGCCTGTGTAACAGTATAGCTTACGTCCCTCTCCTCGCTCCTACCTGGGCTCAAACCAGGAACACAGCGACAGCAGCCACCCTCGAAGCAGCGTTACCCATGAAGAGCAAGGGGAACAACCACTCCAAGTCTCAGAGCGAGTGACGTTTGAAACACTATTAGCGTGCACCCGCTAACTAGCTAACCATTTCACATCGGTTTCACCAGCCTAATCTCGGGAGTTGATAGGCTTGAAGTCATAAACAGCTGCTGGCAAACCCACGAAAGTGCTGTTTGAATGAATGCTTATGAGCCCGCTGCTGCCTACCATCGCTTAGTCAGACTGCTCTATCAAATCATAGACTTAGTTATAACATGATAACACACAGAAATACAAGCCTTAGGTCATTAATATGGACGATTCCGGAAACTATCATCTCGAAAACAAGACATTTATTCTTTCAGTGAAATACGGAACCATTCCGTATTTTATCTAATGAGTGGCATCCATAAGTCTAAATATTCCTGTTACATTGCATAACCTTCAATGTTATGTCATAATTACGTAAAATACTGGCAAATTAGGTGGCCCAAACTGTTGCATATACACTGACTCTGCGTGCAATGAACGCAAGAGAAGTGACACAGTTTCACCTGGTTAACATTGCCTGCTAACCTGGATTTCTTTTAGCTAAATATGCAGGTTTAAAAATATATACTTCTGTGTATTGATTTTAAGAAAGGCATTGATGTTTATGGTTAGGTACACATTGGAGCAACGATACGCACAGCATCGATTAAATGCAATGCCAGACACGCTAGATAAACTAGTAATATCATCAATCATGTGTAGTTAACTAGTGATTATGATTGATTGATTGTTTTTTATAAGATAAGTTTACTGCTAGCTTGCAACCTACCTTGGCTTACTGCATTCGCGTAACAGGCAGTCTCCTTGTGGAGTGCAATGTAATCAGGTGGTTAGAGCGTTGGACTAGTTAATTGTAAGGTTGCAAGATTGAATCCCCCGAGCTGACAAGGTAAAAATCTGTCGTTCTGCCCCTGAACGAGGCAGTTAACCCACCGTTCCTAGGCCGTCATTGTAATAAGAATGTGTTCTTAACTGACTTGCCTAGTTAAATAAAGTTTAATAAAAGTGTAAAAAAATAAAATAATGGCCAAATCGGTGTCCAAAAATACAGATTTCCGATTGTTATGAAAACTTGAAATCGGCACTAATTAATTGGCCATTCCGATTAATCGGTCGACCTCTAGTACATAGTATGTTGTTTGCAGTTTAAGTATGTAGTACGCTTGTATGGGTATTCGGACACGGCCTATGTTTCACTTCGAGTCATTTCATATCTTATTGATCAAATGTGGTCATGTTGATCCATCAGTGAGATCCTGATTTTCTGTAAAACTCATCCAAGCCAACTCACAGTACGGAGAACATTAAAGGCAGCTGCAAAACACACTGACCTCAAACACATTTGACATGGGTTCAATCCACCGAATTGGTGCTCTTCCACAACATGCATCACCATTCTCTGGTCTATCTGCACTACTTACTGTCCACCCTCTATGTTGCTGCATACCTGGCCTCCCGATAGACCTGTGTTTATACCGGTCTGACAGTAAATCAATAAAATGCATTCCCTCGGCCTCAGTGCCAGTAGATATAAAACATGTATTTTGAGCTCAATCTCAGGAACATGAAAGGGATCGACATGTAAGGGCGTCGGCGAGGTTTACGTTCGCCTGTCTTTGGTATAAATAAACAATAAAGTAGTCACTGAGCTTACTGCTCTGCTGTATTGAGTTTTTCACAACACTTATTCTACCAAAATGAAGTTGTGCGCTTCTGTCGAATATTGGATATATAGATGCTCTGTACTCAAGCTCCCAGGTACATCCTGTAGAGAATGGCCTCGGTAGACATAGACTGAGTGTACAAAACATTAGGAACACTTTCCAAATATTAAGTTGCACCCCTTCTTGCCCTCAAAACAGTCTCCTATGCTTTTCACAGTTGTGTGAAGTTGGCTGGATGTCCTTTGGGTGGTGGACCCTTCTTGATACACACAGGGAACTATTGAGTGTTAAAAGCGTTGCAGTTCTTGGCACCTACTACCATTACCCTGTTCAAAGGTTCTTAAATCTTTTGTCTTGCCCATTCACCCTATGAATGGCACACATACACAATTGTCTCAAGCCTAAAAAATCCTTCTTTAACCTGTCTCCTCCCCTTCATCTACATTGATTGAAGTTGATTTAACAAGTGACATCAATAAGGGATCATAGCTTTCACCTGGAGTCACCTTATCAGTCACCTTATATGTCATGGTAAGAGCAGGTGTTCCTAATGTTATACACTCAGAGAGAGGAAGAGGCTTCAAACACTGCATAAAATTATAGAGTTTACAAGGAATCTGTGGCTTACTTTGAAAACACAAATAGTCTGAAAAGTATAGCCTATGCTACAACTATACACTACACAGTTTGGCAAACATGGCACGAGTGTAAGGTTCTGTATTTATTGTCTTAGTCCATCTTGTGTTCTGTTTCGCTGTGTTCTTGAGCGTAGCACTGTTTCTTTGTGTTGTTAAACGTAGCCCTGTCTTTCATTTTTGTTCATTGATTTCACCTGTGTTATTTACTCACCTGGTCTCATCAGCTCCTTATTTAGTTCAGTTCATTCTGTTTGTGTTTTTGTGGGGCATTGTTCGTTTTGACTCTACTAAGCCTTTTCCTAGCTCTTTGTGAGAACCAGTTATAGCCTTCAGTTCTAGCCTTCACCTGCCTGTTTGCATCCCTGTGTATGACCATTGCCTGCCTATGACCACGATTCCTGCCTTCTGTGAAGGTGACAAACACCTGCTGCGCTCTGCGCATGAATCTACACCCTTTTCTCCCTGAGTATTCATTACAATGAGATGTTGAATGTTTTACTGCCTGAGGGACCTGACTCCCCACAGCAGAGCTCTTTG
Organism: Oncorhynchus mykiss; assembly: GCF_057628025.1. Classification (NCBI taxonomy): domain Eukaryota; kingdom Metazoa; phylum Chordata; class Actinopteri; order Salmoniformes; family Salmonidae; genus Oncorhynchus; species Oncorhynchus mykiss. The sequence goes on from NC_143029.1 coordinate 70,566,524, forward strand.
TGTGTAATCCCTGTAGTACAGATCTGTATCAGGGATCAGAGCACCTGCCGAGGGGACCACCAGCAACGCTGCACTGTACTGCATTGCCATGTTCCAAGGTTATTACAATCTTGTTAAAATGCTATTTTTTTTGTCACAGAAAATTGGGTTCAAAATGGTGTAAAGTTGACCAAAAGCTCTGTTTTTTCCTCACATCAAAATATTTCACTACCCATACAAGCGTTTCAGACCAACGGGACATAAAACCCACACCAGCACAAAGCGATTATCAAGGGCCTTAGCTCTCTGGTACCGTAACGCTGTTGTGATGTTGCCCTCTGTTCTGGCAGATATAGAGCCGCCCCTCCTTCCATTATTACTTCCCTCCCTCTGTGGAGGAGAGGAGACGACCTCTGTCAGTGAGTATAGAAATGCAGTACAGTGCAGCGTTGTTGGTGGTCCCCTCGGCAGGTGGTCTGATCCCTGATACAGATCTGTACTACAGGGATTACACACAAAGAGCTCTGCTGTGAGGAGTCAGGTCCCTCAGGCAGTCCCCCCAATCAGCTCACAAACAGCCACTTCAAAGTAGCTAGTCTCTCTCACACATACACACAAACCACCTTTTTCTTTCTCTCCTTCTCTCTCTCTTTTCCACTTTCTGTCTATATCTGTTTATCTCCCACTCTGCCTCTCTCTCAGCCTCTCCCTCTCTCTGCATCTACTAGATCTCTCTCCCTTGTCTCTTCCACCCTCTCTCTGTGATTGTGAGTAGATTCACTTATAGCTAACTCACTCTTCTCATCCCGAAGCGTCGACTGCTGACTGATCAGCTGTGAAATTCCTGAGGTTGGGAAACACAGGAGAGAGATCGGCGGATAGGGCTTCATTTTGATTATGATAACTAGACAGAAAAACACTCCACCTGTTCCCTCTCCTATCCACGTTTTTATTCATGACAGATTCAGATGACACCGCCTGGTAATGGAGGAGACTAATGTTTGCCGTGTTCGTCTAAAGAGTGCGGTGTCACACTGAGTGTCTAAGTGGGACAGAGACTTGAGAAAGAAGGGCCCTTTCATCTCTACCAGGGTTTAGAGACTAACAGCATCTCCCATTACATTCCACCACTTGGTATGTAATAAGGAACCATCATGTACATCTCTCTCTGAGTTTTTTGCGTACTAATTAAACAGATTGTAACTGTGTTTTGACACAGTCAGTTGAATTGATCTCACTTTCAGCCCCGTGCCTGGTAATGACAGGAACAAAGGATTCCGTTTTAGAAGTTTCTTCTTCAAAGAATTCCCAAAAGTTTGATGAGACTCTCAGCAGGTCCAAAATAATGAACATAGAAGTACAAACATTTTGTTATCCCATAAACTATATGCACCGACTTAGCATTTTTATGTGGCCCAGATCAGATGTGTTGAATAATCACCCAATGGAACATTGGGTTCCAACTTCCTGTTTTGGGCTCCCGAGTGGCGCAGCGGTCTAAGGCACTGCATCTCAGTGCTAGAGGCATCACTATAGACCCTGGTTCGATGTCAGGCTGTATAACAACCGGCCGTAATTGGGAGTCCCATAGGGTGTTGCACAATTGGCCCAGCGTCGTCCGGGTTAGGGTTTGGCCGGGGAAGGCCTTCATTGTAAATAAGAATTTGTTCTTAACTGACTTGCCTAGTTAAATAAAGGTTAAATAAAAAAATATGTATATATATACAGTATATATAAACTCAGCAAAAAAAGAAACGTCCTCTCACTGTCAACTGCGTTTATTTTCAGCAAACTTAACGTGTAAATATTTGTATGAACATAAGATTCAACAACTGAGACATAAACTGAACAAGTTTCGCAGACATGTGACTAACAGAAATTGAATAATGTGTCCCTGAACAAAGGGGGAGGGGGGGGGGGTGAAAATCAAAAGTAACAGTCAGTATCTGGTGTGGCCACTAGCTGCATTAAGTACTGCAGTGCATCTCCTCCTCATGGACTGCACCAGATTTGCCAGTTCCTGCTATGAGATGTTACCCCACTCTTCCACCAAGGCACCTACAAGTTCCCGGACATTTCTGGGGGGGAATAGCCCTAGCCCTCACCCTCTGATCCAACAGGTCCCAGATGTGCTCAATGGGATTGCGATCCGGGCTCTTCGCTGGCCATGGCAGAACACTGACATTCCTGTTTTGCAGGAAATCACGCACAGAACGAGCAGTATGGCTGGTGGCATTGTCATGCTGGAGGGTCATGTCAGGAAAAGCCTGCAGGAAGGGTGCCACATGAGGGAGGAGGATGTCTTCCATGTAACACACAGCGTTGAGATTGTCTGCAATGACAACAAGCTCAGTCCGATGATGCTGTGACACATCGCCCCAGACCATGACGGACCCTCCACCTCCAAATCGATCCCGCTCCAGAGTACAGGCCTCGGTGTAACGCTCATTCCTTCGACGATAAACACGAATCCGACCATCACCCCTGGTGAGACGAAACAGTGACTCGTCAGTGAGGAGCACTTTTTGCCAGTCCTGTCTGGTCCAGTGATGGTGTGTTTGTGCGCATAAGCGATGTTGTTGCCAGTGATGTCTGGTGAGGACCTGCCTTACAACAGGCCAACAAGCCCTCAGTCCAGCCTCTCTCAGCCTATTGCGGACAGTCTGAGCACTGATGGAGGGATTGTGCGTTCCTGGTGTAACTCGGGCAGTTGTTGTTGCCATCCTGTACGTGTCCTGCAGGTGTGATGCTCGGATGTACCGATCCTGTGCAGGTGTTGTTACACATGGTCTGCCACTCCAATGACGATCAGCTGTCCATCCTGTCTCCCTGTAGTGCTGTCTTAGGCGTCTCACAGTACGGACATTGCAAATTATTGACCTGGCCACATCTGCAGTCCTCATGCCTCCTTGCAGCATGCCTAAGGCACGTTCACACAGATGAGCAGGGACCCTGGGCATCTTTATTTTGGTGTTTTTCAGAGTCAGTAGAAAGGCCTCTTTAGTGTCCTACATTTTCATAACTGTGACCTTAATTGCCTATCGTCTGTAAGCTGTTAGTGTCTTAACGACCGTTCCACAGTTACATGTTGATGTATTGTTTATGGTTCATTGAACAAGCATGGGAAACAGTGTTTAAACCCTTTACAATTAAGATCTGTGAAGTTATTAGGATTTTTACGAATTATCTTTGAAAGACAGGGTCCTGAAAAAGGGCTGTTTCTTTTTTTGCTGAGTTTAGTTGGTATAAACAAAGATGATCTATTATATTGACAAGATAGTCGAGCGACCGCTCTAAGAATGGAAATATATGTCCTCAAAGCTAGATGAAGATGACAAAGGTTAAGTTAATGGGATTCTAATATTCCTTAACTCTTTGCAACAACGGGACCAGCTATGCTAGTTGGCAACAGCACTGGTCCCAGTTTTGTGACCCACAGATTTTTGGCCCCATGTAAATCTAATTAACATCATAAAAAAATCCCTATCAAAATCTGTCTGTTTAGAGATTTGTTTTTTGCATGGGCTGCGTCTCAATCCACCACATCCGTTGATATCGCCCTTCCGCATCTGTGGTGAAAGGTGGAAGTGCTAGAGTGGTGTTTGTCAGACCATGAGACATCCCGATAATCGGTCTTCTCACGGAAATGTCTGTAGCGTCTTAACAGTTTGGCTTAACCACTCTATTGAAAGATGGGACTCTCAAGAACACGATGGTTTTCTCCGTTTTGCTCTAGGATGCCAACAAGCCTCACAAGCCTCATCTGAAGGTCCTGGTACCAGTTTTATAAAACTAATGGAAGTATATATGGAGATAGTTTAGTGCCTAAGATAAGGAGATAAATACATGTAAAACATATATAGTTTTCAGATGCTTCTTATATCTCTCAGATATGATATATGGCAGAAACTTCAGAACAAACTTCTTTTGATTTTGTGGGGAGTGTCTGCTGTTTCATATAGTGGATCTGTTATTCAATGCATTTCTATTGGCCATCAGCAGTAATGCCAAATTCATTGTTTCATCCAATCATTTTTCTATATATTTTTGATACCTTAAGGGGTCTTACAATTAAAAATCAAACAGCTAAATGACAGGGCTAAAACACGGCTAAGACTCTAGAGGGTTAATCTGTATATTTTTGATTTAGCCTCAAAGATGGTAGGCAGGCAGGAGGAGGTGAGATCAGGTTGAACCATTCTAGGCAATGACAGGGAAAGGGGTTTACCTATTCAGTTGTACAACTGAATGCATTCATCTGAAATGTGTCTTCCGCATTTAACCCAACCCCTCTGAATCAGAGACGTGCGGGGGGCTAGCATAATCGACATTCACATCTTCGGTGCCGGGGAACAGTGGGTCAACTGCCTTGCTCAGGGGCAGAACAACAGAATGTTTTACCTTGTCAGCTCAGGGTTTCGATCCAGCAACCTTTCGGTTACTAACCCAACACTCTAACCACTAGGCTACCTGCAATGAGAGAGCAGATACACATGTGAACAACAGGCATAACTACGATATAAAGTTGTTGTTTTTCAAAGTTGCCGAAATGCCACACGCGTACACTTAAATCAGTGCATTTGTAAGAACCTAACCATTATGAAACTTCTATTCGATCAAATAAGCATCATGTAACAAATTAGCAATTACATTTTTTGTTGACCAAATTCAACACTAATTGATCTCTATACAAAACTTCCTCAATTCATGGTCTTATTTTCATGGACAGATTTTGGGCGGCGTAAACCCTTTCACTTCACCTTTTCCTTTCTGGTAGAAAGTAAGGCACAATTGGAATTATGTTCCAATTAGAAAAAAAGGGAAGTAATATGCTAGAAATGTTCTACGAGATATTAGTCTCTCGTGGACAGAAGCAAGTAACAAACATGTACAGTTGAAGTCGTAAGTTTACATACACCTTAGCCAAATACTTTTCAACAAATTTTTTCACAATTCCTGACATTTAATCAGAGTAATAATTCCCTGTTTTAGGTTAGTTAGGATCACCACTTCAATATAAGAATGTGAAATGGCAGAATAATTGTAACGGCTTTCTTCGGTAGAAGGAGAGTCGGACCAAAATGCAGCGTGTAGATTTCGATCCATGTTTAATAACACAAATCAATACAAAAACTACAAAACAATAAACGTAACGAAAACCGAAACAGCCTAATTCTCGTGCTGATAAACACGGAACACGGACATAAGGACACTAAGGACAATCACCCACGACAAACTCAAAGAATATGGCTGCCTAAATATGGTTCCCAATTAGAGACAATGATAAACACCTGCCTCTGATTGAGAACCACTCCAGACAGCCATAGACTTTGCTAGATCACCCCACTAGCTACAATCCCAATACATACACACCAAAACCCCAAGACAAAACACACCACAATACAAAAACCCCATGCTACACCCTGGCCTGACCCAATACATGAAGATAAACACAAAATACTTCGACCAGGGCGTGACAATAATAAAAGAGAGAATTATTTATTTCAGCTTTTATTTATTTCATCACAATCACAGTGGGTCAGAAGTTTACATACACTCTAATAGTATTTGGTAGCATTGCCTTTATATTGTTTAACTTGGGTCAAACGTTTCAGGTAGCTTCCTACAATAAGTTGGGTGAATTTTGGCCCATTCCTCCTGAGAGAGCTGGTGTAATTCAGTCAGGTTTGTAGGCCTCCTTGCTCGCACACACTTTTTCAGTTCTGCCCACAAATTTTCAATGGGATTGACGTCAGGGTGTAGTGATGGCCGCTCCAATACCTTGACTTTGTGGTCCTTAACCTCTCTGGGATATTCGGGACGGTAGAGTCCCACCCGCCAACAGCCAGTGAAAGTGCAGGGCGCCAAATTCAAAACAACAAAAATCTCATGACTAAAATTCCTCAAGCATACAAGTATTTTACACCATTTTAAAAATATAATTCTCGTTAACCTTTTGTGACTAGGGGGCAGTATTTTCATTTTTGGAAAAATAACGTTCCTGTAGTAAACGGGATATTTTGTCAGGACAAGATGCTAGAATATGCAAATAATTGACAGCTTAGGATAGAAAACACTCTAAAGTTTCCAAAACTGTAAAAATATTGTCTGTGAGTATAACAGAACTGATGTTGCAGGCGAAAGCCTGAGAAAAATCCAATCAGGAAGGGACTCTTATTTAGAAAGCTCTGCGTTCCTATGCGTCCCTATTGTCACACCCTGGTCTTAGTATTTTGTGTTTTCTTTATTATTTTGGTCAGGCCAGGGTGTGATATGGGTTATTTATGTGGTGTGTTTTGTCTTGGGGTTTTTGTAGGTTATGGGATTGTGGTGTAGTATAGTAGTCTAGGAAAGTCTATGGTTGCCTGGAGTGGTTCTCAATCAGAGGCAGTTGTTTATCGTTGTGGACGGTAAAGGACCCTGGGCACAGCCTGGAGAATATCGCCGCCCCAAAAAAGAGCTGGAGGCGGCGAAAGCGGAGAGGCGCTGGTATGAGGAGGCAGCATGGCGACGTGGATGGAAGCCCGAGAGTCAGCCCCAAAAATTTATTGGGGGAGGCACACAGGGAGTATGGCGAAGCCAGGTAGGAGACCTGCGCCAACTTCCTGTGCTTACCGGGGGGCTAGAGAGACCGGGCAGGCACCGTGTTATGCTGTGGAGCGCACGGTGTCTCCAGTGCGGGTGCATAGCCCGGTGCGGTACATACCAGCTCCGCGTATCGGCCGGGCTAGAGTGGGCATCGAGCCAAGTGTCATGAAGCCGGCTCTACGCATCTGGTCTCCAGTGTGTCTCCTTGGGCCGGCTTACATGGCACCAGCCTTTGCGCACGGTGTCCCCGGGTTCACCTGCATAGCCCAGTGCGGGCTATTCCACCTCGCCGCACTGGTAGGGCGACCCGGAGCATTCAACCAGGTAAGGTTGGGCAGGCTCGGTGCTCAAGAGCTCCAGTGCGCCTGCACGGTCCGGTCTATCCAGTACCACCTCCACGCACCAGCCCTCCGGTGGCAGCTCCCCGCACCAGGCTTCCTGTGCGTGTCCTCGGCCCAGTACCACCAGTGCCAGCACCACGCACCAGGCCTACAGTGTGCTTCGCCTGTCCAGCGCTGCCAGAGACTTCCTCCTCTCCAGCGCTGCCGGAGTCTCCCGCCTGTCCAGCGCTGCCAGAGCCTTCCTCCTCTCCAGCGCTGCCGGAGTCTCGCGCCTGTTCAGCGCTGCCAGAGTCTCCCGCCAGTCCAGCGCTGCCAGAGCTGCCAGTCTGCAAGGAGCTGCCAGTCTGCAAGGAGCCGCCAGAGCTGCCAGTCAGCATGGAGCAGCCAGAGCCGCCAGTCAGCATGGAGCAGCCAGAGCCGCCAGTCAGCCAGGATCTTCCAGATTCGCCATTCAGCCAGGATCCGCCATTCAGCCAGGATCCGCCAGTCAGCCAGGATTTGCCAGAGCCGCCTGTCAGCCAGTATCTGCCGGAGCCGCCAGTCAGCCAGGATCTGCCAGAACCACCAGCCAGCCAGGATCTGCCAGAGCCATCAACCTGCCTGAGCTTCCTCTCAGTCCCGAGCTTCCCCTCAGTCCCGAGCTACCCCTCAGTCCCGAGCTACCCCTCAGTCCGGAGCTGCACCTCAGTCCAGTGGGGCCCTTTGTTAGGGTTACTAGGCCAAGGTCGGCGGCGAGGGTCGCCAATCTAAGGACGCGATGTAAGCGGACTATTTTGGAGTGGGGTCCAGACGCCCACCCGGACCCTCCCCTATGGGTTTAGGTGTGCGGCCGGGAGTCTTTGGGGGAGGAGGGGGGGAGTGTTCTGTATTGTCTGTGAGTATAACAGAACTGATGTTGCGGGCGAAAGCCTGAGAAAAATCCAATCAGGAAAGGACTCTTATTTAGAAAGCTCTGCGTTCCTAAGCGTCCCTATTGTCACGCCCTGGTCTTAGTATTTTGTGTTTTCTTTATTATTTTGGTCAGGCCAGGGTGTGACATGGGTTATTTATGTGGTGTGTTTTGTCTTGGGGTTTTTGTAGGTTATGGGATTGTGGTATAGTATAGTAGTCTAGGAAAGTCTATGGTTGCCTGGAGTGGTTCTCAATCAGAGGCAGGTGTTTATCGTTGTCTCTGATTGGGAACCATATTTAGGCAGCCATATTCTTTGAGTGTTTCGTGGGTGATTGTTCCTGTCTCTGTGTTTGTTTGCACCAGATAGGGCTGTTTCGGTTTTTCACGTTACGTTTATTGTTTTTGTATTGTTTGTTATTATCTTTATTAAAGATGTTTAATAATAACCACGCTGCATTTTGGTCCTCCTCTCCTTCGACGGAAGAAAACCTTAACACCTATTGAGCAGTGAATGAGATCAACCAGATTCCTTTTTCTACGGCTTCCCTAATGTGTCTAGTGTCACAATACATAGTTTCAGGCTTTTATTTTGAAAAATGAGCCTGAATGTCAACATTGCGTCAGTCTCTCAGAGTGTTTGGTGCGTAAAGGACAAATGTGGCCATTGTTTCTCTCTATCCTACTAAGAAGCCACCAGTCCCAGTTGATATATTATCAAATAGATATTTGAAAAACAAGTTGAGAATTGATTATAAACAACGTTTGCCATGTTTCTGTCAATATTATGGAGCTAATTTGGAATATTTTTCGGCGTTTTCGTGACTGCAATTTCCGGGCGATTTCTCAGCCAAACGTGAAGAACAAACGGAGCTATTTCACCTACAAAAAAAATATTTTTGGAAAAAAGGAACATTGGCTATCTAACTGGGAGTCTAGTGAGTGAAAACATCCAAAGCTCATCAAATGTAAACAATTTAATTTGATTGCTTTTCTGATTTCCGTGACCAAGTTACCTGCTGCTAGCTGGACAAAATGCTATGCTAGGCTATTGATAAACTTACACAAATGCTTGTCTAGCTTTGACGGTAAAGCATATTTAGAAAATCTGAGATGACAGGGTGATTAACAAAAGGCTAAGCTGTGTCTCAATATATTTCACTTGTGATTTTCATGAATAGGAATATTTTCTAGGAATATTTATGTCCGTTGCGTTACGCTAATTAGTGTCAGTCGATGATTACGCTCCCTCATCGGGATGGGGAGTCACTAGAGGTTAATCCAGCCACAGTGTCTGATTTCAAAAAGGCTTTACAGCGAAAGCACCACAAACGATTATGTAAGGTCACCATCAAGTCACAGAAAAACACAGCCATTTTTCCAGCCAGAGAGAGGAGTCACAAAAAGCAGAAATATAGATACAATTAATCACTAACCTTTGATGATCTTCATCAGATGACACTCATAGGACTTTATGTTACACAATACATGTATGTTTTGTTCGATAAAGTGCATATTTACATCCAAAAATCTCATTTTACATTGCCGTGTTATGTTCAGTAGTTCCAAAACATGCAGTGATTTTGCAGAGAGCCACATCAATTTACAGAAATACTCATAATAAACATTGATAAAAAGATACAACTATTATACATGGAACTTTAGATACACTTCTCCTAAATGCAACCGCTGTGTCAGATTTTTTTTTTACTTTACGGAAAAGCATACCTTGCAATAATCTGAGTACGGCGCTCAGAGACCAAAACAACCAAAGAGATATCCGCCATGTTGGGGAGTCAACATTAGTCAGAAATAGCATTATAAATATTCCCTTACCTTTGATGATCTTCATCAGAATGCACTCCCAGGAATACCAGTTCCACAGTAAATGTTTGATTTGTTCGATAAAGTTAATAATTTATGTCCAAATACCTCCTTTTGTTAGGGCTTTTGGTAAACAAATCCAAACGCGGGTGCAAGTCCAGCTGAAAGGTAAGACGAAAAGTCCAAAAAGTTTTATTATAAGTCGTAGAAACATGTCAAACGAAGTATAGAATCAAACTTTAGGATGTTTCTATCATAAATCTTCAATAATGTTCCAACCGGAGAATTCCTTTGTCTGTAGAAAAGAAATGGAAATGCTAACTTTCACATGACCGCACGTCACGAGCTCCTGGCAATCTGCCAGACACCTGGCTCAATCCCCTCTCATTCAGCCCCCTTCACAGTAGAAGCATAAAACAAGGTTCTAAAGACTGTTGACATCTAGTGGAAGCCTCAGGAAGTGCAAGATCACCCCACAGACACTGTATAATGGAATGGCATTGAGATGAAAACTACAAACCTCAGATTTCCCACTTCCTGGTTGGATTGTTCTCAGGTTTTCGCCTGCCATATGAGTTCTGTTATACTCACAGAAACACAGAGTGTTTTCTATCCAAATATACCAATTACAGTGTTTGAAGCCTGAAATGTGGCAAAAGGTCGCAAAGTTCAAGGGGGCCGAATACTTTCGCAAGGCACTGTATGTGCATATTGTAGTTTATATGGCTGAGTAGCAGGCAGTTTTCTCTGGGCACCTTATTCATCCAAGCTACTCAATACTGCCCCCAAATCACCAAGAAGTTAAGCCTTTTTGCCACAACTTTGAAAATATGCATTCTCCATTTGGAAGACCAAGCTTTAACTTCTGACTGATGTCTTGAGGTTTTGCTTCAATATATCCACATAATTTTCCTGCCTCATGATGCCATCTATTTTGTGAAGTGTACCAGACCCTCCTGCAGCAAAGTAACCCCACAACATGATGCTGCCACCCCCGTGCTTCACGGTTGGGATGGTGTTCTTCAGCTTGCAAGCCTCCCCCTTTTTCCTCCAAACATAATGATGGTTATTATGGCCAGTCAGTTCCATTTTTGATTCATCAGACCAGAGGACATTTCTCCAAAAAGTACGATCTTTGTGCCCTTGTGCAGTTGCATACCGTAGTCTGGCTTTGTTATGGCGGTTTTGGAGCAGTGGCTTCTTCCTTGCTGAGCGGCCTCTCAGATTATGTCGATATAGGGCACGTTTTACTGTGGATATAGATACTTTTGTACCTGTTTCCTCCAGCATCTTCACAAGGTCCTTTGCTGTTGTTCTGGGATTGACTTGCACTTTTCGCACCAAAGTACATTAATCTCTAGGAAACAGAACGCTTTTCCTTCCTGAGAGGTATGACGGCTGTGTGGTCCTATGGTGTTTATACTTGCTTACTATTGTTTGTACAGATGAACGTGGTACTTTCAGGCGCTTGGAAATTTATCCCAAGGATGAACCAGACTTGTGAAGGTCAACAATTTTTTTCTGAGGCCTTGGCTGATTTATTTCAATTATCCCATGACGTCAAGCAAAGAGGCACTGAGTTTGAAGGTAGGCCTTGAAATACATCCACAGGTACACCTCCAATTGACTCAAATGATGTCAATTAGCCTATCCGAAGCTTCTAAAGCCATGACATAATTTTGGGGAATCTTCAAACTTGTTTAAAGGAACAGTCAACTTAGTGTATGTAAACTTCTGACCTACTGGAATTGTGATACAGTGAATTAATCTGTCTGTAAACAATTGTTGGAAAAATTACTTGTGTCATGCACAAAGTAGATGTCCTAACCGACTTGCCAAAACTATAGTTTGTTAACAAGAAATTTGTGGAGTGGTTGAAAAATGAGATTTAATGACTCCAACCTAAGTGTATGTAAACTTCCGACTTCAACTGTAAATGGTAGTAGCATCTGTCAAAATCCGGAATACAGATTTTTGGTTACTGATCATTTGAACAAATCAAGATTTTGCAGGAGCTTGCATCTTTTGAATTACAGAAGGGGAGAGGACATTTGGACCACAGACTTGCCTGAAACCTGCAGAGTTTCTGTTTACGGGGATGGAGACTTCGCAAGTCGTGCTAGTGTATACAGTAGGCCTACATGTGGTAATGTTTTGACTGTATTTCCTGAATCGTGTTTGTTGTTGTTGAGAATTAATACAGTTGGCTTACATTTTTTAATGTGTTGACTGTATTTCCTGTATCATGTTGACTAATTAAGACACAGATTCCTCTCTGGGGCTTTTAGCTGCTAAATTGATTTATCTAATTAACTTGTCAGCTGCATGTATAAAATGATTGTGGTTGATAGTGACTGTAACCCTGGAAGAAACACAATGGCCCAAACAAATCATTAAACAGGGAAATTATACTCTTGCATAATTAATGTGCAAATAATGAAGGTTATATTTTCCAAAATGGTGAGCATAGATCCGATGAGACTATTGTATTATGCTTAGGCATATCACATTAGTCATACTCTTGCTCTATCATATTAAATCTCCCATACAAATTGATTAGCTACATCATATACAATGGCTGAGAAAAATGTCTTAATAAGATAATGAGCAGTGAGTACCTAGTATGTTTTTTCTCTTTCTACCCTACAACTATCTTCAAAACAATGTCATTCTTCAATCATGACTATATGACATATCTAGTGTGCTTGGTTTCTTTTAAAGAAATGCCATTCCATTACACTGACTTCCAGAAGCAAACCATACTGTACATACAGTATATATTTCTGCAAAATAGGCACTACAATCGCGACTGCTGTGGGAAAAAGACGAACACATACAGTATGCTCCTTCCTCCTTCACCTATTCATTAATCTCTGAAGAAATAAGAGAAATAAAAAGAAAAATGACTATTCTTGTGATTTCTTTGTTCCCTCTACCTTCCATTGTGTTACTTCATTAATTATTGCCAGGGTTAAATGCTCATAAATCATCCCTATTCACTATTACTCTCCCATGTACATTAACAGCTCAGCATCGCCATAGGAATAAGACCTAGAAATATTTATTCTCCAACACCTCTCTCTAACTAAAGGATATATACTGAACATAAATATAAACGCAAAATGCAACAATTTCAAACATTTTACTGAGTTACAGTTTATATAAGGAAATCAGTCAATTGAAATAAATGCATTAGGCCCTAATCTATGGATTTCACGACTGGGAATACAGATATGCATCTGTTGGTCACGGATACCTTAAAAAAAAGGTAGAGGCGTGGATCAGAAAACCAGTCAGTATCTGGTGTGACCACCATTTACTTCATGCAGTGCGACACAGCTCCTTCACATAAGAGTTGATCAGGCTGTTGATTGTGGCGTATTCCTCTTCAGTGGCTGTGCGGAGTGGCTGTATATTGGTGGGAACTGGAACACGCTGTTGTACATGTCAATGTAGGGCATCCAAAACATGCTCAACGAGTGACATGTCTGGTGAGTACACAGGCCATTGAAGAACTGGGACATTTTCAGCTTCCAGCAATTGTGTACAGATCCTTGCGACATGGGGCTGTGCATTATCATGCTGAAACATGAGGTGTTGACGTCAGATGAATGGCACGGCAATGGGCTTCAGGATCTCATCACGGTATCTCTGTGCATTCAAATTGCCATTGATAAAATGGTATTGTGTTCTTTCTCCGAAGCTTAGGACTACCCATACCATAAATCTACCACCACCATGGGGCACTCTGATCACAATGTTGACATCAGCAAACCACTCGCCCACCCGATGCCATACACGTTGTCTGCGTTTGTGTGGCCGGTTCGATGTACTGCCAAATTTTCTAAAACGACACTGGATGCGCCTTATGGTAGAGAAATGAACATTTTATTATCTGGCAACAGGTCTGGCGGACATTCCTGCAGTCAGCATGCCAATTGCACACACCCTCAAAACTTGAGACATCTGTAGCATTGTGTTGTGTGACAAAACTTCACATTTTAGAGAGGCCTTTTACTGTCCCCAGCACATGGTGCACCTGTGTAATGATCATGCTGTTTAATGAGCTTCTTACAGTTTTTTCCAACTGCTTACACATAAAATATTTTCATGTCACATGATGTTTGAAACCTCTCACTCAAAGTGCAAAATTACACACCAAATATCCAACACCATAAGCTATTTCTCAGCCTTTGACTCAGTAGTCAATTGCATAAAACACTTTTTTCAAAACACTACACACAATTCTCTACCTAAAACACAAAAATCTAACAGGAAGTGACTTGCTTTCCTTTTCCAAACACAACCAATCAAAATGCTACACATATTCACCAGGTCACAAACACACACTCCTCACATGTGCAAACACTAATAGCTTAACTGATCACTAACCAATCACCGCTTTACTGTAGTATAGGCCTATAAATAGGTCAAAGGTCAGATTACCTGTTTTGAACAATGGGATGCCAACAATGGACAGAGAGCAAGCGGAGTAGGAGGGAGAGGAAGAGGGGAAAGAAGAGAAGGAAGGAAGGAGAGCCATTTCTTATGAGATTAGGGCAACACTTGTTGATCGTGTGATCATGAGAGAGGCTGGACTGAGAGTCCAGCACAACTTGAGTCGATTTACAGTGGCATCCATAATTCAAACCTTCAGAAATGAGAACAGGTATGCAACTATCTAATGACTATTTTAGCATTACAGTAATGTACTGTAAAATATGTATGACTGCATAGACATTTGTAACTCTAAGCCATCCATTTACTGCACTGCATTGAATGAATGAGGTTGGTTATCATGCTGTACTACATTTTTTGTACATTGTTTTCAGTTCTTATGCTGAACACATACTGTGTTTGAATTCTGTACAGAGTGGAAAGGCAAAGACATCATGGAGGACGAAGACACTTGTTTACAGATGTACAAGAGACTGCAATTATAAATATGGTTTTGGCCAACAATGCAATTAGGATTCGAGAGATAAGAGAGCATATCTTGAATAATGACACCATATTTAACAACATCAATGCTGTAAGCCTGTCGACCATACAACGCATCCTCCAACGGCACCGAGTGACGATGAAACAACTTTACAAGGTGCCATTTGAGAGAAACTCTGACAGAGTCAAGAATTTGCGACATGACTTTGTAGAGCTATGTATGCAACACTACTTCCAGTACTTCAGACATACCATTTTTACTCATCTGTATATCCTTTTGTCCGTTACAGAGAGTATTGGAGCTGGATGCCCATGTAATTCGCCATGAATTTATTTATGTGGATGAGGTTGGCTTCAACCTCACCAAAACCAGGCACCGCGGAAGAAATGTAATAGGACAGAGGGCAATTACCAATGTTCCTGGACAGCGTGGGGGTAATATAACTATGTGTGCTGCCATCACTCAAAACGGGGTCCTCCATCACAATGCCACACTGGGTCTGTACAACACCGGCCATATGCTCACTTTTCTGGGTACAATTTACACAATGCTTGTCCCTGATCCAGATCAGGAGCCTGCTAGATTTGTGGTTTTATGGGACAATGTTAGTTTTCACCGGGCTGTTCTGGTCCAAAACTGGTTTGCCATCCATCCAGAATTTGTAGTTTTGTACCTTCCCCCATATTCACCTTTTCTAAATCCCATAGAGGAATTCTTCTCAGCCTGGCGCTGGAAAGTGTATGATCGCCAACCCTATGCCCGCATGCCGCTTCTCCAGGCAATAGAGGACACATGTGGGGACATAGAGGTTGCCTCTGTCCAAGGTTGGATACGCCATGCTAGGAGATACTTCCCTCGATGCTTGGCAAGAGAAAACGTATCTTGTGATGTGGACGAAGTATTGTGGCCAGACCCAGGCCGGAGAAGAGATAAAGCATAGCTTAGCACTGGTGACTGCCCCCCCCCCCCCCCCCCCCCCTACCAATTCCTGGACTGCCCCCCCGGGACCCCACACACACAATTGTGTTCTTTACTGTATTCTAAAGAATATACTTTTGGTTTACATATGTTTATATATGTTTAGTAATGTTTGGCCTAATAAATATTTTCTGTTTCTACATTGCATTGGTGTTTACAGTGTACTTGTTACCCCTCACAGCAGATTACTTTCACTGTAGAACATTGTATTGGTGTTTACAGTGTACTTGTTACCCCTCTCAGCAGATTACTTTCACTGTAGAACATTGTATTGAAATGTAAATATAAGCCTATGAATGACCAAAAATCTTTAGATTAGATTTAGAACAACAGTGTTTACATGGAATATCCAAAAATTTACTATTATGAAAGCAGTGTTTGCCATTTGATGCAAACGCTTCATTCTGACATGTGTTCATTGCATTTTGAATGCAGTGTTACATTTTGAAGGAGATGTGAGGCATTTAGCATTTTGTGTGTGCAGTTTTGGGAATTGTGTGTAGAGTTTTCAAAAAAGGAGACCGTTTTGAAAATGTGTGTAAGCAGTTGGAAAAAACTGTCATTTGCCACACCCGTCAAGTCGATGGCTTGTCTTATCAAAGGATACATTCTCACTAACAGAGATGTAAACCAATTTGTGCACAAAATTTGAGAAATATTTTTTTTGTGCATCTGGAAAATGTCTGGGATTTTTAATTTCAGATCATGAAACATGGGACCAACACATGTTGCGTTTATATTTTTGTTCAGTGTATATTATTACTATGTAGGTGGATGTAGCCAATCAGTGGTATGGCAGTGACACTGAACAACAGCGAGGAACACATGAAGCCTACATACTGTTAGGTCTACACTGGCATGACATACATATAATGCGACACCTGTCATAACTAGTTGTGTCAGATTGTATTAATTATATGACATCACACTGTTGTGATTCTGGCATCAGCCTAAATGAATGGATTCCAGGTTCTGTTAGCTTCCATTCTGACAGCAAGTACCAGCAAGACTGTTGACTGGAATCATCAGCTACCTTCCAGATAGGCCTCTAACTATCCACATAGAGCAGAATGAACAAGACATAAAAGGTAAGACTGCCACCTAGTGGTTGTGAAAATGAAATGTGAAATTGCAACGTAATGAGACATTTCCAACGGCCTCATGGTCAAGGGCGTCATTTATAAACATTGCGCAAATGTTTTATTAAATATCTGTGTGTGGCATTTCTAAAAAGACTGAACACACAAAAACATTGAGATATATAAACTTGGCGCACGCCACACATACTCATGTTTCCCTTATAAATCAGACCTGACGTAAAAATGTGCGCGTGTGAACGAGAGCATTATAACTCCGCATGAATAACCACCATCATTCACCTTTTATGCCTACAATAACGACTTTATTTATTGTTTTGGAAAGTATTAGAATTAAGCCAAGACAGTAGGCTAGCTAAAGGAAATAGCAATTTTAAACTTGATCAAATGTATTTGGAGGTATTGTCAGAATGTTTCCTTGTGACCTGCTGTGTCTGACCGTCTTTGAATGTCAAAAACAATTGCAAATTGTTGTGGACCTGTAAACAGATCGTTTAAATGTTTTGCATTTACTTTTTCCCGAAACTAAATATGCTGCACTGCACGCATGTTTTAAACGCTGCATATGCTCAAAATGTGCCCCAAAACATGCGTGCATAATTTTCAAACAAAAGTTGACATTTATAAAGACTGAACTTGACCTGAGAATGTGCTTATCCTTCTGCAAACTTTAGATCACTTAAAAGACACACCCTATCCCCTCAGCCTTCAAATTAAGTGGACACTTCTGGTGACGTATCATGACGTCTGATAAGTATACACTTGAAGGGCAAGGGGCGAGGGAGGAAGGAATTATTATTATTTTTATTTTATTTTTAATTAACGACAAATCAATACAGAAAGTACATGAGGGAACACGAGTATATATAGATTATAAACAATGGACAATCGAGCTAGGGGGTACAATATCACATCACAATTACACAAGGACCTTAAGGGAGAATACACTTACAATTCTAACAGCTTTTTTGTTAGTAGAGTATTTAACTGTCTTAAAATACAGTTCAATGTCTTTTTGTAGAGTAAGAACATTTGTTTTTTCGTTTGTAAATTTACATTTGTGTATATGAACTTTGGCCAAAAGAATAATTAAATTAATTACATAAAAACGTTTCAGCTTATTTCTATCGTATGTAAAGAATCCAAGCAGTACATCTCTCCACAACAGTATAAAATCTTCATAAATCGGAAGGAATGATTTTAAATGGACCACCCTTGCCCGGAAATGCGCCACTCGTTCATCCCGCGTTGATTGTGTTTTCAGCCACCTGTAGCTTGTGGGTGCTTTATATACGCTACAGTCAATTATGAGTGCATGTCTACTTATATTAAATATATAATTATTAATATATGCCTACTGTATGACAGCTAGCAAATGGATTAGCTAACTAACGTTAGCCTGCCTAGCTGGAACTTATGAAGAAGGAAAATGTTTTATTTCTACAATGTTATTCTGGTACGAACTCGTTTTAGTAAATGTGAAGCTCCAGTTCACTTCCTTGTATTCGGAGTCTTTCTTATTATATAAACAAGTAATAAGAGCTAAGACACTAAAATGGCGACGAGGATGATTAACTGCAGTTTGCATCACGAATGCAGATGGAGCTCATAGGAAGAGAGGAAGATTTTTACCCTGTAGCACAACAGCTTGCAAGCAGTGAAGACGAGGGGAGAGCTGACGAGAACGAGGCGGCAGATCAGAGACCCGTGGAGTCGGAGGTAAAGAGAATGGCTAGCATCGAAAAAATAGATGTGTTTGATGACACGCAAGACAACTGGGAAACTTACATTGAACGACTGGACAGTACTTCATTGCAAACAACACTGCTGATCACAAGAGAGAACTAGCATTGTTGTGTTTAATTGGCCCAAAAATGTACAGTTTGCTAAGAGATCTGACTGCCCCTCTGAAGCCCTCCAATAAAACATTCACAGAGATTGTGGAGATATTGCAAAATCACCTAAACCACTCCTCATCGCGGAACGTTTTCGTTTCCACAAGAGAGATCAGAATGAGGGGAGGGTGTTAGTACATATGTAGCCGAGTTGAAGAAACGGTCTAAGCATTGCCAGTTTGGAGAGAACCTAAATGACACATTAAGGGATAGATTTGTTGTGGACTGAAACATGAACACATTCAGAAATGTTTGCTCACAGAGTCAGATCTCACTTTTGCAAAGGCGGTTGAAATTGATGTAGCTATGGAAATCTCGACCAAATATGCAATTGAGTTGCAATGTAAAATAAATAGTGACCTATCACAAACTTCCCTGCACAAGTTTTCACGCAGCCGGCAGTGTGGCCAAAAATGCAACAGGCGTGATAGAGATGGTCACAGAGCAGAGGACTGCTGTTTCAAAGAGCATGAGAGCAAAATTCAGTCGCAATAGGAAAACTGAGAAAGTGATAGGGTCTGTGAATGCACTAACAGAGAACAGTGGCAGTGATTCAGATGAACGATTAATTGGTACAATATAGGTGAACACAGTGACTTCTCCCAGCATTAGCATAATATGGGTGACACCAGAAAATGAAGGCAAACCCCTCAAAGTGGAGCTGGGCACAGGATCGGCAGTGTTTATAATTTCCACGACTGTTTACAATGAGCACTTCAAGGCTATCAAGGTGAAGAATACAAATGTGTTGCTGAAAACATACTCAGGAGAGAGATTGAGCCCAATGGGTGCATTGCAGGTCAGAGTGAGAAAGTTGACAGAAGCGAATGGGCCACACCCATTGTTCTTATTGTAAAGAAAGACAGGTCTGTTAGAATGTGTGCATGTGGACCAATACCCCATGCCACGTCTGGATGACATCATTACTGCACTAGCTGGTGGGAAACACTTCAGTAAAATCAACCTGAAACATGCTTACCTGCAGCTATTGGTTGAAAAGAGCTCCAAACAGTACCTGACAATAAACACACACAAAGGTCTATACAGGTATAACCACCTGGGTTTTGGCATTGCATTGGCCCCAGCCATTTAGCAATGAACTATTGACCAGATTTTTCAAGGAATCCCAGGAACCCAGTGTATCCTGGATGACATAATCATAACAGGACGCACAGACAAAGAGCACCTGGCTAACCTGGTCCTGAGAAGACTGAAAGAGTATGGGCTACAGGCAAACTTACAGAAGTGTGAGTTCTTTAAAGAGAAGATTGTCTTCTGTGGACATAAATCGACCGCAATGGATTGCACAAAAGACAGAACAAAATCAATTGCAGTTGTACAGGCACCACAACCGCAAAATATCACAGAAGTTTTGAGCCCAAGATCGCATAGCAGTTCAGACGTCTTTTGTCCTCGTCTTGTCGTGTCCTGTATATATATATATTTACAACTTTTTTCACATACATTTTATTTTTATTTTCCATCAACTCATCTTCTAAACACTCTCCTGCAACCAGCCTCACCAATTTATATTTATAAAAAAGTATTATTTACCTCAGATCTGCAATCCTTCAGGAAGCTAGCCAGAAACTCCAGGAGGCTGGCCAGAAACTAGCCAGAAGCTAGCCAGGAGCTAGCCCAGAAGCTAATCCAGAAGCTAATCAGAAGCTAACCACGGTTTGTGGTCATCGGCTGTCCTTTAGCTCGAAAATCTATCGAAAATCTATCGCCAGTTTTGTACGGCGCGGCTCGGAACGGAACATACCGGACCAATTTTTCTCTCCATGTCCCTGGATTTCAACTGCTCTCTGGACATTCATACCCGGATCTCACAGCTAGCTAGCTGCTATCCGTGTGACAGTCGGCTTTCGTCGATTCCGGAGCAAACATCGATTGTTCCGGTGCTAGCCAGCTCCGTCAATCACTCCTGAGTTCCATCATTCACTCCTGGGCTGCAGTCACCTATCCGGACCCGTTTCACTGCCTACGCGGAGCCCCACCGGGCCTTCACAACCGGACTGCCGACGTTATCTACCTGAATGAGATCCGGCTGGCTCCTCTGTCGCGACGTTACCTGAACGCCCATCTGCGGCCCGCTAACCGTTAGCTGTCTTTCCGGCTGCTATCTGAATAGACAATCGGACAATTTATTTATTTTTATTATTATGTTTTCTTCTCGGGCCTCTATAACTATATCTATTGTTCTTATTTTTGTTGTTGTTGTGTGATTTGGATTAATCCCCTCTACCACACGGAACCCCACTAATCTACTGACCGAACGCAAGAGGTGGCTAACAACAGACTCCATCCTATGCTAGCTTGCTACCGGTTGGCTTGGCTAGCTGTCTAAATCGCCGTGACCCTAAACCAACCTCTCCACTCACTGGACCCTTTTGATCACTCGACTAAGCATGCCTCTCCTTAATGTCAATATGTCTTGTCCATTGCTGTTCTGGTTAGTGTTTATTGGCTTATTTCACTGTAGAGCCTCTAGTCCTGCTCACTATACCTTATCCAACCTATTAGTTCCACCACCCACACATGCAATGACATCTCCTGGTTTCAATGATGTTTCTAGAGACAATATCTCTCTCTTCATCACTCAATACCTAGGTTTACCTCCACTGTATTCACATCCTACCTTACCTTTGTCTGTACATTATACCTTGATGCTATTTTATCGCCCCCAGAAACCTCCTTTTACTCTCTGTTCCAGACGTTCTAGACGACCAATTCTTATTGCTTTTAGTCGCACCCTTATTCTACTCCTCCTATGTTCCTCTGGCGATGTAGAGGTGAATCCAGGCCCTGCAGTGCCTAGCTCCACTCCTATTCCCCAGGCGCTCTCTTTTGACGACTTCTGTAACCGTAATAGCCTTGGTTTCATGCATGTTAACATTAGAAGCCTCCTCCCTAAGTTTGTTCTATTCACTGCTTTAGCACACTCTGCCAACCCGGATGTTCTAGCTGTGTCTGAATCCTGGCTTAGGAAGACCACCAAAAATTCAGACATTTTAATTCCAAACTACAACATTTTCAGACAAGATAGAACTGCCAAAGGGGGCGGTGTTGCAATCTACTGCAAAGATAGCCTGCAGAGTTCTGTCCTACTATCCAGTTCTGTACCCAAACAATTTGAACTTCTACTTTTAAAAATCCACCTCTCTAAAAACAAGTCTCTCACCGTTGCCGCCTGCTATAGACCACCCTCTGCCCCCAGCTGTGCTCTGGACACCATATGTGAACTGATTGCCCCCCATCCATCTTCAGAGCTCGTGCTGCTAGGCGACCTAAACTGGAACATGCTTAACACCCCAGCCATCCTACAATCTAAACTTGATGCCCTCAATCTCACACAAATTATCAATGAACCTACCAGGTACCTCCCCAAAGCCTTAAACACGGGCACCCTCATAGATATCATCCTAACCAACTTCCCCTCTAAATACACCTCTGCTGTCTTCAACCAAGATCTCAGCGATCACTGCCTCATTGCCTGCATCCGTAATGGGTCAGCGGTCAAACGACCTCCTCTCATCACTGTAAAACGCTCCCTGAAACACTTCAGCGAGCAGGCCTTTCTAATCGACCTGGCCGGGGTATCCTGGAAGGATATTGACCTCATCCCGTCAGTAGAGGATGCCTGGATATTTTTTAAAAATGCCTTCCTAACCATCTTAAATAAACATGCCCCATTCAAGAAATTTAGAACCAGGAACAGATATAGCCCTTGGTTCTCCCCAGACCTGACTGCCCTTAATCAACACAAAAACGTCCTATGGCGTTCTGCATTAGCATCGAACAGCCCCCGTGATATGCAGCTGTTCAGGGAAGCTAGAAACCATTATACACAGGCAGTTAGAAAAGCCAAGGCTAGCTTTTTCAAGCAGAAATTTGCTTCTTGCAACACTAACTCAAAAAAGTTCTGGGACACTGTAAAGTCCATGGAGAATAAGAACACCTCCTCCCAGCTGCCCACTGCACTGAAGATAGGAAACACTGTCACCACTGATAAATCCACCATAATTGAAAATTTCAACAAGCATTTTTCTACTGCTGGCCATGCTTTCCACCTGGCTACTCCTACCCCTGTCAACAGCACTGCACCCCCAACAGCAACTCGCCCAAGCCTTCCCCATTTCTCCTTCTCCCAAATCCATTCAGCTGATGTTCTGAAAGAGCTGCAAAATCTGGACCCCTACAAATCAGCCGGGCTAGACAATCTGGACCCTTTCTTTCTAAAATTATCTGCCGAAATTGTTGCCACCCCTATTACTAGCCTGTTCAACCTCTCTTTCGTGTCGTCTGAGATTCCCAAAGATTGGAAAGCAGCTGCGGTCATCCCCCTCTTCAAAGGGGGGGACACTCTTGACCCAAACTGCTACAGACCTATATCTATCCTACCATGCCTTTCTAAGGTCTTCGAAAGCCAAGTCAACAAACAGATTACCGACCATTTTGAATCTCACCATACCTTCTCTGCTATGCAATCTGGTTTCAGAGCTGGTCATGGGTGCACCTCAGCCACGCTCAAGGTCCTAAACGATATCTTAACCGCCATCGATAAGAAACATTACTGTGCAGCCGTATTCATTGATCTGGCCAAGGCTTTCGACTCTGTCAATCACCACATCCTCATCGGCAGACTCAACAGCCTTGGTTTCTCAAATGATTGCCTCGCCTGGTTCACCAACTACTTCTCTGATAGAGTTCAGTGTGTCAAATCTGAGGGTCTGTTGTCCGGACCTCTGGCAGTCTCTATGGGGGTGCCACAGGGTTCAATTCTTGGACCGACTCTCTTCTCTGTATACATCAATGAGGTCGCTCTTGCTGCTGGTGAGTCTCTGATCCACCTCTACGCAGACGACACCATTCTGTATACTTCCGGCCCTTCTTTGGACACTGTGTTAACAACCCTCCAGGCAAGCTTCAATGCCATACAACTCTCCTTCCGTGGCCTCCAATTGCTCTTAAATACAAGTAAAACTAAATGCATGCTCTTCAACCGATCACTACCTGCACCTACCCGCCTGTCCAACATCACTACTCTGGACGGCTCTGACTTAGAATACGTGGACAACTACAAATACTTAGGTGTCTGGTTAGACTGTAAACTCTCCTTCCAGACCCATATCAAACATCTCCAATCTAAAGTTAAATCTAGAATTGGCTTCCTATTTCGCAACAAAGCATCCTTCACTCATGCTGCCAAACATACCCTTGTAAAACTGACCATCCTACCAATCCTCGACTTTGGCGATGTAATTTACAAAATAGCCTCCAATACCCTACTCAACAAACTGGATGCAGTCTATCACAGTGCAATCCGTTTTGTCACCAAAGCCCCATATACTACCCACCATTGCGACCTGTACGCTCTCGTTGGCTGGCCCTCGCTTCATACTCGTCGCCAAACCCACTGGCTCCATGTCATCTACAAGACCCTGCTAGGTAAAGTCCCCCCTTATCTCAGCTCGCTGGTCACCATAGCATCTCCCACCTGTAGCACACGCTCCAGCAGGTATATCTCTCTAGTCACCCCCAAAACCAATTATTTCTTTGGCCGTCTCTCTTTCCAGTTCTCTGCTGCCAATGACTGGAACGAACTACAAAAATCTCTGAAACTGGAAACACTTATCTCCCTCACTAGCTTTAAGCACCAACTGTCAGAGCAGCTCACAGATTACTGCACCTGTACATAGCCCACCTATAATTTAGCCCTATCAACTACCTCTTTCCCAACTGTATTTAATTTATTTATTTATTTTGCTCCTTTGCACCCCATTATTTTTATTTCTACTTTGCACATTCTTCCATTGCAAAACTACCATTCCAGTGTTTTACTTGCTATATTGTATTTACCTTGCCACCAAGGCCTTTCTTTGCCTTTACCTCCCTTCTCACCTCATTTGCTCACATTGTATATAGACTTGTTTATACTTTATTATTGACTGTATGTTTGTTTTACTCCATGTGTAACTCTGTGTTGTTGTATCTGTCGAACTGCTTTGCTTTATCTTGGCCAGGTCGCAATTGTAAATGAGAACTTGTTCTCAACTTGCCTACCTGGTTAAATAAAGGTAAAATAAAAAAATATATAAAAAAAGTGAGATCTTTCAAAGGACTGATCAATTACTGCAGAAGATTCCTCCCAAACCATTCAGCAGTACTCCAGCCTCTCAATCATCTCCTGGAAAAGAATAAGACATGGCAGTGGACAGAATAGTGTGAAAATGCGTTTCTTGAGGCAAAACGGCTCATCACATCTGAACAGGTCCTGATGCATTATGACCTCGAACTGCCAGTGAAGTTGGCTTGTGATGCGTCCCCTTATGGATTAGGGGCTATCCTTTCACACACACTGCAAGATGGTTCAGAGAGGCCAGTGGCATTTGCGTCACGAACATTGAATGATGCAGAGAAGAACTACTCACAAATTGACAAAGAAGCACTGGCACTAGTGTGGGACGTCAAGAAATTCCACCCATACCTACAGTGCCTTGCCTGCTTTTCTTCAGCAGGAACAGGGAAGATGGTTAAAATTGATGGGAAGATGGATGGAGCCAAATACAGGACCATTCTGGAAGAAAACCTGATGGAGTCTGCAAAAGACCTGAGACTGGGACGGAGATTTGTCTTCCAACAAGACAATGATCCAAAACATAAAGCAAAATCTACAATGGAATGGTTCAAAAATAAACATATCCAGGTGTTAGAATGGCCAAGTCAAAGTCCAGACCTGAATCCAATCGAGAATCTGTGGAAAGAACTGAAAACTGCTGTTCACAAATGCTCTCCATCCAACCTCACTGAGCTCGAGCTGTTTTGCAAGGAGGAATGGGAAAAAATGTCAGTCTCTCGATGTGCAAAACTGATAGAGACATACCCCAAGCGACTTACAGCTGTAATCGCAGCAAAAGGTGGCGCTACAAAGTATTAACTTAAGGGGGCTGAATAATTTTCCATACCTCTCAGCTCGAGGCACTACCGGCCACAAACACAGTTATCAAACAGGAGACAAGGAAAGATGTGACCTTGTCAAAAGTGTACACCTACACCAGGTCAGGATGGCCAGCTACTAGCAGAAAGGAGCTGACTCCGTATTTCCAGAGGAGAAACAAAATTACAACGTACCAAGGATGTTTGATGTGGGGAATGAGAGTCATGATACCCCAGAAATGCCAACATCAAGTTTTGCAGGAACTACATGAAGGTTATGTTGGAATTGTCAAAATGAAGCTGCTCGCAAGGAGACACTTTTGGTAGCCTGGTTTGGATCAACAGATAGAAAATATGGTGAAGAACTGTAGCGGATGTTTGGAAACCTTTCACCGGCCTGCGCCTGTCCCAGTCCACCCATGGGAATGGCCCACAGAGCCATGGCAGATAATTCATGTGGACTATGCTGGTCCCTTTGAAAAGCACATGTTTCGGGTTATAGTTGATGCCCATTCCAAATGGCCAGAGGTGTTTTGCACTGGCTCCTCCACCTCAGCTCAGACGATAGTGTCTCAGAACAACGTTTGCACACTGCAGCTGGTGAGTGACAACGCACAAGCTTTTGTAAGTGATGAGTTTACAATATTCATGTCAGTAAACGGAATCAAACACTCAACCTCAGCTCCGTACCACCCTGCCACCAATGGGCTGGCAGAACGCTTTGTGCAAACCATAAAGCAAGGACTCTGTGCAGTAACCTGAGACGAAGGGTCTTTGCAAGCAAAACTGGCCAAGTTCCTAGCCTCCTACCGAAACACCCCACATGCCACGACAAATGAAAGCCCAGCCGCACTGATGTTCGGGAGGCCTCTCCGCACACAGCTGGACATCATGAAGCCAAACAGGCGTAATGAAGTGCTGAACAAACAAGCCAAGATGCTCTCCGGTGGCCGGGAGCGCCATCTCCAAACAGGACAGGAAGTGATGGTGCGAGACTACAGAAGGGGAGGGAAATGGACAAGAGGGACCGTACACACACAAACGGGACCCAGAACTTACCAGGTTCAAGTGAGCCCAGACATAATGTGGCGGCATCACATTAACCAAATGCATTCCACGGAAAACAGCACAACAATCGAGAGAGAACAGGGACAGAGAGTTCCTGAGAGTGACACACAGGAAACTGTAGAGGACGGTGGGGCAATAAAGAGACCCCAGGCTGAAAGAAGGGAACGTGTGGATTAAGGTGCTGCTACAGTAGAAGCTATGATGGAGTCAGTACACACTGAGGATGTTCAGGAGCCTACAGATAATCCAAGGCGCTACCCAGAACAAAGGCACCGTCCACCAGACAGACTGGACTTTTAAAAAACTAAGACTGTTAAAGTTCAAATAACTACCATTTCTGATAAATGTGGTGGTTGTGGTTTGGTAAAAGTAACTCTGATTTTATAAGAGAAGGAATGTTATGTTCTGTTAATTACTGATTCCCTCTTTAAGAATGGAGCACCCTTGGTCATGGCACTGTTGTTCTGTTATTCTATCTCTGTTTAGTAAATGTGAAGCTCACTTCCTTGTATTTGGAGTATTTCTTATTATTTAAATAAGTAATAAGAGCTGAGACACTACAACTTGTATGTTGACTTCTCCATTCATGTTGTTTTTAAGTTTTCAAAGACTTTTCTTAGCGGATGTACAATCGTTGTGAATTGAATTATGGGGAGTTTCAGGTCCCGGAGTAAACATAATTGTACACTCGCAAAGCCGTCTAAAATCGAGGGCTGATGGGCTTACGTTGCAAACTTCCCTTGCTTGGTTAATAATTTGGACCGCCCTCCAAGATGGCGACAGGGATTTCCCCAAGGGCATAAGGCGAGGGTAAGTAGACGAGCGTGTCTTTTTAAGTGTTTGGACCGCAACCACAGTTTCTAGTGGTTGGAGTTTTGCATTGCAAGAAGGCAAAATGAGCTTTGTGCAATGGGGAATAGGTCTATATAATGACTTATTCATAAAAAAAACAGGTAGTTAAATATAATAACAAGATGCAATCATTTGCTGTTTGTGAAAATAACGAAAAACGATTTATAATAATTAGAAATCTATTTACGATTATTTTATTTCCCTTATCATTGCAGAATAAACTCCTCACCTTTTCTGACTGTGATGGCTTAATATTCACAAAATAGCCTATAGGCCCACAACAAGTTCAGATAGGCTACCATTGGTCCCATTTATCATTCTGATGAGTATTTCTATACGTAATAAAGCCCTTTTGTGGGAAAAACTCATTCTGATTGGCTGGATCTGCCTCCCCAGTGGGTGGGCCTATGCCCTCCCAGCCCCCATGGCTGCACCCCTGCCCAGTATTTTTTTATTTAACTAGGCAAGTCAGTTAAGAACAAATTCTTATTTACAATGATGGCCTACCCTGACCAAACCCTAACCCAGACGACGCTGGGCCAATTGTGCGCCGCCTATGGGACTCCCAATCACAGCTGGTTGTGATACAGCCAGGAATCGAACCAGGGTCTGTGGTGACGACCATAGCCCTGAGATGTAGTCCCTTAGAACGCTGCACTACTCGGGAGTATGCAATCCATAGATTAGGGCTTAATGAATTTATTTCAATTGACTGATTTCCTTACGTGAACTGTAACTGGTAAAATATTGTCACCATAAAAGGTGAATGATGGGCATTTTTCAGGCGGAGTTATAATGCTCGTTCACGCGAAACATGTACGACAGGTCTGATTTATAACGGGAAACATGTACGACAGGTCTGATTTATAACGGGAAACATGTACGACAGGTCTGATTTATAACGGGAAACATGTACGACAGGTCTGATTTATAACGGGAAACATGTACGACAGGTCTGATTTATAACGGGAAACATCCACGACAGGTCTGATTTATAACGGGAAACATGTACGACAGGTCTGATTTATAACGGGAAACATCCACGACAGGTCTGATTTATAACGGGAAACATCCACGACAGGTCTGATTTATAACGGGAAACATGTACGACAGGTCTGATTTATAACGGGAAACATCCACGACAGGTCTGATTTATAACGGGAAACATGCACGACAGGTCTGATTTATAACGGGAAACATGTACGACAGGTCTGATTTATAACGGGAAACATGTACGACAGGTCTGATTTATAATGGGAAACATGTACGACAGGTCTGATTTATAACGGGAAACATGTACGACAGGTCTGATTTATAATGGGAAACATGTACGACAGGTCTGATTTATAACGGAAACATGTACGACAGGTCTGATTTATAACGGGAAACATGTATGACAGGTCTGATTTATAACGGAAACATGTACGACAGGTCTGATTTATAACGGAAACATGTACGACAGGTCTGATTTATAACGGGAAACATGTACGACAGGTCTGATTTATAACAGAAACATGTACGACAGGTCTGATTTATAACGGGAAACATGTACGACAGGTCTGATTTATAACGGAAACATGTACGACAGGTCTGATTTATAACGGGAAACATGTACGACAGGTCTGATTTATAATGGGAAACATGTACGACAGGTCTGATTTATAACGGGAAACGTACGACAGGTCTGATTTATAACGGAAACATGTACTACAGGTCTGATTTATAACGGGAAACATGTACGACAGGTCTGATTTATAACGGGAAACATGTACGACAGGTCTGATTTATAACGGGAAACATGTACGACAGGTCTGATTTATAACGGAAACATGTACGACAGGTCTGATTTATAACGGGAAACATGTACGACAGGTCTGATTTATAACGGAAACATGTACTACAGGTCTGATTTATAACGGGAAACATGTACGACAGGTCTGATTTATAACGGGAAACGTACGACAGGTCTGATTTATAACGGGAAACATGTACGACAGGTCTGATTTATAACGGGAAACATGTACGACAGGTCTGATTTATAACGGGAAACATGTACGACAGGTCTGATTTATAACGGGAAACATGTACGACAGGTCTGATTTATAACGGGAAACATCCACGACAGGTCTGATTTATAACGGGAAACATGTACGACAGGTCTGATTTATAACGGGAAACATCCACGACAGGTCTGATTTATAACGGGAAACATGTACGACAGGTCTGATTTATAACGGGAAACATCCACGACAGGTCTGATTTATAACGGGAAACATCCACGACAGGTCTGATTTATAACGGGAAACATGTACGACAGGTCTGATTTATAACGGGAAACATCCACGACAGGTCTGATTTATAACGGGAAACATGCACGACAGGTCTGATTTATAACGGGAAACATGTACGACAGGTCTGATTTATAACGGGAAACATGTACGACAGGTCTGATTTATAATGGGAAACATGTACGACAGGTCTGATTTATAACGGGAAACATGTACGACAGGTCTGATTTATAATGGGAAACATGTACGACAGGTCTGATTTATAACGGAAACATGTACGACAGGTCTGATTTATAACGGGAAACATGTATGACAGGTCTGATTTATAACGGAAACATGTACGACAGGTCTGATTTATAACGGAAACATGTACGACAGGTCTGATTTATAACGGGAAACATGTACGACAGGTCTGATTTATAACAGAAACATGTACGACAGGTCTGATTTATAACGGGAAACATGTACGACAGGTCTGATTTATAACGGAAACATGTACGACAGGTCTGATTTATAACGGGAAACATGTACGACAGGTCTGATTTATAATGGGAAACATGTACGACAGGTCTGATTTATAACGGGAAACGTACGACAGGTCTGATTTATAACGGAAACATGTACTACAGGTCTGATTTATAACGGGAAACATGTACGACAGGTCTGATTTATAACGGGAAACATGTACGACAGGTCTGATTTATAACGGAAACATGTACGACAGGTCTGATTTATAACGGGAAACATGTACGACAGGTCTGATTTATAACGGAAACATGTACTACAGGTCTGATTTATAACGGGAAACATGTACGACAGGTCTGATTTATAACGGGAAACGTACGACAGGTCTGATTTATAACGGGAAACATGTACGACAGGTCTGATTTATAACGGGAACCTACGACAGGTCTGATTTTTAACGGAAACATGTACGACAGGTCTGATTTATAACGGGAAACGTACGACAGGTCTGATTTATAACGGGAAACATGTACGACAGGTCTGATTTATAACGGGAAACATGTACGACAGGTCTGATTTATAATGGGAAACATGTACGACAGGTCTGATTTATAACGGGAAACGTACGACAGGTCTGATTTATAACGGAAACATGTACGACAGGTCTGATTTATAACGGGAAACATGTAAGACAGGTCTGATTTATAACGGGAAACATGTACGACAGGTCTGATTTATAACGGGAAACATGTACGACAGGTCTGATTTATAACGGGAAACATGTACGACAGGTCTGATTTATAACGGGAAACATCCACGACAGGTCTGATTTATAACGGGAAACATGTACGACAGGTCTGATTTATAACGGGAAACATCCACGACAGGTCTGATTTATAACGGGAAACATCCACGACAGGTCTGATTTATAACGGGAAACATGTACGACAGGTCTGATTTATAACGGGAAACATCCACGACAGGTCTGATTTATAACGGGAAACATGCACGACAGGTCTGATTTATAACGGGAAACATGTACGACAGGTCTGATTTATAACGGGAAACATGTACGACAGGTCTGATTTATAATGGGAAACATGTACGACAGGTCTGATTTATAACGGGAAACATGTACGACAGGTCTGATTTATAATGGGAAACATGTACGACAGGTCTGATTTATAACGGAAACATGTACGACAGGTCTGATTTATAACGGGAAACATGTATGACAGGTCTGATTTATAACGGAAACATGTACGACAGGTCTGATTTATAACGGAAACATGTACGACAGGTCTGATTTATAACGGGAAACATGTACGACAGGTCTGATTTATAACGGAAACATGTACGACAGGTCTGATTTATAACGGGAAACATGTACGACAGGTCTGATTTAGAACGGAAACATGTACGACAGGTCTGATTTATAACGGGAAACATGTACGACAGGTCTGATTTATAACGGGAAACATGTACGACAGGTCTGATTTATAACGGAAACATGTACGACAGGTCTGATTTATAACGGGAAACATGTACGACAGGTCTGATTTATAACGGGAAACGTACGACAGGTCTGATTTATAACGGAAACATGTACTACAGGTCTGATTTATAACGGGAAACATGTACGACAGGTCTGATTTATAACGGGAAACATGTACGACAGGTCTGATTTATAACGGAAACATGTACGACAGGTCTGATTTATAACGGGAAACATGTACGACAGGTCTGATTTATAACGGAAACATGTACTACAGGTCTGATTTATAACGGGAAACATGTACGACAGGTCTGATTTATAACGGGAAACGTACGACAGGTCTGATTTATGACGGGAAACATGTACGACAGGTCTGATTTATAACGGGAACCTACGACAGGTCTGATTTTTAACGGAAACATGTACGACAGGTCTGATTTATAACGGGAAACGTACGACAGGTCTGATTTATAACGGGAAACATGTACGACAGGTCTGATTTATAACGGGAAACATGCACGACAGGTCTGATTTATAACGGGAAACATGTACGACAGGTCTGATTTATAATGGGAAACATGTACGACAGGTCTGATTTATAACGGGAAACGTACGACAGGTCTGATTTATAACGGAAACATGTACGACAGGTCTGATTTATAACGGGAAACATGTACGACAGGTCTGATTTATAACGGGAAACGCACGACAGGTCTGATTTATAACGGGAAACATGTACGACAGGTCTGATTTATAACGGGAAACATGTACGACAGGTCTGATTTATAACGGGAAACATGTACGACAGGTCTGATTTATAACGGGAAACATGTACGACAGGTCTGATTTATAACGGGAAACATGTACGACAGGTCTGATTTATAACGGGAAACATGTACGACAGGTCTGATTTATAACGGAAACATGTACGACAGGTCTGATTTATAACGGAAACATGTACGACAGGTCTGATTTATAACGGAAACATGTACGACAGGTCTGATTCATAACGGAAACATGTACGACAGGTCTGATTTATAACGGGAAACATGTACGACAGGTCTGATTTATAACGGGAAACGTACGACAGGTCTGATTTATAACGGAAACATGTACGACAGGTCTGATTTATAACGGGAAACGTACGACAGGTCTGATTTATAACGGGAAACATGTACGACAGGTCTGATTTATAACGGGAAACATGTACGACAGGTCTGATTTATAACGGGAAACGTACGACAGGTCTGATTTATAACGGGAAACATGTACGACAGGTCTGATTTATAACGGGAAACATGTACGACAGGTCTGATTTATAACGGGAAACGTACGACAGGTCTGATTTATAACGGGAAACATGTACGACAGGTCTGATTTATAACGGAAACATGTACGACAGGTCTGATTTATAACGGGAAACGTACGACAGGTCTGATTTATAACGGAAACATGTACGACAGGTCTGATTTATAACGGGAAACATGTACGACAGGTCTGATTTATAACGGGAAACATGCAAATGTACGGCGTGCGCCAAGTTTATGAATCCCAATATTTGCATGTAGATATTTAGTGTAAAATGTACACAAAAATTATAAATGAGGCCCCAGGTCCTTCATATTATGTCTGAAATGGTGAACTAAAAATCGTTTTTAAGTGCATCATTCAGGTCAGGCAAGTTGCAACATGGGACTTTTCTTCTTAAATCCTCTCAAGTCAAAGCATATACTAATGTGGATACTGAGTAAAAAGTTATGCTCATGAATCATGGATAAAATGTCAATAGTGTCTAATTCACTTTGATATTTGAATACTAAATATTTGATACATTGATTTGGCTACAACTTGTACAAGTAATGCTGTATTTCAAAAAACCATACTTCACAGACACAACAAAAACAGCAATACTGAAGCGTATGGTACTGTATGGTACTGTAGGCCTATCTTTTAATAATTTTGCACGCCCAATTTTTCAGTTTTTGATTTGTTAAAAAAGTTTGAAATATCCAATAAATGTCGTTCCACTTCATGATTGTGTCCCACTTGTTGTTGATTCTTCACAAAAAAATACAGTTTTATATCTTTATGTTTGAAGCCTGAAATGTGGCAAAAGGTCGCAAAGTTCAAGGGGGCCGAATACTTTCGCAAGGCACTGTAATACATTCCAGGCCATTGGCTTTGATACTCTGATTGGTTAGAGACGATCCAATCGCTGATGACTTTGTTTTGTACAACACCCCTCATTTTGACTTCACCACAAATTACTTAAATGATGGTAGTCTCAGACTAAAGTACGCAGCGACAGACATCTGTACATAATGACGAAATGTCTCCACCCTAACAATGGGAGTTATTGTCCCAAAGGAGGCCACAAGTTTAGGTCCAAAAGAAGCCCATTGAAACGCATTAGGCTTCTTTTGGACAGATTTTGTCCAGAGTGAAACCTCTCACCTCTCCTGCTCTGGTAGGGAACGACATTTAGTCTGAGTCGTCAGGCTAGGTCAAAGCCACCAGAGGGTTAAGAGGTCACAGGGAGAGCTCCTGCAGTGCATTGTGGGAGATTCTCAATTGCATACTCCTCATTCCTCGCCTCCTTTTCAAAATTCATGGGAGGAGAAGGTCAAATGGTAGAGACCTCTGGCTTTCTCATCTAATGGTTTTTGAGAAGGAATGCAATTGAGATTCTCCTCCTGTAAGTTGAAAGCAGTCACTCCATGGTGGATTGAGAAGCATTGGTGTGTTATACATGGATGCCAAGGGAAGCCAGGCTTCCACAAACAATTGACAAAAAAAAAAAAAAAAAATTTTTAAAAACATTTCATCTCTCTGTGTTTTCATAATATTCCTTCAATTCGCAAGAGGCTGATTGTATCTCACCGGAGAAAGCATCCGAGAGAACAAAACAGCGACCCTCTGTCTGTGTAGGCCATCTACTGTATCTGATGATGTCTGGTCATAAAGAGTATGACATTGTTGCCGCCCGTAGCATTGAATGCAAGGGAAGCCAGCGAGAATTTGGCCTTCCTTGATAATAAAAAAAAAATGTATATCCAATCAGCTAAACTGAGTGAGCTCAACTGTGAATGGTCCTGGCTCATGTCAAGGGAAGCCAGTTTGGATTTGGCTTCACTCCCATCACACCGCATAAAGTGAAATACGTAATTGACAGAAACAACTTGAATTGTTGCATCTTGTTGTGTTGTTGTCCTTTGGTGTCTAGTTAGCGGGCTGAAATGGTCCCTTTCCTAAATTAGCCATGGATGGAGATAGGGATTTGGTTTAACTTCATTCTCCATACTGGTCAATGATTATAACGGTGATTCTGATCCAATCATACATTTATACATTGCGCCCCTGGACTGAAAGGATGGAAGTTCAATATGTGGCTAGATGTAGAAGGCTAATGTTAACTTGCTAATGTTGCCCATGAAAGGAAATTAGGCTAGAGAGCAAGTATTTTAGCCAGGTAACCTAGGACAACAAAAAATATAAGTGTGTACTGTATGACAGTCATAGACTGTTTCGTCAACATGAAAGAGAGGAGGATGGCATTTCTCTACAAGTAGGCTGAGTCATCTTTTTTCTACTTGAACAAACGCACACACACACACACAAACACAAATCGCAACCATTGTCAGCCACATCATATTTAGCTCACTTTGACTGGAATAAATTGTTTTCGGTATCTTTTAGTTGTCACTGTGTTAGACTAACTATAGGCGATTTGCAATAATGCTGGAATAGTGGAGGCAGCTACTGTTTTCTATGCGACTTGCGGTAACTCTGTGGTTCTAAATCAATAGTTGTTTATTAGTTCAAAAATGTCGTAAACATTAACTTGCTTGACCATGCTGTAGGTCATGTTACTGTTTGATACATGCAATATGCTTTGTGGACTTCACCGGATAGAGGTTGCTGTCCTATTTTGTGATGAAACAAAGGTGTGGTTGAATTTATTCTGCCACATTGTCTTCTTATTGTCTCGGTCTTAGGCCTATATATCACGGTCGCAAGGCATATGAACTAGCAGGTTATAAAGCAAACAACGCAATTATCACAACACATAGGTTGTAATATGGCTTTTTTTCCCTGGCTTCCCCAGTGATTTTACCCACGCACCACTACTGCTGAGATGCGGCAGCCAAGTGCCCTCAGAGCCTCTCTTGGAGGACGACAACGAACACCCTAGATTGTTTTCAGAGTATGCAGAAAACGAATTACAAGCAATAAATTCATTTCACGCTGTCACTTTAGAGTTAATTGCGTCTTTACAGAACTGACTGGAAGCGATGGTTTAAGCGGTGATAAGAGCGGACAACGTGTTATATTAATTTATGCATCAATGGCATTGCCTTCGCTGAAGGTTGCACTTCATGCTCCTTAAAGGAACGCCCTAAACCTATTTCAATCGCTGCTTAAGTATTTCCGTCATACATCTTATGTGGCCTATCTATAGCCTATAAATATCCATATGTGTCCTTAAATGTTTGGATTGCCTCAACCATAAGGAAAGTTTGCCACCTACTGTGTTCTAAAGGTTGTAGTGTAATAAAACACTGCAGGGAACGATCAACTGAAGCATCTTTCTTAGTCTTCCTGACAGAGTCTGCTTGCCTCGCTTCAACCACTCATCTATGAGGCAGCCATTTTGACCTAAGGTGGTACATTTCACACAAGCCGGGTGTATATAACTGTTGTTACCAGGTAACCCTGACAATAAGGCTTCCAGAGGTTCACATGCTGTTGGGGTCATTGGAAATTAATGTATCCACTTCAGTCACTGGTGTCAGTTATACAAAGCGGACAAAAACAACTCATATTTTGACAGTTGTGTCCTGCACAAAAAAAAAACATTTTGAGGGGGCACATATGGCCCCTCAGTTTCAGTGTGTAATGGCCCTTCAGTTTGGCCACTCAGTTTCAGTGTGCAATGGCCTTCAGTTTGGCCCCTCAGTTTCAATGTGCAATGGCCCTTCAGTTTGGCCCCTCAGTTTCAGTGTGCAACAAAGTGGTGTACGAAGTGGTTCTGTGTACAAATAGGAAGGGAATGCTTACTTGGACAATGCTTCTCAGGCACATAATTTGAAGAAGAAAACACGTATTCAAAATAAATACAATAAGAACTGATTATGGTATTTAATAATACAATGTTTTCGGTCAATCATTGTCTTATCTAAGCACAGTTTTAATATAACTAGGGAGCATAAAAACATTCTGCTGTGGATATTTGGCTTCAAGTTATTTGTAAGTCTGTACTTAGAATGCTTTCTTATTGCATTTGGGTCATTTATATTATTTCTTAACACAGAAGAACTTGTGAAGTCATTTTTGTGGATAAAAAAAAGAGTCAAGTAACTTTTCAAGATACAACTAATTGGCTCCTGTGGGAATTAAAGCAGAAATCATTGATGTGACTTCTCTTCTCACAACTCTCTAGCAAGGCTCTTTCACATGAAAGAAAGACTCCGTTTTATTTCATAATCCTCTCATAATTATGACAGTAATTGTAATCTTAGCAGATAAAATTGTTGTATTTTTAACACATTTCACTGTTTGATCATTGTAAAGGACTTGTTCATAGTTTTTCCATTAATTTCCATTCCCTTTTTACTGTCCACTGCCATCTTTGATATTCATCACCCAATATGACTTGACAGATGTTCCAATCTGGACCTTCTAATTATATATCTCAAAGACATCCTCAGAGTAATTCCAATCAAATTGAGAATTGATAACTTAACATTTCCTATGCTGAAACATTTCATTCAAACATAGTACTACTTTCTTCAAATATGCCTAGGCTGTATAGTGATTTGAATCACTGTTAAATTGAAACCTCCCATTAAAAATGGGCCTTTGTCAAAACAGTTATGGTGAGGGAATCACTTTCTATTAGTAGGGTTGACTATATTTGTGTTACACTTTCAGATCATCTTATGTACACTACCTTTGAAAAGTTTGGGGTCACTTAGAAATGTCCTTGTTTTTGAAAGAAAAGCACCATTTTTGTCCATTAAAATAATATAAAATTGATCCTAAATCAAATAAAATTTTATTTGTCACATACACATGGTTAGCAGATGTTAATGCGAGTGTAGCGAAATGCTTGTGCTTCTAGTTCCGACAATGCAGTAATAACCAACGAGTAACCTAACAATTCCACAACTACTCCCTTATACACACAAGTGTAAAGGGATAAAGAATATGTACATAAAGATATATGAATGAGTGATGGTACAGAATGGCATAGGCAAGATGCAGTAGATGGTATCGAGTACAGTATATACATATGAGATGAGTAATGTAGGGTATGTAAACATAAAAGTGGCATAGTTTAAAGTGGCTAGTGATACATGTATTACATAAAGATGGCAAGATGCAGTAGATGGTATAGAGTACAGTATATACATATACATATGAGATGAGTGATGTAGGGTATGTAAACATTATATTAAGAGGCATTGTTTAAAGTGGCTAGTGATACATTTTTTATATCAATTTCCATCCATTTCCATTATTAAAGTAAGCTGGAGTTGAGTCAGTATGTTGGCAGCAGCCACTCAATGTTAGTGGTGGCTGTTTAACAGTCTGATGGCCTTGAGATAGAAGCTGTTTTTCAGTCTCTCGGTCCCTGCTTTGATGCACCTGTACTGACCTCGCCTTCTGGATGATAGCGGAGAGAACAGGCAGAGCTCGGGTGGTTGTTGTCTTTGATGATCTTTATCTCCAAGGGAATACAGTGTAGACATTGTTAATGTTGTAAATGACTATTGCAGCTGGAAACAGCTGATTTTTTATGGAATATCTACATACTGTAGGCGTACAGAGGCCCATTATCAGCAACCATCATTCCTGTATTCCAATGGCACGTTGTGTTAGCTAATCCAAATGTATCATTTTAAAAAGCTAATTGATCATTAGAAAACCCTTTTGCAATTATGTTAGCATAGCTGAAAACTGTTGTTCTAATTAAAGAAGCAATAAAACTGTCCTTCTTTAAACTAGTTGAGTATCTGGAGCATCAGCGTTTGTGGGTTCGATTACAGGCTTAAAATGGCCAGAAACAAAATACTTTCTTCTAAAACCTGTCAGTCTATTCTTGTTCTGAGAAATGAAGGCTATTACATGCGAGAAATTGGCAAGAAACTAAAGATCTTGTACAACGCTGTGTACTACTCCCTTCACAGAACAGCGCAAACTGGCTCTAAACAGAATAGAAATAGAATAGAAAGAATGCAGTCGTCAATGATTGCGACGGTAACCTTTGACAGACACTAAACATTGTCAGATATGTAATATCACTCTGTTGCC
The DNA here is from genome assembly GCF_057628025.1 of Oncorhynchus mykiss. Taxonomy (NCBI): domain Eukaryota; kingdom Metazoa; phylum Chordata; class Actinopteri; order Salmoniformes; family Salmonidae; genus Oncorhynchus; species Oncorhynchus mykiss. The sequence goes on from NC_143029.1 coordinate 70,605,478, forward strand.
AGATGGTGGAGCTCAATATTTGTTCAACGGTGAATAAAGCATCCTTAGTTACCTCATGATGTCACAGTTATTGTGCAAGACTTGGCTTATTTGTACTCTACTGTACAATGAACCAAACCCTTTTAATAATTTACTAGGCGTATCCAGGCATGAGAAACAATAGTCACAAGCTAATCATCTTTCTCTCTCTCTCTCTCTCTCTCTCTCCAGAAACTGAAGGGTTTACAGTAAAACGGTGTATTTTATATGATTTATGTTAAAAGTCATATTAGCAAAAATTGACAAAATAGGCAACACGATTAATAAAAAAATGGGTCAGTTTGTAAACCCAATTCCAAATGAATAATAAGAACACGTGCATACATTTCCCATTTAAGTCTCATGTACCATTTCCAAAATTGTTTTTTAGTACATTATATAAAAGTACAGACTCATAACTTTAAAATGGTATATCATACACTGCAGTTGTGGGAAACATGGGAAAGTTATGCTCATTTGAAACAGGATAAACGTGTTATTCCATCTTGTAGACAAGTACCAGAAAATCACAATGAAAGTATTTCACACTTGCTCAAGAGCTCTTTTTTTTCTGTGCCCATTCAGCATTGTTCACACCCTCTTAAGGCTAAGGCTACCCATCTACTTAAGTAGTCATATGAGGCCATATGAGTGATTTAAGGTAGTGTAGTAAACAGGTAGTGAAAGAAGTAGCCTACAATAAGGAAAATCTCCAGGTATAAATACACTTTATCTAGTCCTTGGCCTATATCCTAACAGGTTGTTCTTCACATTGTCACTGGTAAACACACTATATTTAAAATATGATCAAAGTTTATTATGACACTTCTTTTGAATCAATCAATCACACGTCGTTCTGACTACACATAGACTCACGGGTTGTCCGTCTGGTTCTATGCTAGGAAGATACGTTTCTGGGTGCTTCTGTTTAGAATATACGTTTCTGATGAGACAGATGCTGATAGACATGGGATTATAGAGGTTGTTGATGATATGTGTCTGACAGTTAGCCAGTCATACTGTGGAATTAAGCCTGAGGCTGATTGGATGAACAGGGAGAGGTTAACCTAGGAACATACAGAGATGTATCATGTATGTTTCTAAGTTCCAACCCCTCCCTGTTTGCTCAATGGCATGTAATGCCAAGCAATATTCCAGAAATGCATAGCTATGACATTCTACAGGGTGGCCAAAATGGTTCCTAATTTGGCTTCTTAGAGTATTCTTTACATATTGATCAATGGAGATATTTTTTTTTTGGGGGGGGGGGGCATCAAGCCAAATCTTGGCAGTGATATTGTTTAAATTGTGATGGTGAGTAAAAGAAAACCTTTTGATTTCACCTCATTTTACAATTCTGTGGTAAAGAGCACATGTTCAACTTCATACGAAACCCGTTTCCCATCTCAAGAGGGAAAAAAGACTGTTGTAAGTGCCTCTCTTCAGCTTAATTAAATAATGAAAAATAATAATGATCAGGTGGCACAAGGCTATTTTTATTATTTTTAACTTTCGTTTTTATCAATTTAAACAAAAACTATACGTCATACACATCAAAATACGTCAAGTGTAGGTCTTGTTCTTGTGCTTCCAATTCCAATGAGTGGTATTATACAGCTATAAAGTGGATGGTTAAATGTGTTCTGGTGTGTTCACAACCAAGTGGGAAGTGGAAATTTACCACATCTGGGAAAAATCCACTTAAATGGCCTACCAACTGGTAATTACTAGTTAAATCAGCCATGAATTATACCACATTCACGTGCTAGTCGAAACCAGAAAACTCTAACTGATTGAAAGTGGCGAGTGTATAGCTACAACCAATTAGCAAGCCGGAAATGTCAGAGTTTCCTTGTTCCGACTAGAATGTGAATGCGTCATCAATCCCCTTGTGACAGGGGGGTGGAAGTTTGTTGTGTGCAACAGGGAGGGGCAATTGAATGCAAGATTCACAAAATGTTTTATATTGTTAAAACATGTCTAGCATGTCTGCCTATGGGTAACAGGGTTAACGTTTTATTCTTAACCCATTAAATGTTTTAGCATTTACATTTAAAACGGAATAGTTTCACCATCTGAAATTGAGAGTTAATAGACATATTAAAGGGCACTTCATTTCATATAACATGCTTTTCAATTCAATATGGGTGGTATTATACAAGGAGTCACTACAGTACATGCCATATATTTATTGCAACCCCTTTTACCCTCAGAACAGCCTCAATTCGTCGAGACATGAACTCTACAAGGTGTCAAAAGCGTTCCACAGGGATGCTGGCCCATGTTGACTCCAATGTTCCCACAGCTGTTTCAAGTTGACTGGATGACCATTCTTGATACATACAGTTAAAGTCGGAAGTTTACATACACTTAGGTTGGAGTCATTAACACTCATTTTTCAACCACTCCACAAATTTCTTGTTATTAACAAAGTAGAGTTTTGGCAAGTCGGTTAGGACATCTACTTTGTGCATGACACAAGTAATTTTCACAACAATTGTTTACATACAGATTATTGCACTTATAATTCACTGTATCACATTTCCAGTGGGTTAGAAGTTTACATACACTAAGTTTACTGTGCCTTTAAAAAGATTGGAAAGTTCCTGAAAATGATGTCATTGCTTTAGAAGCTTCTGCGAGGCTGACATCTTGGGAAAAACAAAAGAAATCAGCCAAGACCTCAGAAAAAAATTGTAGACCTCCACAAATCTGGTTCATCCTTGGGAGAAATGTCCAAACGCCTGAAGGTACCACGTACATATGTATGGGACCATATGTATGGGACCATGGGACCACGCAGCCGTCATACCGCTCAGGAGGGAAACGCGTTCTGTCTCCTAGAAATGAACGTACTTTGGTGCGAAAAGTGTAAATCAATCCCAGAACAACAGCAAATGACCTTGTGAAGATGCTGGAGGAAATGGGTACAATTTATCTATATCCACAGTAAAACAAGTCCTATATTGACATAGCCTGAAAGGCCGCTCAGCAAGGAAGAAGCCACTGCTCCAAAACCACCATTAAAAAAAGCCAGACTACGGTTTGCAACTGCACATGGGGACAAAGATTGTACTTTTTGGAGAACTGTCCTCTGGTCTGATGAAACAAAAATAGAACTGTTTAGTCATAATGACCATCGTTATGTTTGGAGGAAACACCATTCCAACCGTGAAGCATCATGTTGTGGAGTTGCTTGCTGCAGGAGGGACTGATGCACTTCACAAAATAAGATGGCTCATGAGGGAGGAAGATTATGTGGATATATTGATGTGGATATATTGAAGCAACATCTCAAGACATCAGTTAAAGCTTGGACGCAAATGGGTCTTCCAAATGGACAATGACCCCAAGCATACTTCCAAAGTTGTGGCAAAATGGCTTAAGGACACCAAAGTCAAGGTATTGGAGTGGACATCACAAAGCCCTGACCTCAATCCTATAGAACATTTGTGGGCAGAACTGAAAAAGTGTGTGTGAGCAAGGAGGCCTACAAACCTGACTCAGTTACACCAGCTCTGTCAGGAGGAATGGGCCAAAATTCACCCAACTTATTGTAGGAAGCTTGTGGAAGGCTACCCGAAACATTTGACCCAAGTTGAACAATTTAAAGGCAATGCTACCAAATACTAATTGAGTGTACGTAAACTTCTGACCCACTGGGAATGTGATGAAAGAAATAAAAGCTGAAATAAATCATTCTCAATACTATAATTCTGACATTTCACATTCTTAAAATAAAGTGGTCATCTTAACTGACCTGAGACAGGGAATTTCTACTAGGATTAAATGTCAGGAATTGTGAAACATTTAAACTGTTTATTTGGCTACGGTGTATGTCAACTTCCAACTTCAACTGTACATGAATACTGTTGAGAGTGAAAAATTCAGCAGTGTTGCAGTTCTTGACACACTCACACCGGTCTGCCTATCACCTACTACAGTACCCCGTTCAAAGGTATTTAAATATTTTGTCTTGCCCATTCACCCTCTGAATGGAACATGTAACATTCAATGTAAAAAATCCTTCTTTAACCTGTCTACTCCTGTTCGTCAACACTGATTGAAGTGGATTTAATAAATCCACTTCAATAAAATCAAAAAGGGATCACCTGGTCAGTATGTCATAGAAATAACAGACGTTCCTAATGTTTTGTACACCCAGTGTACATTTTAAATACATTCCTTAATATATGTTGAAACGTATTTAAGAAAAATATATATTCAGTACCAGTCAAAAATTTGGACACACCTACTGATTCAAGGGTTTTTCTTTATTTTTACTATTTCCAACATTGTATAAGAACATCAAAACTATGAAATGTAGTCATGTAGTAACCAAAAATGTGTTAAACAAATGTCAAATCCAAAAATATTTTATATTTGAGATTCTTAAAAGTAACCACCTTTATGGGGTAGTCACCTGTAATGCATTTCAATTAGCAGGTGTGCCTTGTTAAAAGTTCATTTGTGGAATTTCTTTCCTTCTTAATGCGTTTGAGCCAATCGGTTGTGTTGTGGCAAGGTAGTGGTGGTATACAGAAGATAGCCCTATTTGGTAAAAGAACAAGTCCATATTATGGCAAGAACAGCTCAAAAAAGCAAAGAGAAACGACAGTCTGTCATTACTTTAAGACATGAAGGTCAGGCAATCTGGAACATTTCAAGAACTTTGAAAGTTTCTTGAAGTGCAGGCGCAAAAACCATCAAGCTCTGTGATGAAACTGGCTCTTATGAGGACAGCCACAGGAAAGAAAGACCCAGAGTTACCTCTGCTGCTGAGGATACGTTCATTAGAGTTAACTGCACCTCAGATTGCTGTCCAAATAAATGCTTCACAGAGTTCAAGTAACAGACACATCTCAACATGAACTGTTCAGAGGAGACTATGTGAATCAGGCCTTCATGGTCAAATTACTGTAAAGAAACCACTACTAAAGGACATTAATAATAAGAAGAGACTTGTTGGGGCAAGAAACACAAGCAATGGACATTAGAGCAGTGGAAATCTGTCCTTTGGTCTGATGAGTCCAATTTGAGATTTTTGGTTCCAACTGCTGTGTCTTTGTGAGACACAGAGTAGCTGAATGGGTGATCTCCACATGTGTGATTCCCACTGTGAAGCATGGAGGAGGAGGTGTGATGGTGCTTTTCTGTTGACGCTGTCAGTAATTTATTTAGAATTCAAGGCACCGTTTTGGGTCATTGTCCAGGATGGCTACCACAGAATTCTGCAGCGATACGGCATCCCATCTGGTTTGCGCTTAGTGGGACTGTCATTTGTTTTTCAACAGGAAAATGACCCAAAACACACCTCCAGGCTGTGTAAGGGCTATTTAACAAAGGAGAGTGATGGAGTGCTGCATCAGTTGACCTGGCCTCCACAATCACCCGACCTCAGACCAATTGAGATGAAGAGTGAAGGAAGTGAAGGAACAGCAGCCAACAAGTGCTCAGCATATGTGGGAACTCAATCAAGACTGTAGGAAAAGCAATCCTCATAAAGCTGGTTGAGAGAATGCTAAGAGTGTGCAAAGCTGTCAAGGCAAAAGGGTGGTTACTTTGAAGAATTTGTTTAACACTTCTATGGTTACTACATGATTCTATATGTGTTATTTATAGTTTTGATGTCTTCACTATTATTCTACAATGTAGAAAATAGTAAAAAAATAAAGAAAAAAAAAACCTTGAATGAGTTGGTGTCCAAACTTTTGACCAATTTTAAATATTTCACATGTATCCTAAAAAATATATATTTTAATCTTCTATTCTAAACAGAAGCACCAATAACTTCCTATTCCCAACGGAAGCACCCAGAACTTTATATTCTAAACAGAAGCACCTTCTACTGTAAACAGAAGTACCCAGAACATTCTATTCTAGTCTAAACACAAGGCTTTTTCTGCCACCAATCAACCATAAGAATAAAATGAATTGGACGGACAATTGAATTGTGTGACAAATTCAACATGGAAGCCCCAATGTAGCCTAATCGACAAGGCAGTTTTACTCTTTGATGGCTAAAAAGTGATGAGAAATGCCATTTAGAATCTCACACAAACAGTCTTGAAAAAATGATTGGATTACATACAGTCTGCTTTAGATGGTCATATTCACTCTACTTATTTCATTATCATGTGTTGACTTGTACAGAACGTACAATGGTACAAAATATAGCTAGGACAATAAGTGCAAGGTTTAATTATTCAGGTTATCCAACATTGAAAGAGAAATATAGACTTTATTTAGTAATGTTTGTACCCCATTCAGTTCATAGGTAATTAGAAAAATCTCATCTTATCTAACATTCAAGTACTGTTTTTACAGCATCTCATAAACAAACATTTGATTCTACAACACTGAAACTTTTACCATATTTTACAACAAAAAAAATCTTATCTTTGGCACTTAAATCACTAAATGTACACTATTTACAATACATAGTACTTTCCAGTGCAAAAAGGCTCTAACCAACAAACAGTTTGAGCAATTCAGTGTGATGACTGACTCAATGTTTTGTATCACCCTTGATAATAATAGCATGCCAACCCTCTGATAATTCATAATTATCAACAAAAAACAAACATGAGAGAACACTTTCTATAGTAAAAACAATATTGCAATAGATCTTCCTGGTTCATTTGTTAGTGCAGACCTCAGCTAACACCTTGAACTTTGGCCCCAGTGTGTTCAGGAAGTCCAGGTCTTCCTGGTTGACTTGGTCACTGCAGCAGCCCACCGAGCCAGCTGAAGACCCCACCCCCTCGAAGCCGTACGCGTGGATGATGTCATCGGCGTACCGTCCCTCCTCTTCCGTCCCTAGGTAAGCCAACTTCTGCAAAGAAAAGGTAGACCAGGTAAACATGATACGAGACAGGAGGGACATGGTAGCAGACAGGGTAAAATATGAGGTGGAGAGAGGAGAATGCATGTTGTTATTAGTCCATAGGGAGCAGACAAGGACTAGCCCGAAGGGGGGAGGAAGATATTAGAGTAGGTGATATTACTTCCTTCCACAGGATATTACACTGAGAACAGACAAACCTTTCACCAACCAGACGAGATACATGAAAGCTGACACAGAAGCCAAGGGTTTAGCCAATAAGTAAGCCAACATTACACATCGGAATTGTCTAGGCTTTCACCAATAGTAAGAACTATATTAAACCTTAGAGAAAAGGCAGAAAATGTGATCATGACGATATTTTCCATTTACGGTGTTTACTCAGACTAAAGTAAACACATTGACATTGTTTGAGTTGTTTTACCTGTTGTAGAAACAGTCCGTTGGTTTGCCAGTTGATCTTCATGAAACGTGTGTTGTCAAAAGTCATATTGCCACTGGCATATTGTCCGCCACCATATTGATCTACACCATATTGTCCACCGCCATTTTGTCCACCGTATTGACTGCCGTTGTATCGGTCAGAGAAGCCGTTCTGCATATCGGTCACAATGACGCTGCTGCCGGACTGCTGTTGAGTGCCCAGGTCTCCTCCCATCTTACCCAAGTCCTTAGCTCCAGCCCACCCCATGTCAATCACGGATCCCTTCACTGAACGGTCAATCCCAGACTTTGGAACAATGATGAGATTTGAATCCTAAAGAGGAGACATAAAAAACATATGAATACAAACAAGGATCTGAAATCTGCTTTGATTTCATGACCATGAGAAATGTGTTTGTAATACTTTCAATATCACAGCCTTACCACTGCATCCCCTAGGGCCTCAATGTTAGACGTCAGCAGGATACCACCACTGTCTCCCATATCCTCCAGCTCCATTTTCTCATTCTTCGTCACACACACGAATGCACAAAGGATACCTGCGATAAAGAACCAACAAGAAAGTGTGTGAGTGGCACTGCAACAACAAGGCTGTCAGATGGACAAGACACACGAGTCATTTGTTAAGAAATACAGCCATACTAGCTGATGTCAGCTATTTAAGACTCCACCATTCAATTTCTAATCTCTCATCAGTTTTATATGTTGTCCTATCTTATTATTTGCTTTGACACCAACCTGTCAGGGCTACATAAATAATATGAATGAATGAATAGCCCAGTGGAGACTCACAGAGTAGAAGTAGCAAAGCCAGACCGAGCAACATGGCCAGGATGCCCCACACCCCCAAAGATGTGGAGTTCTGTTGGGCCAGACACGCTCCGTTCCTGCAGCGGCAGATCCGGACCGTCACAGTCTGGGTACTTCCAAAGCCCTGCAGGTCCACTACCATCAGGGGGACAGTGTATAGGCCGGTGGGGAGCTCCTTAGTTTGCGCCAACATCACTGCAGTGCCTGACGAGGAAATACACTGTCATTAGGAACAGGAGTTTGTGTACTAGATTTCCAGGTGAGATTATACTATAAGGACTAAAACTCCTGGCTCTAAGAAAACATGTCACTAAAGAATGTCAGTTAACAGGTGCTGTGCAACGTGGCTCTGTTGAGGTTGCATCTCTAGAGAGTATTTCGGCTTTAAAGTTGTATTCAAGAATGTATGACACTGACTAGTCATTATAATTTATAAATTGTACATTTATGGACTTCTTCCCATTAAATAACTGTATCACTTTTTCAATCACATTTGCAAGACATCAATTAATATAGAGATGCAATGGAGTCAGGAGGTAGGAATCATTTTCATACTGTTAAGTGGCTTCACAGCCCAGTTGTCATCATGCTTCTCTCCCAGTTTGAAGCTGAAGGGGGCGGAGAAGGGAGCTTGGTCCTTGTCTTCTGCTACCACCAACACAGAGCCCATCTCTCCCCCATCCTTCTCACACAACACCAGGTCTTTAGAGAGGATGTCTGGGACGTGGTCGTTCATGTCTTCCACTTGAATAATCACCGTCCCTGTACCTGTCTTCCGACCTAGGAGAAAGGAGACATATGTAAGAAACAAGATAACACAATGCCTTCTTGCTGATGTTTATTGTGAGAGCTTGAGTGAGTCAGATTTCCAATCTATTCACTATCACACAAGGCAATAAATGGGAAAACTTGAAAGTTCAGTTACAGATGGCACACAGTACTGATATTTTCCCAGTCTCTTATAAATGCAAAACAGAGATAAGGGCCAGTAGATAGCATATGACCAAAAAAAACATCATCAGCACATCTGGAATAGAACCGAGTAACACAATGTCATGGACCTCAATGACGTGATCACTCCAGGTGTTACAGATGGACTATTATACTCATCATCCTGTCTCTTAAACAACACACAAAGAGTTATTGTGTTGTGTGTGAACATAAATCGAACATTGGCGAGAGTGGAGGGGGTGGTTGAAGCTAACACCAGAATGTGTTATGTATTAGGTAACATCAGTCAAGGCGTAAAGACGACAACAACCTCTCATCCTCTGTGGTGTAATTCAAGTTGTGCAAACGCACTCCCATATCAACATGTCAGTAAAAGGAGGCCTTGAGGAAATGGAATAGGGCACAGTGGTGTTGTTAGGTATAATTATGATGCTTTGTCTCTTCCTTGTTATAGAGTGTTAATACTTGTTACAGTGATAGAGGCAGTGAGAGAAAGCAAATGCAGGATTAGCATGCTATTAGCTGGGAGGATATAACTAGGTCCCTGGGGCCGGTTGCAAAACACATCTTAAGTTATTTTCCCCTTAAATTAAGGGGAAAAGGGTGCCCATCAGGACCCATATGTGCTTCATTAACTATGGATATGTACAGTAAGCATCATTCAATCTAGTCAAACCGGTTAATAGGCAGGTGGTTAGGAGTGTTGGGCCAGTAACCGAAAGGTGTCTGGATCAAATCCCTGAGCTAAAACTCTGTCGTTTTGCCCCTGAGCAAGGCAGTTAACTCCACTGTTCTCCGGGCGCTGATGAATTTTTTCAATGCTAGTTGAGGATACTATAGTGATCACGTTTAACATTGGATTTATTACCTACAAAAAGGTATGATGTGTTTTAATTTGAAGGGTTAGGGTTAGGGTTCTGGTGCTGCTCTACACACACACGCGCTTTGACCAACATAAAGCCAACTCTCGGAAGATGAAAGACATTCAAAGTTCCATTCTGTGGGCCTAATTCAGATAATGCATGTCATAGCAAGATGCCCAGCGCTTCAAGCCAAGCCTCCTGTCACGTCCTGACCTTAGTTCCTTTTTTATGTCTCTATTTTGGTTTGGTCAGGGTGTGAGTTGGGGTGGGCATTCTATGTGTTGTTCTATGTTTTGTATTTCTGTGTTTGGCCTGGTATGGTTCCCAATTAGAAGCAGCTGTCTTTCGTTGTCTCTGATTGAGAACCATACTTTGTTAGCCTGTTCCCACCTGTGTTTGTGGGTAGTTGTTTTCTGTCTGCGTCTCTGTACCAGACAGGACTGTTTTTCGTTTGTTCCATTTAGTTATTTTTGTTCTAGTGTTCCGTGTAATTAAAAGATCATGAACACGTACCACGCTGCACCTTGGTCCACCAACGACAACCGTTACAGAACTACCCACCACCAAAGGACCAAGCAGCGTGGAGGAATGGACTCCTGGACATGGGAGGAAATCTTGGATGGCAAGGGACCATGGGCACAGCCGGGAGAGTATCGTCGTCCTAAAGAGGAGCTGGAGGCAGCCAAAGCTGAGCCGCGATGCTACGAGGAGTTGGCTCGAGGAAGAGTGCACGAGAGGCAGCCCCAGAATTTTTTTTGGGGGGGGACACGGGGAGATTAATGGCTGTGATAACTTAATGGCTGTGATAGGAGAAAACTTAGGATGTATCAACAACAATGTATTTACTCCACAATACTAACCTAAATTGCAGAGTGAAAAGACAGCCTGTACAGAATAAAAAATATTCCACACTTACATCCTGACTTAAATCAGCATGAAGATCTATGGCAAGACTTGAAAATGTCTGTCTAGCAATGACCAACAACCAACTTGACAGAACTTGAATTTAAAAAATAATAATGTGCAAATATTATATAATCCAGGTGTGCAAAGCTCTTAAAGACTTACCCAGAAAGACTCACAGCTGTAATCGCTGCCAAAGGTGATTCTAACCTGTACTGACTCATGGGTGTGAATACTTATGTAAATTATAGATGTAATTTTCTATAAATTAGCAAATATATATCCAAAACATGTTTTCACTTTGTCATTATGCGGTATTGTGTGTAGATGGGTGAGCATTTTTTTAAAATACATTTTTAAAATCAGTCTAACACAACAAAATGTGGAATATGTCAAGGGGTATAAATAATATCTGAAGGCACTGTAGCCAGCTATGTACTCTGTAAGTTAGCTTGACATGCTAGAAAGTAATAGAAACAAGTTGAGAAAAAATCTACAAGAAACATGTTTTATTATCTTCTGAATCAATTTGTTTCTCCTGTCTTGAATGTAGTTCTATTTTGCGATCTCTTAAAATAAACGTGATCTCTTTGACGAGACATTCAGCCAGTGGTCGTCTCCATGGTAACTATAGACTTATTCTGCCATACATGCTTTCAAACTACTGTAAACCCAGAAATCCCCCGATCACACATGCAGGCGATGTAATGGCGACGTTGGCTATTTAACCTCATGCTCAGAAACACTTCTTCGGGCCTAACGGTCGTCTCGCACCGAACTGCGCATGTACAGGCAGTCACAGCAAAGGCATTCCTTCGATATAAAGTTGTTTTTGACTCAAATGAAAGCGTGTCAGTTTGCCACTCATGAGGTTGGAGTAATAACATGTTCAACTACTTAAGACACTGGCTCGAATCTAGGTTGTGCCTTTAGATAGAGAAAATTAACAACTAAGGAAGAATTTTTCATTTCACCCATTGACATCTCAAAGCCCAATCTCCGGCCTGGTCTGTTTAGTCTGTTTTGCAAGAGTTACCGGAAGTCTCGTGATGGTGCGCCTCTGGGTTTAGAAACTCTGGGGTAAAATCCCTTAAGTATGCCCTTACTAAAGGAAAACATTTGAGGGGCTCTATGCAACGCCTTTAAACAATTCCCTCAGGTAAGGGTAAATCCTTAAAGGAAACACTTAAGATGTTTTATGCTACCAGGCCCAAAGTTTTTAAAGCAATAGATGAGTTAAGATCATGCAAATAGTGATGCATATTTGACTACACAGAAATTGAATAAATACACATGCGAGACAATGTGTAACAACATCTACTTACTGGCATCCACAGCTTTCATAGTGACGTTGTAAACACCATCCACTACGAAGTGGGACTCCCTGTCGATTGTGTTGGCGATCTTCAGCTGTCCAGTGCTTTCATCGACATTGATCCATGAAGCTGGGTCTGAGACCTTGTAATACCTGAGAAGGAACAGAGAGAGAGAAGACGGTATTAAAGCATTCATGAGCATCATGGTGCAATTCTGCCATCAAGTGCTGGAGAGAGAAAAAAAACATGGCATACCATATTTTCATGCATGTTAACATTAGAAGCCTCCTCCCTAAGTTTGTTTTATTCACTGCCCTAGCACACTCCACCAATCCGGATGTCCTAGCCGTCTCTGAATCCTGGCTTAGGAAGACCACCAAAAACCTTGAAATTTCCATTCCTAACTATAACATTTTCCGACAAGATAGAACTGCCAAAGGGGGAAGTGTTGCAATTTACTGCAAATATAACCTGCAGACTTCTGTCTTACTATCCAGGTCTGTACCCAAACAATTTGAGCTTCTACTTCTAAAAATTAACCTTTTCAGAAACAAGTCTCTCACCGTTGCCGCTTGCTATAGACCACCCTCTGCCCCCAGCTGTGCCCCCGACACCATATGTGATTTGATTGCCCCCCATCTATCTTCTGAGCTCGTGCTGCTAGGTGACCTAAACTGGGACATGCTTAACACCCCGGCCATCCTACAATCTAAGCTTGATGCCCTCAATCTCACACAACTTATCAATGAACCTACCAGATATAACCCCAAATCCGTAAACACGGGCACCCTCATAGATATCATCCTAACTAACTCACCCTCCAAATACACCTCTGCTGTTTTCAACCAAGATCTCAGCGATCAATGGCTCATTGCCTGCATCCGTAATGGGTCTGCGAGCAAACGACCACCCCTCATCACTGTCAAACGCTCCCTAAAAAACTTCTGCGAGCAGGCCTTTCTAATCAACCTGGCCGGGGTATCCTGGAATGACATTGACCTCATCCCGACAGTAGAGGATGCCTGGTTATTCTTTAAAAGTGCCTTCCTCACCATCTTAAATAGGCATGCCCCATTCAAAAAATGTAGAACCAGGAATAGATATAGCCCTTGGTTCACTCCAGAACTGTCTGCCCTTGACCAGCACAAAACCATCCTGTGGTGTTCTGCATTCGAATCGAATAACCCCCGTGATATGCAACTTTTCAGGGAAGTTAGGAACCAATATACACAGGCAGTTAGGAAAGCTAAGGCTAGATTTTTTAAACAGAAATTTGCATCCTGCAGTACAAACTCAAAAAAGTTCTGGGATACTGTAAAGTCCATGGAGAATAAGATCACCTCCTCCCAGCTACCCACTGCTCTGAGGCTAGGAAACACTGTTACAACCGACAAATCCACTATAATTGAGAATTTCAATAAGCATTTCTCTACGACTGGCCATGCTTTCCACCTGGCTACCCCTACCCCAGTCAACTGCCCGGCACCCTCCACAGCAACACGCCCAAGCACCCACCATTTCTCCTTCACCCATATCCAGATAGCTGATATTTTGAAAGAGATATTTTGAAAAAATATGGACCCCTACAAATCAGCCAGGCCAGACAATCTGGACCCTCTCTTTCTAAAAATGATCTGCCGAAATTGTTGCAACGCCTATTACTAGCCTGTTCAACCTATCTTTCGTATCGTCTGAGATTCCCAAAGATTGGAAAGCTGCCACGGTCATCCTCCTCTTCAAAGGGGGAGACACTCTAGACCCAAACTGCTACAGACCTATATCTATCCTACCCTGCATCTCGAAGGTCTTCGAAAGCCAAGTTAACGAACAGATTACTGACCATTTTGAATCACATCGTACCTTCTCCGCTATGCAATCTGGTTTCCGAGCTGGACATGGGTGCACCTCAGCCACGCTCAAGGTCCTTAACGATATCATAACCGCCATCGATAAGAGACATTACTGTGCAGCTGTATTCATCGACCTGGCCAAGGCTTTTTATTCTGTAAATCTCCACATTCTTATTGGCAGACTCAACAGCCTTGGTTTCTCAAATGATTGCCTCGCCTGGTTCACCAACTACTTCCTTCTCTGATAGAGCTCAGTGTGTCAAATCGGAGGGCCTGTTGTCCGGACCTCTGGTAGTCTCTATGGGGGTGTCACAGGGTTCAATTTTCGGGCCAACTCTCTTCTCTGTATACATCAATGATGTCGCTCTTGCTGCTGGTGATTCTCTGATCCACCTCTACGCAGATGACACCATTTTGTATACTTCTGGCCCTTCTTTGTACACTGTGTTAACTAATCTCCAGATGAGCTTCAATGCCATACAACTCTCCTTCCGTGGCCTCCAACTGCTCTTAAACGCAAATAAAACTAAATGCATGCTATCCAACCGATCATTGCCCGCACCGGCCCACCCGCCCATCCAGCATCACTACTCTGGACGGCTCTGACTTAGAATACGTGGATAACTACAAATACCTAGGTGTCTGGCTAGACTGTAAACTCTCCTTCCAGACTCACATTAAGCATCTCCAATCAAAAATTAAATCTAGAATCGGCTTCCTATTTCGCAACAAAGCTTCCTTCACTCATGCTGCCAAACATACCCGCGTAAAACTGACCATCCTATCAATCCTTGACTTCGATGATGTCATCTATAAAATAATCTCCAACACTCTACTCAGCAAACTGGATGTAGTCTATCACAGTGCCATCCGTTTTGCCACCAAAGCCCCATACACTACTCACCACTGCGACCTATACGCTCTCGTTGGCTGGCCCTCGCTTCATACTCGTCGCCAAACCCACTGGCTACAGGTTATCTACAAGTCTCTGCTAGGTAAAGCCCCACCTTATCTCAGCTCGCTGGTCACCATAGCAGCACCCACTCGTAGCACGCGCTCCAGCAGGTATATCTCACTGGTCACCCCCAAAGCCAATTCCTCCTTTGGTCGCCTTTCCTTCCAGTTCTCTGCTGCCACTGACTGGAACGAACTGCAAAAATCACTGAAGCTGGAGATTCCCATCTCCCTCACTAGCTTTAAGAACCAGCTGTCAGAGCAGCTCACAGATCACTGCACCTGTTCATAGCCCATCTGTATACAGCCCATCTATCTACCTCATTCCCATACTTTATTTATTTATTTTGCTCCTTTTGCACCACAGTATCTCTACTTGCACATCCATCTTTTGCACATCTACCATTCCAGTGTTTAATTGCCATATTGTTATTACTTCGCAACCATGGCCTATTTATTGCCTTAACTCCCTTACGTTACCTTATTTGCACTCACTGTATATAGACTTTGTTTTCTTTTTTTCTACTGTATTATTGACTGTATGTCTTGTTCATTCCATGTGTAACTCTGTGTTGTTGTATGTGTCGAACTGCTATGCTTTATCTTGGCCAGGTCGCAGTTGCAAATTATAACTTATTCTCAACTAGCTTACCTGGTTAAATAAATGTTAAATAAAAAAATTAAAAAAAAAACAATTTCACAGTACCTCTATTTTCTATTGAAACATCATATTATTACTATGACCATTATCAATATGGTCAGACAATATGCCATCTCCTATGGTCATATGGCAAGACAGCACAAACAGATCTGGAACCAGGCTAATAAAGTATGACATTGAGGTAAACTAAGATCTTACTTGATGCCAGCGCTGCTCTTGGTCTCTGGGTCTACAGCAGTGTACGTTCCGATCAGGGTGTCGTTTGGAGTATTCTCCTGGACAGTAAATCGTACGATGGGGGCAGTGAACTCTGGTCCCTCGTCCACGTCCCCCACTGTGACATCCACAGGGATGGACACCCACTTGGCATTGGTCCCACTCAGCTCAGCCTGGTTACGGGCCATCACATCCAGCTTTAGGTTCTTGGTCTTCTCGTAGTCTAGAGGCTGGTGACACAGCGAAGACAAGGAGTGTCATTTATTGCATTATTTTTGGACTATCAGCCATCAATGACATTGTCATTGTACAAGAGTAAATAAGAGTAAAAAAGTATTTTGTTTCAAGATTTTGACTCTATGTTATGGGATAATTTGCCTTATTTTAAAAATAATTATGAAAGTCAAGATCAGATCAAAAATATAGGTTAATTGTGAGTACCAACTCACCTTTGTTAGGTAAATTAGTCCTTCATTTGTTTTTGGGTCTCTTTCCATCCTGAAGTTCCCATTTTCGTTCCCCTTGGTGATGATGAACTCAGAGTTCCAGTTTGGTGTGTTAATTAAGTCCTTGTCTTCAATAGGGATTCTGAGGATGAGGCCTTTCTCTTGGTTCTCCATAACACTCACATTATACTGCAAGAGGAAAGCAGCATGTTCAATTATCTGACTGAGGTATATTGAATATCCATACTCTATAGCAAACAAAATATAGCACATTTTCACCATAACTATTGTTTTGCTGCCAAATAAACTGTGATATAAAATTGTCATTACTGTAAAAAAATAAATATTCAAGATTATTATTTTTTCCTTACAGATGTCTTTTTAAAAGTGGGAGGGTTGTCGTTGATATCTCCCACAACTATTGTGGCTGTAGCCGTGTTTGATAGACCATTCAGAGCGCCATTCATGTCTCTGATGTCCACTGTCACAAAATGTTTGTCGTTCACCTGAAAAACAAAATCCCCAAATATACATTTAGTTCAAATATACACTGAGTGCACAAAACATTAGGAACACCTTCCCAATATTGAGTTGCACCTATTTTGCCTTCAGAACAGCCTCAATTCATTGGGGCATGGACTCTACAAGGTATTGAAAGTGTTCCACAGGGATTCTGGTCCATGTTGACTCCAAAGCTTCCCACATTTGTGTCAAGTCGACTGGATGTCCTTTGGGTGGTGGAACATTCTTGATACACACGGGAAACTGTTGAAACATCCAACCTTGTTGCTGTTCTTGACACACTCAAACGGGTGAACCTGGCACCTACTACCATACCCTGTTCAAAGGCACTGAAATATTTTGTCTTCCTCATTCACCCTCTGAATGGCACATACACGCAATCCATGTCTCAATTGTCTCAAGGCTTAACAATTCTTCTTTAACCTGTCTCCTCATCTTCATCTACACTGATTGAAGTGGATGTAACAGGTGACTTCAACAAGGGATTGTAGCTTTCACCTGGATTCACCTGGTCAGTCTATGTCAGGGACAGAGCAAGTGTTCCTAATGTTCTGTGCACTCAGTGTATATTAAAACATGAATAATTCAAACAATGATAGCAGTGGTCACCAATGTGGAACCCTGGAAAACTAAGTGAGATATTTTGAAAGTACGAAGAGGAGACTAACTCTCACCTCTCTGTCAAGAGTGTCTGTTTTGGTGCTGATGACTCCTGTCTCTGGGTTGATGTAGAACAGGTTGGTCCCAGAGAGGAGGGAGTACCTGATCTTAGTGTGGTCTGTACCAGGCTCGTCTTTGTCTATGGCATTCACCTTCCCCACAACGGTACCTGCAATGGAACACATCACAACACACAGACTATTAGTTCATATCCACAAGTTCCAGTTTCAAATGAATGTCTGGATGTGTGACAAATGTATCTGTAAATGTACTAATTCGTGAAACATATGGCACTTTTTCTATGTACTGTATTACAGAGGCTAAAGGCACTCTGGTATTTCTTACTTCAGCTGTATGTTTCTCACCTGTTTTGCTTTGTTCCAGCACAGTAAACTGCAGTTGTCCAGTGAAAGTTGGTGCATTGTCATTTACATCTTCTACATTCACTGTGATGGGTAATGGTAAGTCTGTCTCCTGGTTGGTGTATCTGTCAAACACTCTGGCTTGAAACTGAAAAAAGAGATGTCATGTTTTATCATCATAGATAATCAATTATTAAATAATAAAGCAATAAAGCAATAATTGTTGTCTACTACTCACTATAAACTGAGGGGTAACCTCGCGGTCAACAGCTCTGTGGACCTTCAGCATCCCAGTTTCCTTTACCACACTAAACACACCCACAGGGTCCTCTGTCACACCAGGCCCACTGAGGGTGTAGTACACGTTGTATGCGGCAGAAGAATCAGATGCAACCTAGACCAGAAAACAATCAAATATTATCTGTGGTCAAGCTTCAACAAGCAGTGGGATAATCATTCGGGTTAGAAAATTGTACAGTAATGATATGTTTTTGGTTGGATATGTTTCTCAATTTCTTTCCTTGGATTTTGCAATCTTTATCACACCATTTGCCATTATTGTTAGTCGTATGGTTTGGCCTCAGACCAGTAAGTGTGAGCAGAGCCTGCTGAGCATCTGGTACATGTCATTGGCTTGGGCTAGTGTAAGAGTGGGGGGGTTGGGCCTGTTTTTCTGATCACAGCCTGGGCGTATGTGTGACTTCCATGTCGAGGCCCTTTTGGCAGGAGTGGGGGGTATGGGGTGGGCAGGAGGGGCATAGGTCTGATCTTCCTACCTCCCATCTCACACACATTGACCGCAGCCCTTCCCACGCCCTGCTGCAGCTCTCCCGAATCGCGAAGCAAACAAGTGCTGTTTAGAATAACTTTTCTCAAAGGTTTCACAGAAAGCACACATGTATTTCTATATCCTCTCCAAAAATCATGATATTATTTGAAGAGTGAAAATATTTCTAAAACCCATCCCTAGTGTTTACACAGGCAGCCCAATTCTAATATTTTGCCAGTAATCGGTCTTTTGACACAGCCTTAGGAACACTTAGTCAACAATTATAATGCTTTAGACCTTTTACTTGCTAGGCGGGTATGACCATTTCTGTTTTGCAAAATGTAGAGACACAGAAGACCTGAGTCTACGCCTTCACTATGGTGAATCACTAAAACAATACAGAAATACAGTACAGAAAATGAAGGAAGAGCACGTCAGAAATCAGCTCAATGTAATTGAAGAATCCATAGACTCTAACCACTTCTGGAAAAATAGGAAAACACTAAACAAACAACAACACGAAGAGTTATCTATCCAAAACGCTAATGTATGGGTAAACCACATCTCCAATCATTTTGTCCCTATAACACAGAACAAACAGCAAAAACATATACATTATCAAATACAAACCATAGAATCAACTATCAAAGACTACCAGAACCCACTGAATTCTCCAATTACATTGAATGAACTAAAGAACAAAATACAAACCCTCCAACCCAAAAGGCCTGTGGTGTTGATGGTATCCTCAATGAAATTATAAAATATCCAGACAACAATTTTTTTAAATGTATTTAACCTTTATTTAACTAGGCAAGTCAGTTAAAAACAAATTCTTACTTACAATGACGGCCTAATTGGGTTTAACATCATTTTTAGCTCTGGCATCTTCCCCAATATTTGGAACCAAAGGCTGATCACCCCAATCCACAAAAAAATCCACAAAAGTGGAGACAAATTTGACCCCAATAACTACTGTGGGATATGCGTCAACAGGAACTTTGGGGAAATCATCTGCATTATCATTAATGGCAGACTCATACATTTCCTCAGTAAAAACAATGTACTGAGAAAATGTCAAATTGGCTTTTTACCAAATTACTGTATGACAGACACCTTAATTGACAAACAAACAAACAAAAAAAAGCCTTTGACTCAATTTGGCATGAGCGTCTGATTCCATCTAGACACCGTTGCCCTACAAAAAAAGACATACCTTGGTCTAAACATCAGCGCCACAGGTAACTTCAACAAAGCGGTGGATGAGCTGAGGGACAAGGCAAGAAGGGCCTTGCCATCAAAATGAACATAAAATTTGACATTCCAATTAGGATCTGGTTAAAAATACTTGAATCAGTTATAGAACACATTGCCCTTTATGGTTGTGAGGTCTAGTGTCCGCTCACCAACCAAGAATTCACAAAATGAGATAAACACCAAATTGAGACTCTGCATGCAGAATTCTGCAAAAATATCCTCTGTGTACAACATAAAACACCAAATAATGCATTCAGAGCAGAATTAGGCCGATACCCGCTAATTATCAAAATCCAGAAAAGAGACGTTAAATTCTACAACCACCTAAAAGGAAGCGATTCCCAAACCTTCCATAAATAATCCATCACCTAAGCAAGCTGGTCCTGGGGCTATTTTCAGAAACACAAACAGACCCCACAGAGCCCCAGGACAGCAACACACCCAACCAAATCATGAGAAAACAAAAAGATAATTACTTGACACATTGGAAAGAATTAACATAAAAACTAAGCAAACTAGAATGCTATTTTGCCCTAAACAGAGAGTACATAGTGGCAGAATACTTGACCACTGTGACTGACCCAAACTAAAGGAAAGATTTGACTATGTACAGACTCAGTGAGCATAGCCTTGCTATTGAGGAAGGCCTCCATAGGCAGACCTGGCTCTCAAGAGAAGACAGGCTACGTGCACACTGCACACAAAATGAGGTGGAAACTGAGCTGCACTTCCTAAGCACGTGCCAAATGTATGACAATATTAGAGACCCATATTTCCCTCAGATTACACAGATCCACACAGAATTTGAAAACAAACCCAATATTGATGAACTCCCATATCTACTGGGTGAAATACCACAGTGACTCATCACAGCAGCAAGATGTGACCTGTTGCCACAACAGGTTAATACAAGCATTAATAGTAGTAAGTGTTTTGATGATTGTTGATGTTATAGATTAAGGACAAAGAGGAAACTGTAATAACGTGTACAACTGTGTGACTTGCAAATATTGAATAAAAAGTAGAAACTACACCCAAAACCCTAGGAGAGAGAACGCCTCTGACACTCCTGTTCTAGGGGAACAAGTCTAGTTTCTACACAAAAGACAATTTAAAGGATTGGACAGCCAACTCATGTATATTGTAAAAAGCAAAGTTACTCTGTATTAATATTCAAGCAGTATTAACCGACGGGTGTAGGCATTAAATCGTAAATTGTTTGTCTAGATACTAGAGTGATTGGGAACCCTATAAGAGCAATGGCGAGTTGAAGAGTCTACTGATTGGGATTGGGAACCCTATAAGAGCAATGGCGGGTTGAAGAGTCTACTGATTGGGATTGGGAACCCTATAAGAGCAATGGCGGGTTGAAGAGTCTACTGATTGGGAACCCTATAAGAGCAATGGCGGGTTGAAGAGTCTACCGATTGGAATTGGGAACCCTATAAGAGCAATGGCGGGTTGAAGAGTCTACTCTTTGGGAACCCTATAAGAGCAATGGCGAGTTGAAGAGTCTACTCTTTGGGAACCCTATAAGAGCAATGGCGAGTTGAAGAGTCTACTGATTGGGAACCCTATAGAGCAATGGCGAGGTGAAGAGTCTACTCTATAAAATGTAAATACTCTAAGTCTGATTGATATTATCTAAGATCCCGAAACACGCCTGACGGCACCACAAAGGCTAATCTCCGAATAAAAGGGCAGGATACATAACCAGGCCAGCCCGGCGGGCCTGTGAGTCACCTGTTAGCCGGGTGACATAAGAACTTGAGTGAGACGACTTGTATCACTTGTATACCTTAACGGTCCTAAAGCAAAATCCCCTACCGCGACACTTGGTGCCCAACGTGGGGCTAGATAATATCATATATATACAGATAGAGAACCTACCAAGAAAATCCTTGAGGATGAGGAAATAAGAAAAGTACTATAGAGTTTATAACTAAATAGGAAATCTTATACAAAACCTAAAGGTAAATGAGGAAATAAGAAAAGTACTATAGAGTTTATAACTAAATAGGAAATATTATACAAACTCCTCCGGGTAAATGAGGAAATAAGAAAAGTACTATAGAGTTTATAACTAAATAGGAAATCTTATACAAAACCTCAAGGTAAAGAAGGAAAAAAGATGAAGGTAGAAAAGTAGTGATTTTATAAGCATTAGATTTAATTATGAAAATAAATATGTTGCAGTACCTAGGGATGGTGAATTACTGGATGGATCCCATACTATGGATCCCATACTAGGCAACATACAGTGTATATACAATTATTGATGAGACTGATTTAAGATTAACGCAGGTTATTGTTAGATGAAATACAGTGGACTCCTGAAGGAGAGATTTCATTAGTACAGAAAACATATGCTATGTTTAGCAGGGTTTTGGCTTTATCTAATCATTTGAAGGTTTGTCTTTCAATAGTAGAAAGATGACAAGGGTATATGGCATCTGTTGTGATCCAGGATCATTGAGAGTATCGGGTTAATTAAGCTGAACTATATAATTATCTTATAGATTACTACATAGAAATGTTGAGTTCTATAAAATTCATTAGTGCAAACAGGGAGACAGTGAGACAGTCAAAATGTGGAAGCAGAAACCATATCTGGTACTGACAGTATTAGCTGCGGCAACAGGAAGCAGATGTGGAAGCGAAAAAGGCCGGTTTTAAACCACAGCCATTAAAGCAGCAGTTGTTAAAAGAGGAAGTTAAACATAGACATACGTAACTATATTGAAGGATTGTCAGTCTAAGAGCACCAGTGAAAGAGTGGGGGCTCGTCCAGGATCCATGTGCAAATTTATTAGGTCAGTTAGGCACCAACACAGGAGTAGGGGAATGGGATTTTACATAGATGCAAATAATGCAAAGAGAGGCTAACCTAGAAAAGGCTAGTCAAAGAAAAAAGACAGCCGCAGTGCAAAGAGTGGACACCTCAGGAGACGCAGGGGTACCCACTAAACCAGGGAGAAGAGATAGGGCAAGGCAGCAACCCCAGCAGCAAACCCAAGCAGGGCCACAGGCTCAGAGTAAACCGGCCTTCCAACATAAACCCAAAACACCCCAAAAGGATGGAGGTAAAACTACCTGGCAAAAGAAAGACCCCAAACCACGTGACAATACGGCAGCAGGACCATCAGGTGTTAAAACCGGGGGCTCCCCAAAAACCAGCCTCCCTGGACGTAGCGGCCTTTGGAGCCCTCACACAGGAGGAAAAAACTCAAAGGAGAGAAGATTATGCAAAGTGGAAAGAGGCAAACCCTGGTAGGAAATGAAAAAGTGCAAACTGGTTAACGGGAACCCTGGAAAGAAACTTAAAAGTACCGATAGTGGGCAAGACTTTTCTTATAGATACCGGGGCAGACCGGTATGACTAATAATCCAGGAGAACCAGTGGGTACCCTCAGGGTAAAATTTCTGGAAGGACAACAAAAAGATATGAAAATAATCAACCATTTTTAACCTGTAAATGTTCCAGACTAAATAGAGAGGGTCAGAACAGAAACTGGAAAATATTAATCAAATAATAGAAAAGCTAGGTGAAATAAAAATACAACAGTTTAACCTACTAACCTCTAATGAAGAATCTGAAAGGACTATTAAGTGTTTTAACAAACCCCTTAAAGGCCCCATACAAAAATATGACACGGAAGGAGCCAAAATGGCGCTGTTGGAAATATATTGGAATAAAATAATGGCCCTAGCCCAAGGCCAGGACATAATAATAAAGGACAATTAACTTAACAAAATGTGGACACCACTAGTTGAGGGAAGTAACCACAACTCGTTGGGACAAATGGTGAAATTTAGTTTGTTTCAAACCAAGAAACGGAAGAAGGGCCTCCTCCCGTGGTACAAAAGAGGAAGGCCACAAACATAGAAAAACCCAGAGGCATAGTGGTTTTTACAGACGGCAGTGAGAAATCAGGTCCCACTGTGTGGGGTTTTATTATAAAAAATATAGAAACAGGAGACACCCTCATTAGAAAAAGAGGCCGAATGGAGGGAACGGCACAAAAGGCAGAGGTAATGGTAGTGTTAGAAGCTTTGCTACACTGCACCACTTCTAACCTTAAAAGGATTGAGGTATGATGGAGAATGGCATAAAATCCATGAGTTAATGGACAAGGCCGAAGTTTTAGTAACTCACCAAAAAGCTCATACCAAGGACAGTAAAACAGCTCAGGGAAACTTCAACGAATTAGGCAACCAGGAAGTGGATGAATTAGTCCAAGTACGAAGGGTCGTACTAATTCACCATGAAAAATATCAACTTAAGGCTTTACATATAGATTGGGGACATTTAGGCCCTAGGATCTTTATGAAAAGGCTTAGACAAGAAGGTATTCCCTATGTTAAAATGGAAGTTACTGACCTTTGTCAACAATGTACTACATGCCAGGAACAAAAAGCAAGTAACATTGGTAGGCAGGCAGGGCAACACATTAAACATACAATACCATGGAAACAAATTGCGTTAGACACTATGGGCCCAATGAAGGTTGCTACCTCAGTCGGGCATAGATACGCGATAGTCGGTGTTTGCATGGCCACAGGTTATTCAGTTGTTCTAACATCAAAATCATCAAACACTGTGCCTGTATTACAACTGCTTTTATTATATCTATACATTACGATTCTACCTGTAATTATACTCCGGGTTGCAATTCGGCTTGTAATCCTTATTAAACAAACTAACCTCTGATCAAAGAAGTTTCCTGTGGTCTCTTGTATAACGTAGGGCAGAATTCCCTTACAATACTAATCAAATACCAATTGATTTTTAGAATATACAACTGTCCTGTATAGGCTACCTGAACCTGCATGACATGAGCCACCCTCACGCTCTCTCCTTTGATAGAAAGTTCTGCGTCTATTAATGCCAAATAATAGGCCTACATACAGTCAGTCCACACTCAGAACACTAGCTAACTATATTGTTTCATTATGCAGTGTACTATCTAGAGCTATATACTGTATTTAGCTGCTATTTAGAACTCTAAAAAATACACATCAAATAGCCAAACAATGAGGAAAAAAGTAGTCTACTTGAGGATAAATTCAGCCACTATTTAATGTTGAATTTAGTGGGTTTGTCTGACTAATAGCCTACACAAATGGGCTGCAATATTCAAATGAAATTAAATACAAATAAATCCAACTTGAAAGACTCCCCTGGTGTCATAATATATTTTGACATTGCAACCACATAATTCAATCGCCGGTTCACCCGCATGAACGAAATCACAAGCAGATTTCTTTTTTTTTCAAGCCCTCAAGAACCGTTGTCTGCTAATGGTGATAATCTGTTTGCATTTGCCAATGTATTGTCTTTCCAATATCCAGACAACCTGTCCCCAGAGCTTCCTATACAGTAATTTAATCTATCTCCGTAACGTGTTGAGGCCGGCAATTAAGTAGAATGCGAGGCTCAATTAAAGATGTTTCAGAACTGCTATATTCGAAGCACAACTCCCTTCTGCACAGTTTCTTGTCTACAACAACTCCATTCGGATTAAACAGCCTAGCTGTTGGTTGCTCATTGTAGTCTACTTCTTCTCATTAAGGTTACTTCATTCAGACATTTTTAATTCCATTTTGCATTGATTAGAAATATCCCACTTCACCTGCTAGGCTAGGCCTATATGGAGCCTCTGCCCCTTGAATTGCCAGACAATAACAGCAAGGTACATGTGTGAAACGTGTGTAGACTACCGGTATGTCTTTGTTATAAAAACTACATTCAAAAGTGTGTTGCTTTATTAAATGAAGAATGTCAAATGTCATGTTATACACTTGTGTGTAGCAATGTCACATGGCTCATTTGATTTAATTCAGACAAAGCCTTTTCATTGTTAAAAAGGCCTGTAATTATTTTATTCTAAAAAAGTGAATACTCACACAACATCCATTGGGATATTATATTAATAGATTAACTGTGCCCACTAATCCTGTGTATACATGTATGTGGTTGGGTGTGGTTGGGTGTGTATGGGTGTGTACCATCTGGTGAGGGCGTGGAGCAAACAGGTACAGAATGTGCCTTAGCCACAAGTGAGAAAGAGTGAGAAATAAAGTGGATCATGGGTAAGGAGAATTGAAAGCACAGGTAGAGGATAATTTGGCTGTTGCCCATGTAGGAGTGTGTTATGACTACATTACATGAAATATGGACAAAGCTTCGGTTTATTGTCCATATTCAAATAGACAGAATGTGCTGAAAGTAATGGAAGTTGTAACTTATTTTAAGGACATTACCAGATCAACTTCCTTTGGAAATGGAGGGACGTCGTTTTCTATGATGTTGAAGGGCAGAGGGCTCCAACGTCTTTTGGAGCGCTTTAGTAGACCATCTTTCAATACCTGAAACATGCAAAAAGTCACGACACTACAAACATAATACAGTACTTATTTAAAAAGTATAGGACTAGCATCTTCAACATCTTTTACTCTAAGCCAATGTGGAATCCACCTTACTTTTCTAGAGTTCTGGACAAGGTAAACATCTTCAACATATTTTACTCTAAGCCAATGTGGAATCCACCTTACTTTTCTAGAGTTCTGGACAAGGTAAACATCTTCAACATCTTTTACTCTGAGCCAATGTGGAATCCACCTTACTTTTCTAGAGTTCTGGAGAAGGTAAACATCTTCAACATCTTTTACTCTAAGCCAATGTGGAATCCACCTTACTTTTCTAGAGTTCTGGACAAGGTAAACATCTTCATCATCTTTTACTCTAAGCCAATGTGGAATCCACCTTACTTTTCTAGAGTTCTGGACAAGGTAAACATCTTCAACATCTTTTACTCTAAGCCAATGTGGAATCCACCTTACTTTTCTAGAGTTCTGGACAAGGTAAACATCCATGTTTTTCTTCTGACCATTGGGGTCCTGAAACTGCACTGAGAATGTCCTGCCATTGGCTGGTACCATAGTGATGTGGACTGTTACTATAGTTCCATCTGCCTGTACTGTGAAGTCCGGGTCACAAGAGGTCAAATGCAAGGTCTTGGTGTCACAGTTGTCGACATCAACTGAACAATGAGAGAGAAAGAAATGTTATGAACTGTACAATTACTAAAAACAACATGAATTATCCTAAGCAAGATAACGTGATTATGATTAAGGATGATTAAGGATGTCAACTGGTTATAAAAAGTGTATGACCATATTGATTGTTTCATTCAGTATCAATTACATACAACGTTTGACAGGACTGGAGTATTTGTGAATGTTCAGTTACCTTTTGAAATAACATGCCCAACTGGTACTGTCTGAGGTACTGCTGCTTGTATGGAGTCGGGGATAAAGCAGGAGTCCACACATGAGATGATCTGGAGTTAACACATGAGAGTGATATTGTTCATTCTAACAACGTGCATATCATACGATAGTTGTGTTACAAATATCGTACTGCAATTATTTGTATTGTCTATTATTGGAACCAAAAGAATGAGACATTTACATTTTCAAGAACATAGTCTGCATAGGTAGATGTATCAACAAGCCGCACCTTGACAGTGATACTATTCTAATATTACACAACTGCACAAAATAAATGTTACGTTTGCCAATTCAATTACATTCATAGACTCGAAGGAAGTTGACAAATCCAAATCAAATGTCAAAATTACAGAAAAACTTTCATTTCATATGTACTTACCAAAAAGATGCATAAATTGACATTTAAGTTCCGTGCCATTTTTGTTACTACCATTCGAAACATCAAGACTATAGTGACGAAACCACACGCAGGAACAAGAAGTATAAGTGTTTCTGTCAAGGGCGAGGATTAGTGGGTGGAATATCTTTACACCAATCAACAGTAACCTAATTGTGTCCGTATGAGTCTTCCATTGCAGGTATCGGAATGACGGTTTCGTTTATGAAAAAGTACCCCGCCCGCGATTACTCAATTGGCTACCTCGACGACGGGACGCATTCCTCGTCTAGTACTCCACCCTCTTTCAGTCTGTGAAAATAACAGTACAGAGGTGTGATTTAACATGTGATCAGCTGCTCAAAGCTTGTGGTTTGGTGTGAACCATGCACGCTAAGCAAATTGGTTATTTCGAAAGAAATCACAGTGAACAAATGTTACCAATAGGGGGAAGCATTGTATCGGTAATGGATTGTTGTCTGAAAACAATGGAATGTCCTCTTGGCTTTTTTTTCTCAACTATCAACTGTTCCGTGCAATGGATTTAAAATTGAAATAATTGTTTCTGTTTTTTCTATATCTAAAAAAATTAAAGCAAGTAGACAGATACAGCTATTTTGTCATGTTAATTTAATCCTTAGTGCAGTTATCATGCAAAGTATTTTACAACTCCATTCTGTTCCAGGGGAATTAAGATAGGAACATGTATTCCAAGAGTAAACTCTCTCTTTCTATCATTGCATAATCTCAATGATGATGAATTGAACTGCTGAAAGCCACGATAAATCAACTTGATCCGTGTTCAGGGAATACAGTGCCTTCGGAAAATATTCAGGCCCTTGGACTTCATCCACATTGTTCTAAAATGTATTAAATCAAATAATTCTCAGCAATCTACACACAATACCCAATAATGACATAGCGAAAACAGGTTTTTAGAATTTTTTTACACATTTAAAAATATAAAACAGAAATGTTTTATTTACGTAATTATTCAGACCCTTTGCTATGAGACTCGAAACTGAGCTCAGGTGCATCCTGTTTCCATTGATCATCCTTGAGATGCTTCTGCAACTTGGAGTCCACCTGTGGTAAATTCAATTGATTGGACATGATTTGGAAAGGCACCGTGTAATGAGTGCGCTGAGAGTCGGGAAGCAAGTACAGGGAGTGAGTGTTTTAATTAATAAATAAATAAATAAACAAAACAACAAACAAACAACACACTGACATGAAAACAGAGTCAATAACACCTGAGGAAAGATCCAAGGTGAGTGACATAGATCGGGAAGATAATCAAGGAGGTGATGAAGTCCAGGTGAGTGTCATGAGGAGCTCGTGCGCTTGACGATAGTGACAGGTGTGCAGGATAATCAGCATCCTGATGACCTAGAGGCCGGAGAGGGAGTATACGTGACACACACACAGTTCCTCACATCTGGAGGAAACCTGGCACCATCCTTATGGTGAAACATTCTTTTGAATAAATTTGAAACATTTTCTAAAAAAGTTTTTGCGTTTGTCGCTATGGGGTATTGTGTGTAGATTGAAAGGGTGGGGGAAAAAATATTTGATCAATATAGAATAAGTCTGTAACGTAACAAAATGTGGAAAAAGTCAAGGAGTCTGAATACTTTCCGAATGCACTGTATTCTGTGTCATTATTATGAATAGTAGAACATTTGAGTGCACTCGGACGGACCGGCAAGGCCTTTCAAATATTCTGTTAGGCCCATTTAAAACCTTTCCTGATCATGTACCAGAAAGTACATCAACTTTCTCTGCCCCTCTTTCTGCATGCAGTTTATTCAAGCATGGTGATTAAGAGAGAATTATGGGCTCCTCCCTAACCCCACAGGAATGTGGTTTGGATAGGGCCTGAAGTGGGGGAGGCTGGGTTCTGTGTTCAGACAGTTGAGCTCATGCTATCACTATAAACTGCTGATAAGACTGGAGCATTCTGAGTCAGGAGTGAGTTCAGAGAGCGAGAGAGATTATGGTAAACCTAATTGCCTCTATTACATTTTCACTAACATTTTAGAGCAGATATTAGATGTTTGAATTTCCCAGCGATGGGCCAACATTAGAGTATCACACTCCATTGAGCATTGCTGTTCTTGGTTTGTTTAATATTAGACTGCATTCAGAATCCACACAAAGAATCAGAACAGGAGAAGAACAGACAACAAGCACACTTGCAGTGAAATATTTGTTTTCTCTGTGGGTCTGGGACATGGGTATAGACATAATGAGAGGCCTTCTGGGAGAATATAACACCATAATGCAAACCAGATACACACACACTGCAAATGCCCCTAAACAATGTCATCTCCACTCTCTCTCTTCTGTCAGTCTCCAAGTGAAAGTGATGCACTTTTATAGGGGCTAGTCCAGCAATGCTGTTTGTGCAAAGCATAAAGGATTATTCACTGTGTGCAGACGTTAATATCAGTAAAGACAAAAACAAATCAACCTCATCCTCACAAATCAAATCAAATTGTATTTGTCACATGCGTCGAACACAACTGGTGTACACTTAACCGTGAAATGCTTGCTTATGAGCCCTTCCCAACGATGTGGTTAAAAAAATTGAATAAAAATAGTAACACAAGAGGAATACAGTACATAAGAATGGAGCTATACAGGGAGTACCAGTACCAGATCAATGTGGAGCTATATACAGGGAGTACCAGTACCAGATCAATGTGGAGCTGTATACAGGGAGTACCAGTACCAGATCAATGTGGAGCTATATACAGGGAGTACCAGTACCAGATCAATGTGGAGCTATATACAGGGAGTACCAGTACCAGATCAATGTGGAGCTATATACAGGGAGTACCAGTACCAGATCAATGTGGAGCTATATACAGGGAGTATCAGTACCAGATCAATGTGGAGCTATATACAGGGAGTACCAGTACCAGATCAATGTGGAGCTATATACAGGGAGTACCAGTACCAGATTAATGTGGAGCTATATACAGGGAGTACCAGTACCAGATCAATGTGGAGCTATATACAGGGAGTACCAGTACCAGATCAATGTGGAGCTATATACAGGGAGTACCAGTACCAGATCAATGTGGAGCTATATACAGGGAGTACCAGTACCAGATCAATGTGGAGCTATATACAGGGAGTACCAGTACCAGATCAATGTGGAGCTATATACAGGGAGTACCAGTACCAGATCAATGTGGAGCTATATACAGGGAGTACCAGTACCAGATCAATGTGGAGCTATATACAGGGCATACCAGTACCAGATCGATGTGCAGGGATACGAGGTATTTGAGGTAGATATGTACATGAAGGCAGGGTAAAGTGACTAGGCATCAGGATAGATAATAACAAGAGTAAAATAAAGAACAGAATAGCAGCAGCATATGATGAGTGTATGTGTGTTTGTGTTGTCGGTATGTGTAGGTAGTGTATGTGAATGTGTGGGGGTTTGTGTGAGAGTGTCTGTCACGCCCTGACCGTAGATTGCTTTGTATGTTTCTATTTTTTGTTTGGTCAGGGTGTGATGTGGGTGGGCATTCTATGTTTGTATGTCTAGGTTGTGTATTTCTATGTGTTTGGCCTGGTATGGTTCTCAATCAGGGACAGCTGTCTTTCGTTGTCTCTGATTGAGAACCATACTAGGTAGCCTGTTTTCCCACTGTTAGTTGTGGGTGGTTATTTTCTGTTTAGTGTTTGTTGCACCTGTCAGAACTGTTTCGGCTATTGTTTTTGTTATTTTGTATTCTGTGTTCAATCAGAATAAATAATATGAACACGTATCACGCTGCACCTTGGTCTTCACCTTCTTCTAATGAATGCCGTTACAGTGTCAGTGTAGAATGTGTGTGCATACAGTATAGTGTGTGTGTGTGTGTGTGTGTGTGTGTGTGTGTGTGTATATATAATTAATTTTAAAAGATTGCGTCAAATTGCCAATTGGCAACCCATCACTTATGGGATTAATTGACACATTAACAAACATTACAATAATTCACTATAAGGTAATTAAATGCTCATTTTTCTTCCGGTTTTCTCTGTATTGCACATTGCATAAAGGGTGAGAAAATATAAAGCAAAAATCAATACATAATAGTAATTAAGGTTATCCAAACAATAATTATATCCCTAGAGCAGAAAAAAAGATATATACATACAAACAAACGTACAGACGGTATACATATGTACATAATATAACATAACATAACATATACAGATAAATAAATACAGAAAAAAAGAAACCGAAGGCATTTGAACCCTGTCTGTCACGAAGAGAAGATTCGTATGGGAGACAAGCCTATACACAATCTATATACACACGTGCCATTTACCACATAGAAGCTAAATATTTGTACAATTTAATTATAGGTAGTCTTTTATTCCAAGCTTTATCTAAATATTCCGAAAACGGAAATACACAGTGGATATATATACATGTACTGTATATAGTCCAGGTAACCAATAATTAGCTCAGTGGCATAGCCAGAAATTTGTTGATGGGTGGGCCTGCAGAAATGTGCCATGGGGCAAAGAGAAAAATGTGCAGTTTTGTAGCGAATCTCATGCTATTATACACATTTTGCCATGAGGCTGACACACAATTTAGCAAAATATAGGTGTGTTGACTGTAATAAGGGAACTGGATTATGAGCTGTCTTTTTCGCTAAATGATCAAATAAAATAGGCACTGGCATGGTGCATATAGCCATAGAAGCAAAGTGACATTATGCTTCAATGCAGTCATATCGTTGGCTTATTGGAGGTGTGGCTTTCAGTTAGTTCTTATTGGCCAAGCATCTTGTGAGATGGAATGTCATTCCAGTTCATCTATTCTGTTATATTTAATAACATCTGACTAACCCAAAGCACTGCTTGCTATGAACTCTATCGGATGGCGTTTGCATGATTAGGTAAAAAGACAAATAATGTTATGTTTGGAACACTGACAAGTAAAGAGCATAAAAAGAAACGCGTCTGAATTGACTATTTAGCAGTCCTATGGCTTGGGGGTAGAAGCTTTCTCAGAGTCTGTTTGTCCAAGAGCCGATGCTCCAGTTACCGTTTGCCGGACGGTAGCAGAGTGAACAGTCTATGACTTGGGTGGCTGGAGTCTTTGGCAGTTTTTCAGGCCTTCCTCTGATACCGCCTTATATAGAGGTCCTGGATGGCAGGGAGCTCGGCCTCAGTGATTAACAATAGCAATCTCTTCTTTCACCCACACTAGTCAACTATTTACTGATGAAGTCATTTAGAGCTTACTGTTTTTTTTCAAGTGTACTGTGATCCTGTGGCCACCGTTTCTTAGTAAAGTATTATGTTTATCCTTAAAGCATTGATTCCTCGTCTGGTCTCTTCTCTGTACCTGGGTCCAACCACACCACATCACAGGAACTCCTTTCAGACTGTTGGAAAAGTATTCCAGCTGAAGCTGACTGAGAGAATGCCAAGAGTGTGCAAAGTTGTCATCAAGGAAAAGGGTGGCTACTTTGAAGAATCTCAAATATAAAATATAGTTTGATTTGTTTAACACTTTTTAGGTTACTACATGATTCCATATGTGTTATTTCATAGTTTTGATGTCTTCACTATTATTCTACAGTGTAGAAAATAGTTTTAATAAATTAAGAAAAACTCTTGAATGAGTAGGTGTGTCCATACTTTTGACTGGTACTGTACATGCTAGTTGACACCTGCAAGAGTTAACACAGCATCAATATACCACCCTCTAGCACTGCACAGGCCTGTGGTGATGGTGAATCATTTTACTTTGAAATTCACAAGGGGTTATAAGTGATGTCAGTTATTATTAACACAATATATCACAATATATATTAATATATCTTACCTGTGATAGTAATTTCCTGTGGGAGTGTTCTTTTTATGTAGAAAACACCCATCCTTAACCAGATCTGGAAGATGAACATGTGCATGAAGAACATAACGTGAGAAAGTTAAGGTAGGGTTATCCTTCATACGGGATTTTTTTGGAGACTTTCCAGAAGAATTTAATGAGATGCTCTGATGTTACCTCCCTAACTCTCTCATTCACATAAAACAGTCCCTTTAATTACATAGTCAATTTTTACAAACATGACCCAATAGAAGAACAGGTCTTATCATTTAAAGCAGTTACATTTATGGGCATAGCCAAATCACAAATTGGGTTCATATTTTGTCTGCTAATGATTTACAAGTCTTAGTTTTATTGAATATTTCAAATATTTAGTTGTGGTTATCGCCTAGATATATGATTTATGTGTTCTTCCAACATCAAACCACATACTTTTTATGTACCTGTATATCTTATCAACTGTTGGGAATTCTTTCTACCGTCTGTTGATGCTCTGAGTTGAATGTAAACACAAAACAATACCTCAGATCTTTGCAACTTCAGTAGAATTGTTGTTGACAGATGAGGGTGTGGCTCTGTAAATCCAAGAGAAATAATATTTTCTCACACACACACTGCACCCTTCACCCGTTGCCTCCCTCAGCCACCCACATCTCCCCCTCCTTCTACCCCCGCCCCCCCACCTCCCACACTCCTTTCCTAAGCTACCATTGTCCCTCACCTCACCCCACCCCCCCAAACACCCTCTCCCCTTCCCAGCTCAAGCTGGGTTGAAGCCAGTGAGTGAGAGGGAGGGGCACTGCCATTAAGTGTGAGGATGATTCATTGTCTGGGTGAGAGAAGTTGCATTAGAAGCCTAGAAAACGTAGACACTATTCATAATTATGATTACGTCTTAGACAGAAGAGCTAACAAACTGCTGCACTGTCAGTATCAGGATTTTTAAGTCGAAGGACTTTGGTCTGTGGCCTTTCTACAACTCATTTCAGTCTTTAATGTTGTACAATAAATTAAAGCCTGATATAGAGGTCCTGGATGGCAGGGAGCTCGGCCCCAGTGATGAACAATTAAGTCTGTTGTTGAATTTCTGTGTTGCTACACAAACACTATCTCTTCTTTCTCCCACACTAGTCATCCATTTACTGATAAAGTAATTTAGAGCTTACTGTACATAGGTGTGTCCAATACATGCTTGTTGACACCTGCATGAGTTTTAACACAACCACAATACACCACCCTCTAGCACTGCACAGGCCTGTAGCTATGGTGAATCATTTTACTTTAAAGTTCATACGGGGTTATAGTGATGTCAGTTATTGTCAACGTAGACACTATTCATAATGATGATTACGTCTTTGACAGGAGAGCTAACAAACTACTGCACTGTCAGTATTGGGATTTGGTCTGAGGCCAATTGATTGTTGTACAGTCAATAACACTTTCATTTTGACAAAAACCCCAGGTTATGTGCAATATCACTACATAGTTGACTTTGTCACATAAATATGTTAATTCTAGTCCTTAGACACATCAACAAACAAAACACAAACCCCCCCCCAGTGCTATCTGATTGGCTAATGCAGTCATTACACGTCTCACTTATGGCCGTTTCCATAGTGATGTTATCTGCTCTTCTCTATCCAGAGAGAAATGCTGCTAAAACCTGTTCTGTGCCACACAAGGTGTGGTGAGGCAGTCCAGGGGGTTTATTAAGTTAGAGAGTGAGAGAGAACCATATCACTGGACACACCTGGTGTCCTGGCCTCAGGTGGGATCACACACACACACACACACACACACACACACACGCACACACACGCACACACACACACACACACACACACACGCACACACACTCACACGCACACACTCACGCACACGCACACACACACACACACACACACACACACGCACACACACTCACACGCACACACTCACGCACACACAAACTGAAAACCTCATCCTGCTTCCTATTATTATAATTTTTTAAAATAGAACCCAATCATTTTAGTCATTTAGAAATTGGACAAATTAAATTGAAAAGATGTGTCTGATTGTATTGTGTATTTTAGGCCGAGCCATGTTGTACAAGTCTTATCCTCTTATACAGAGCTACTAGCTAGTTAATGGTTACGTACAATCTGCCCGAATACCCTCATCACACAGTACCTCCTTTATCATACACAGCAGGGCAGACACCACAACTAACCAACTGGCTACAGAAGCACTTTGAACATGAAACGTTGTTAGGACCCATTGGTGTCGGAGAGCCATGGAACTAACACAAATGCTCTCGGAGAAGCTATGGGGAAAATAGTATGGTTAAACAGTACAAATATGACCTACGCAGATCGATCAAGATGGCAAAACACAAGTATAGGAACAAAGTGGAGAAGCAAGGGGCTCCTAATGATCACAGATTACAAAAAGAAAGCCAGCCACATTGAGGACACCAACACGGCCTACCGGATGAGTTAAACACCTTTTTCTTATGCTTCGAGCACAACGACAACTCTAAGCTGGAGAGGAGAGGCCCTTATGGTCTCCACGGAGTCATTCAAACATGTTAACTCTTGCAAGGCTGCCAGCTCAGACACCACTATCATCCCCGTGCCCAAGAAAGGGAAAGTAACTGAACTTTATGACTCTGTTTCGAGAGGCTAGTCAAAAACCGAATCACCTCCTCCCTCGCAGACACACTTGACTCTCTCCAAATCGCCTACCGCCCTGACAGATCCACTGACGTCACAATCGCCATTGCACTGCATACTGCCCTCACCCATCTGGACAAATTAAATGCGTATGTGAGGATACTGTTCATTGACTACAGCTCAGCCTTCAATACCATTGTGCCCTCTCAGCAAAACAACAACGCGACAGCCTACAGGGAGGAGGTAGGCACTCTGACGGCGTTGTGCCAGGTAAACAACCTCTCCTTCATCATCAGCAAAACAAAGAGCTTCAGGAGGAACCAGGCTGGGAACGCCCCCATCCTTATCAATGGGTCCGACGAGGAGATGGTCAAAAACTTGAAGTTACTGCAACCTGCAGTACCTGGTGGACTAGGAGGGCTACGTCCACCGAGAAGGGGGCACGGGTCCCTGCCCAGGACATCCTGGATCTGAGACTTGTTCGGGACTTCAACCAACTCCGTGGTGGTCGCCCAGGCTCTGCGGGCTGGAGCCGCTCCTAGAAGGGGGGGTACTATCATTTTTTTTTTTTTTTTATTATTTTTTTTTTACCTTTTATTTAACCAGGCAAGTCAGTTAAGAACAAATTCTTATTTTCAATGACGGCCTGGGAACAGTGGGTTAACTGCCTGTTCAGGGGCAGAACGACAGATTTGTACCTTGTCAGCTCGGGGGTTTGAACTCGCAACCTTCCGGTTACTAGTCCAACGCTCGCTCTAACCACTAGGCTACCCTGCCGCCCCATCATGGTTCCACCTGTCACCAGAGGGTGGCAGAGACCGTCCTAGAGACATTAACGACACTCATGTGTGTCCTATTTATTCATTAGGATTTCCCTGTTCAAAGAGCTGTGTTTTCTGTTGTCCTTTGCAGAAGCTTGAATTAATTGTTTACCGTGTGCGGTCATTTCCTGAGTGAGTTTTCGAGATTTAGTGTTTGCTGTTTTTTCAAGTGTTACTGTGATCCTGCGGCTACCGTTTCTTAGTAAAGTATTAAGTTTATCCTTAAAGCATTGATTCCTTGTCTGGTCTCTTCTCTGTACCTGGGTCCAACCACACCACATCACAGGAACTCCTTCAAGCCTGTTGGAAAAGCATTCCAGCTGAAGCTGATTGGGAGAATGCCAAGAGTGTGCAAAGTTGTCATTGAGGCAAAGGGTGCTACTTTGAAGAATCTCAAATATAAAATATATTTTGATTTGTTTAACACTTCTTTGGTTACTACTACTTACTATGGAATGCGTATGTGAGGATACTGTTCATCGACTACAGCTCAGCCTTCAATACCATTGTGCCCTCTGAGCTCACCACAAAGCTCACGTCCCTGGGTCTGAACTCCTTCCTATTCAACTGGGGCCTGGACATCCAGACGGGCCGCCCCCAGGTGGTGAAGGTATGCAACAGTACCTCAGTACCACACTGATTTTCTACACTGGGGCCCCACAAGGGTGCGTCCTCAGTCCCCTCCTGTACTCCCTGTATACCCATGACTGCGAGGCCTCACACAGTTCCAACTTCATCATCAAATTCGCTGGCAACATGACAGTAGTGGACCTGATTACCAACAACAATGCGACAGCCTACAGGGAGGAGGTAGGCACTCTGACGGCGTTGTGCTAGGTAAACAACCTCTCCCTCAACATCAGCAAAACAAAGGAGCTGATTGTGGACTTCAGGAGGAACCAGCCTGGGAACGCATCCATCCTCATCAATGGAGCCGACGTGGAGATGGTAAAAAACTTCAAGTTACTTGGAGTACATATCTCAGAGGATCTGAAATGGCCAAACCACACGGACGCCATAGTGAACAAGTTACGACAGCGACTCTTCAACATCAGGATGCTGAAGAAATTTTGTCTATCACCGAGGGCCCTCACAGTGTTCTAGAGGAGCACCATCGAGAGTATTCTGTCTGCATCACAGCCTGGTAAGGTAACTCCACCGTTGATGACCACTAGGTGTTACAGATGGTGGTATGCTCAGCCATTGATTATTAGGTTATTACATTTTTTGCATCTGAGCTCCTGGAGTATGCGACTCTCTTGTTCTTTTTCAAGTGTTCTACTCCATTGGCCAGAACCTTGCCTAAACAGGTGTGCGTTTCTTTCGCCTCCAGGTACGCTCAGCAGAACACACCATTTGGTGCACACTGCCTGCCCTCCGGAACACCTACAACACCAGGTGTTGCAGGAACGTCAAGAAGACAATCAGGGACTCCAGCCACCTGAGCCATGGCCTGTTCTCCCCTTTTCCGACACGGGCAGTACAGGAGCGTCATGGCAAAAACTGGACGACTGGCCGAGAGCTTCTTCAAGCTGCTCAATTGCCACCACTAGTTAGCTACCTGCTCCCCCTGTCCTCCCCCACCCATTTACCCTGCCCTCACCCAAATGGACATTTACCATTGTTACAGTGTTCATATGTATATAATTTATTGATATTTTCATTATTAGAGATGGAACAAAATGTACAAAATGGTTACCTGGAGGAAATGGGGGAGTGTCATGCTTTTTCAATTTCAGTCAAGGGGAGGGTTTAGTATTTTTAAATCTAGTCCAGGGGAGGGTCATACAATGTCTTTATTTCTCAGTCTTTCAGAATTAGTTGCATAATAGGCTATATATCGATGTGTGCCCAATGCCGCCCCACATCTCTGATTCTCCGCTGGCCGCGCAATATAAATTGCACCTCTACGTTATTTAGTGTGGTCTCAATCAAATGATCCATAGAATATAGGCTATAGGTTTCGAAGTGCATTCTCAGAGAAGCACATAGAAAAGTTATAAGATAGCTGCTGGGATGGTGCAAATTAAACTAGGCTGCAATGCACACTACAATGGATATTCCAACCCTGAGCCCCGGCCTGCTGATGTATTTATCAGAGTTATTGACCTCACAATAAGCCAGATTCGAGTAGCTTCAAGAAGTTGGCACAAAGTTCGAACACTCATCGATAGGTATCACGCACAATGGAGATTTTACCATGTACAGTGCATTCGGAAACTATTCAACACCTTGACTTTCTCCACATTTTATGACGTTGCAGCTTTATTAAAAAATGGGGTGTCAGTCTACACACAATACCCCATAATGAGAAAGCAAAAAAAGGTTTTAAGAAATATATTAAGAATAAAAACAGAAATACGTTATTTACATAAGTACTCGTTGTTTGTAACTTATTTTTTAAACTTATTTTGTACATAATGTTGCCACTACCTTCTCTTATGACCGAAAATAACTTCTGGACATCAGGACTGCGATTTCTCACCATGAACTGGCAGAATCCTTTTTTCCTTTAACGAGTCTGACGAGGCCGACTGCTTTCTCGGGAACAGGCCCAGATCTCAGTGACTTGCGTGAAGAGGACGCAGAGAAAAGTGGCCAGAGGGCGGGCTGCCTTCTGAGACTTCGTAGGGGATCGAATAAACCCCCACTTCCTTCCATTCTGCTAGCAAACGTGCAATCTTTGGACAATAAAATAGATTACATATGCGGAAGATTAATGGCCTCACCGGGCAATCGCTGATGTCGTCTTGACATTTATTATAATCTTACTATAATGTTCATGAATTTTTTATTTATCCTGACTGTTCAAACTTCTAGTAATTATGTTACTTCAACAGTCTCTCTCATACCCTTTACATTCACCTCCCCTAGTGCAGAACCAGATGCATCCCCTCCTCCAGGTCACACTCAAGGCAGAGTCATTAGATCATTTATTTTGGTACTGTCATAGTCAATCTATCAATAATATGTTTTTTTACCAACATTTTTTTATCTTTAATTTACAATCAGTAGAAACTATGAGAATAGAAAGGTTCAGTACTTTTGTGAAGCATCACAGTACAGATGAAAAATATATGGCAAAGAAAAATTCTAAATGGATGGTGTTAAGAGATAGATGGTAGGGGTTGAATGGAGCTGAAGGGTAGGAAGGGTATATACAGTTTATATATATATGTGTGTGTGTGTGTGTGTGTGTGTGTGTGTGTGTGTGTGTGTGTGTGTGTGTGTGTGTGTGTGTGTATGTATGTATGTATGTACAGTTGAAGTCGGAAGTTTACATAGACCTTAGCCAAATAAATTTAAACTCAGTTGTTCACGATTCCTGAAATGTAATCCTAGTAAAAATTCCCTGTCTTAGGTCAGTTAGGATCAACACTTTATTTTAAGAATGTGAAATGTCAGAATAACAGTAGAGAGAATGATTTATTTCAGCTTATATTTCTTTCATCACATTCCCAGTGGGTCAGAAGTTTACATACACTCTATTAGTATTTGGTTGCATTGCCTTTAAATTGTTTAACTTGGGTCAAACGTTTAGGGTAGCCTTCAACAAGCTTCCCACAATAAGTTGGGTGAATTTTGGCCCATTCCTCCTGACAGAGCTGGTGTAACTAAATCAGGTTTGTAGGCCTCCTTGCTTGCACACGCTTTTTCAGTTCTGCCCACAAATGTTCTATAGGATTGAGGTCAGGGCTTTGTGATGGCCACTCCAATACCTTAACTTTGTTGTCCTTAAGGCATTTTGTCACAACTTTGGAAGTATGCTTGGGGTCATTGTCCATTTGGAAGACTCATTTGTGACCAAGCTTTAACTTCCTGACTGATATCTTGAGCTTTCATTAAATCAAATCAAAATCAAATCAAATTGATTTATATAGCCCTTCGTACATCAGCTGATATCTCAAAGTGCTGTACAGAAACCCAGCCTAAAACCCCAAACAGCAAGCAATGCAGGAGTAGAAGCACGGTGGCTAGGAAAAACTCCCTAGAAAGGCCAAAACCTAGGAAGAAACCTAGAGAGGAACCAGGCTATGTGGGGTGGCCAGTCCTCTTCTGGCTGTGCCGGGTGGAGATTATAACAGAACATGGCCAAGATGTTCAAATGTTCATAAATGACCAGCATGGTTGAATAATAATAAGGCAGAACAGTTGAAACTGGAGCAGCAGCACAGTCAGGTGGACTGGGGACAGCAAGGAGTCATCATGTCAGGTAGTCCTGGGGCATGGTCCTAGGGCTTTGGTCAGTTGAAACTGGAGCAGCAGCACGGCCAGGTGGACTGGGGACAGCAAGGAGTCATCATGTCAGGTAGTCCTGGGGCATGGTCCTAGGGCTCAGGTCCTCCGAGAGAGAGAAAGAAAGAGAGAAGGAGAGAATTAGAGAACGCACACTTAGATTCACACAGGACACCGAATAGGACAGGAGAAGTACTCCAGATATAACAAACTGACCCTAGCCCCCCGACACATAAACTACTGCAGCATAAATACTGGAGGCTGAGACAGGAGGGGTCAGGAGACACTATGGCCCCATCCGAGGACACCCCCGGACAGGGCCAAACAGGAAGGATATAACCCCACCCACTTTGCCAAAGCACAGCCCCCACACCACTAGAGGGATATCTTCAACCACCAACTTACCATCCTGAGACAAGGCTGAGGATAGCCCACAAAGACCTCCGCCACGGCACAACCCAAGGGGGTTGTAATGTTACGTAGATGGAAAAAAGCTGTCCTTGAAATGGTCTTGATATGTTCTTCAAAAGAGAGATCAGGGTCCAGAGTAACGCCGAGGTCCTTCACAGTTTTATTTGAGACGACTTTGTTTCTTGGGACCTAGAACAAGCATCTCTGTTTTGTCCAAGTTTAAAAGTAGAAAGTTTGCAGCCATCCACTTCCTTATGTCTGACACACATGCTTCTAGCAAGGGCAATTTTGGGGCTTCACCATGTTTCATTGAAATGTACAGCTGTGTGTCATCCGCATAGCAGTGAAAGTTAACATTATGTTTTCGAATAACATCCCCAAGAGGTAAAATATATAGTGAAAACAATAGTGGTCCTAAAACGGAACCTTGAGGAACACCGAAATTTACAGTTGATTTGTCATAGGACAAACCATTCACAGAGACAAACTGATATCTTTCCGACAGATAAGATCTAAACCAGGCCAGAACTTGTCCGTGTAGACCAATTTGGGTTTCCAATCTCTCCAAAAGAATGTGGTGATCGATGGTATCAAAAGCAGCACTAAGGACTAGGAGCACGAGGACAGATGCAGAGCCTCGGTCCGATGCCATTAAGATGTAATTTACCACCTTCACAAGTGCCGTCTCAGTGCTATGATGGGGTCTAAAACCAGACTGTCAATATCCACATAATCTTCCTCCCTCATGATGCCATCTATTTTGTAAAGTGCACCAGACCCTCCTGCAGCAAAGCACCCCCACAACATGATGCTACCACCCCCGTGCTTCACGGTTGGGATGGTGTTCTTCGGCTTGCAAGCTTCCCCCTTTTTCCTCCAAACATAACGATGGTCATTATGACCAAACAGTTCTAGTTTTGTTTCATCAGACCAGGACATTTCTCCAAAAAGTACGATCTTTGTCCCCTTGTGCAGTTTCAAACCGTAGTCTGGCACTTTTTAAAGCGGTTTTGGAGCAGTGGCTTCTTCCTTCAGGGCTTGGAAATTGCTCCCAACAATGAACCAGACTTGTGGAGGTCTACAGTTTTTTTTCTGTGGTCTTGGCTGATTTCTTTTGATTTTCCCTTTATGTCAAGGAAAGAGGCACTGACTTTGAAGGTAGGCCTTAAAATACATCCACAGGTACACCTCCAATTGACTCAAATTATGTAAATTTGTCTATCTGAAGCTTCTAAAGCCATGACATAATTTTCTGGAATTTTCCAAGCTGCTTAAAGGCACAGTCAACTTATTGTATGTAAACTTCTGACCCACTGGAATTGTGATACAGTGAATTATAAGTGAAATAATCTGTCTGTAAACAATTGTTGGAAAAATGAATTGTGTCATGCACAAAGTAGATGTCCTAACTGACTTGCCAAAACTATAGTTTGTTAACAAGAAATTTGTGGAGTGGTTGAAAAACGTGTTTTAATGATTCCAACCTAAGTGTATGCAAACATCCGACTACAACTGTAGATGTATATATATTTAACAAAAAATATATGGGGGAATGGAAATGATGCAGACAATTACATTGATGGAAGCAATCTACCCGCAGTATTAAAGCTGATCACCCCCTAAGAAAAAATAAATAAAAGATAAACGATAGCATATAATTACTTTAGGACATGAAGGTCAGTCAATCTAGGAAATGTAAAGAACTTTTAAAGTTTCTTCAAGTGCAGTCACAAAAAC
Source organism: Oncorhynchus mykiss (assembly GCF_057628025.1). Taxonomy (NCBI): domain Eukaryota; kingdom Metazoa; phylum Chordata; class Actinopteri; order Salmoniformes; family Salmonidae; genus Oncorhynchus; species Oncorhynchus mykiss. The sequence goes on from NC_143029.1 coordinate 70,648,703, forward strand.
CATCAAGCGCTGTGATGAAACTGGCTCTCATGAGGACCACCACAGGAAAGGAAGACCCAGAGTTACCTCTGCTGTAGAGGATAAGTTCATTAGAGTTAACTGCACCTCAGATTGCAGCCCAAATAAATGCTTCACAGAGTTCAAGTAACAGACACATCTCAACCATCTGTTCAGAGGAGACTTCATGAATCAGGCCTTCGTGGTCGAATTGTTGCGAAGAAACCACTACTAAAGGACACCAATAATAATAAGAGACTTGCTTGGGCCAAGAAACACGAGCAATGGAATTTAGACCAGTGGAAATCTGTCCTTTGGTCTGATGAGTCCAAATGAGAGATTTTTGGTGCCAACCTCCATGTCTTTGTAAGACGCAGAGTAGCTGAGTGTATGATCTCTGCATGTATGGTTCTCAACATGAAGCATTGAGGAGGAGGCGTGATGGAGTGGGGGTGCTTTGCTGGTGACACTGTTGGTTATTTATTTAGAATTCAAGGCACACTTAACCAGCATGGCTACCACAGCATTCTGCATCGATTTGCCATCCCATCTGGTTTGCGCTTAGTGGGACTATCATTTGTTTTTCAACAGGACAATGACCCAACACACCTTCCTTATTCTATGAGTGTTGTCCTTGTCCTTCCCAGCTGAAAGCAGTTTGGGAATGTGACAGTCCTGAGGTGAAGTTTAACACATGAGTGAGAGAGCACTGGATTCAAGATCAAGTCCAAAACTTTTAGAGAGTTTGAATGATTAAATGCAATACGTTCACTTGTTGGACCATTTTGGAAGGCAACATATATTGGTGACCAGTTGTGATAAATAAACCAATTTGTTTTCATAGGTGATATCCATTCTATATTGTCACACAATAATAATAGCTTTCCCGGTCAGAGCTGTGCACAAATACTCCATCTACTGTATGTGAGCTGTGCACAAATATCCCATCTATGTGTGATGAACCAAGCTTCATCTTTTGCCTCGCCCTTTCTGTTATCTGCCTATGAGCGATGCTGTTGTGAAACTAGTTGAGAGACGCCGCCTATTGCAGTCTGTATAATCAAAGAATAAAGAGTTTACAATTTCGAAAAGGCCGAAGTTGATGTAGGCTACAACAGAAAATACTGAGCAGCAGATTTAAAGGATTAGGCTACACTTCAACAGGGGAGCATTTTACCTAAATCAACAATCATTCCAATGGCCCGTGTAGCCACAGCCACTGTTTTATTATTGCCGTTCATACTAACGGTGAGTAAAACTTCTTATTTTTCATATTGTAGCATGGTAATGCTGGTAATTAGGTATAGGCTACACGAGCAATAACGGCACTGTTTTTTTTTAGGTGCGACACTTCTCAGGCAGCCTAGATGTGAGCATCTCAATGACAATGTCGGAAAAAAACTGTTTTCTTTTTAGGATTGTAACCTTCACTTATTTGAAGAGAACATTTACTTCATATGTCGCTATTTTATTACTCTCCCGTTCATATTTCGCGTGCAACACCGACTACGGACAACATGAGATTGAGAACAAAAACAGTTTAGCTGCGTAATGGTGCCCAGTGGTCATTTGCCTAGAGAAAGTCTGAACACATCTGGTCAATGTCAGTGAAAGAACAGCTGGTGAAAAACTTCGCTCCGATTTTAGAGAATGTCACTGAATATGATATCTGTCAACAGCAACAATCGACACTGATATCACTATCACAACTTTCTCTTAGTTTAAATGTTGTGAAATTGATTTGTTCAACATTTTCATTGGGTCTTCTGCATACAGACGATAACGATTTTATCATAAACTGAATACATACAGCTTCCTGTCGTTGTTACAGTGAACGAAAACTATTAATAGCTTAAAGCTATATACTTTTCAGTTATAAGTATGCCTGTCATATGTCTTTGATTATGAATTGGCATAAACATGCAATTATAATTTGCCTTGGCAAGAAACTACACGTTAGTCCTTCAGAAAGTATTCATACTAATTCCAAATTTTGTTGTGTTACAGCCTGAATTCAAAATGGATTAAATATATTTATTAAATCTCACCCATCAACACAACAATAACGCATAATGACAAAGTGAAAACATGTTTTTAGACATTTTTGCAATTTTATTGAACTGTCATTTACACAGGTATTTACACCCTCAGTCAATACATGTTAAAATCACCTTTGGCAACTCTAGTGTATATTTGGCCTTGTGTTTTTGGTTATTGTCCTGCTGAAAGGTGAATTTGTCTCCCAGTGTCTGTTGGAAAGCCGACTGTACTTGGTTTTCCTATAGGACTTTGCCTGTGGTTAGCTCTATTCCATTTATTTTTATCCTAAAAAAGCTCCCTAGTCCTTGCCGATGGCACACGCATAACATGATGCAGCCACCAGCATGCCTGAAAGAGTGGTACGAAGAGTGAAGAGTGGTACTAAGTGATGTGTTGTGTTGGATTAGCCCTAAACATAACGTTTTGTATTCAGGACATAAAGTTAATTGTTTTGCCATATTTTGTTTTGTTTTACCTTAGTGCCTCATTGCAAACAGGATGAATGTTTTGGAATATTTTTTTCTGTACAGGCTACCTTCTTTTCATCCTGTCATTTAGGTTAGTATTGTGGAGTAACTACAGTGTTGTTGATCCATCCTCAGTTTTCTCCTATCACAGCCGTTAAACTCTAAATGTTTTAAAGTCACCATTGGCCTCATTGAAATCCCTGAGTGGTTTCCTTCCTGGCTGGCAACTGAGTTAGAACGGATGCCTGTATCTTTGAAGTGACTGGGCGTATTGGTACACCATCTAAAGGTTCATTAATAGCTTCACCATACTCAAAGGGATATTCAACGTCTGCTTTTTTTGCAAGGCATTGGAAAACCTCCCTGGTCTTTGTGGTTGAATCTGTGTTTGAAATTCACTGCTCGATTGAGGGACCTTACACATACTTGTATGTGTGGGGTACAGATATGAGTTAGTCATTCAAAAATCATGTTAAACACTATCATTGCTATCAGTGAAACCATTCAACTTATTATGTGACTTGTTAAGCTTATTTTTACTCCTGAATTTATTTTGTCTTGCCATAACAATGTGTGAATACTGAAGGCACTAAATCCATTAATCTGTACAAAGTGGTACAGACACTGAGGAAACAATCATGACATGATATTTAAACATAGCTTTAACTATTGCGCTAGAACTTACACTGAGTGCACAAAACATTAGGAATACCTGCTCTTTCCATGACATAGACTGACCAGATGAATCCAGGTGAAAGCTAGGATCCCTTATTGATATCGCTTGTTAAATCGACTTCAATTGGTGTAGATGAAGGGGAGGAGACAGGTTAAAGAAGGTTTCTTGAGTGTATTTGTGCCATTCAGAGGATGAATGTGCAAGACAAAATATTTAAGTACCTTTGAACGGGGTGTGGTAGTAGGTGCCAGGCACTCTGGTTTGAGTGTGTCAAGAACGGCAATGCAGTTTTACACGCTCAACAGTTTCCCGTGTGTATCAATAATGGTCCACCACACAAAGGACATCCAGACAACTTGACACAACTGTCTGTGGGAAGCATTGGAGTCAATATGGGCCAGCATCCTTGTGGAATGCTTTCAACAACTTGTAGAGTCCATGCTGTGGCGAATTAAGGCTGAAAAGGGGGTGCAACTCAATATTAAGAATATGTTACTAATGTTTAGTACACTCAATGTATAAACTATTGAGCAACTTGTAGTCTGCAGTTGTGAGTGTAACGGATGTGAAACGGCTAGCTTAGTTAGCGTGGGCGCTAAATAGCGTTTCAATCAGTGACGTCACTTGCTCTGAGACCCTTGTTTTGCAAGAGCCGCGGCTTTTGTGGAGCGATGGGTAACGACGCTTCGTGGGTGACTGTTGTTGATGTGAGCAGAAGGTCCCTGGTTCGCGCCCGGGTATGGTCTAAAATAATACTGTTACATTGATGCTGTTGACCCGGATTACTGGTTGCTGCGGAAAAAGGAGGAAGGTCAAAAGGGGGGTGAGTGTAACGGATGTGAAACGGCTAGTTTAGGGCGCTAAATAGCGTTTCAATCAGTGACGTCACTTGCTCTGAGACCTTGGGCCGCTGCTTTTGTGGAGCGATGGGTAACGATGTTGTTGATGTGTGTAGAGGGTCCCTGGTTCGCGCCCGGGTAATTATACTGTTACATGAGTTATTTAGGAGCATTGCAGTGTTATTCGTAGTGAGTCAATATTATAATGCTGTGTTTTTTATTTTGTATTTTCTGCAGTTTTTATGCGTGGTGGCAGCAGAAGGCGGTGGGCTGAAGCTGAGAAGACAGAAGAGAGAATGGATCATTCCTCCTAAGAGGTTGAAGGAGAATGTAGATTACACCAGCCAAGAGTACATTGCAAAGGTATGATCTGATCCTATACGTCTTACTCTAACTCATGGAGTGATTCAGATGTTTCTGACAACCATGAGACATGAAAAAGTCTGAGCATGGCATAGCTCTTTAGGCCACACATCGGATAAGTCAGTTGTCTGTCTAGAATGAATCATGCATAATAAGATCCATGAAGATACAGGGCTTTAGCGTGTAGTCAAAATTAGCACTTTGAAAGTTTGTCGATGTCCGTACTTTGAACCAAAGAACTGCTGAATGTTGTCTTACTTTCTACTGATCAGGTTGGTTGCATACAGTATATCTGTGTCAGCTAGATGTTGGACTCTAAAGTGAAGGAATACCTGTGTAATCGTTATGTTTGTGATTTCTGTGTTAGGAACAAGCTGCTCAGAGATACAACCCAATGTGCGGTCGGTCATACCTACAGTCACTGAGCAATGGTTTAGTCTAAAAACAAAACAAATCCAAATAAAATGAAATGTTATTTGTCACATGCGCCGAAATCAACAGGTGTAGTGAAATGCTTAACCAACAATTCTGTTTTAAGAAAAGTACCTGCTAAGTAAACATAAAAAAAATAGATAAGTAAACAATAAGAAATAAAAGTAACACATAATTAAAGAGCAGCAGTAAAATTACAATAGTGATGCTATATACAGGGGTACCTGTACAGAGTTAATGTGCGGGGGCACCGGTTGATCGAGGTAAATGAGGTAATATGTACATGTAGGTAGAGTTATTAAAGTCACTATTCATAGATAATAAACAGAGAGTAGCAGCGTAAAATAACAAGTCTTTCAACAACACATTCTGCCTGTATCTCTCTTCTACAACACAAACATGCCATTCATCTATCAATAGTTTCATACCTACAGTATACCTTGATATGAAAGCACGTGTTCAGCTACATATCCAGATGTACATTTGACATTTCGGCTATACTCCAAAAATAGGTTCCGTGAAAAAAAAAGAGGCTTTTGTGGTATTATCCTAGCTATTCACCGATGCTTATTATTACAGTGCCTTGCGAAAATATTCGGCCCCCTTGAACTTTGCGACCTTTTGCCACATTTCAGGCTTCAAACATAAAGATATAAAACTGTATTTTTTTGTGAAGAATCAACAACAAGTGGGACACAATCATGAAGTGGAACGACATTTATTGGATATTTCAAACTTTTTTAACAAATCAAAAACTGAAAAATTGGGCGTGCAAAATTATTCAGCCCCCTTAAATTAATACCTTGTAGCGCCACCTTTTGCTGCGATTACAGCTGTAAGCCGCTTGGGGTATGTCTCTATCAGTTTTGCACATCGAGAGACTGACATTTTTTCCCATTCCTCCTTGCAAAACAGCTCGAGCTCAGTGAGGTTGGATGGAGAGCATTTGTGAACAGCAGTTTTCAGTTCTTTCCACAGATTCTCGATTGGATTCAGGTCTGGACTTTGACTTGGCCATTCTAACACCTGGATATGTTTATTTTTGAACCATTCCATTGTAGATTTTGCTTTATGTTTTGGATCATTGTCTTGTTGGAAGACATATCTCCGTCCCAGTCTCAGGTCTTTTGCAGACTCCATCTGGTTTTCTTCCAGAATGGTCCTGTATTTGGCTCCATCCATCTTCCCATCAATTTTAACCATCTTCCCTGTCCCTGCTGAAGAAAAGCAGGCCCAAACCATGATGCTGCCACCACCATGTTTGACAGTGGGGATAGGGTGTTCAGGGTGATGAGCTGTGTTGCTTTTACGCCAAACATAACGTTTTGCATTGTTGCCAAAAAGTTCAATTTTGGTTTCATCTGACCAGAGCACCTTCTTCCACATGTTTGGTGTGTCTCCCAGGTGGCTTGTGGCAAACTTTAAACAACACTTTTTATGCATATCTTTAAGAAATGGCCTTCTTCTTGCCACTCTTCCATAAAGGCCAGATTTGTGCAATATACGACTGATTGTTGTCCTATGGACAGAGTCTCCCACCTCAGCTGTAGATCTCTGCAGTTCATCCAGAGTGATCATGGGCCTCTTGGCTGCATCTCTGATCAGTCTTCTCCTTGTATGAGCAGAAAGATTAGAGGGACGGCCAGGTCTTGGTAGATATGCAGTGGTCTGATACTCCTTCCATTTCAATATTATCGCTTGCACAGTGCTCCTTGGGATGTTTAAAGCTTGGGAAATCTTTTTGTATCCAAATCCGGCTTTAAACTTCTTCACAACAGTATCTCGGACCTGCCTGGTGTGTTCCTTGTTCTTCATGATGCTCTCTGCGCTTTTGACGGACCTCTGAGACTATCACAGTGCAGGTGCATTTATACGGAGACTTGATTACACACAGGTGGATTGTATTTATCATCATTAGTCATTTAGGTCAACATTGGATCATTCAGAGATCCTCACTGAACTTCTGGAGAGAGTTTGCTGCACTGAAAGTAAAGGGGCTGAATAATTTTGCACGCCCAATTTTTCAGTTTTTGATTTGTTAAAAAAGTTTGAAATATCCAATAAATGTCGTTCCACTTCATGATTGTGTCCCACTTGTTGTTGATTCTTCACAAAAAAATACAGTTTTATATCTTTATGTTTGAAGCCTGAAATGTGGCAAAAGGTCGCAAAGTTCAAGGGGGACGAATACTTTCGCAAGGCACTGTATATCAACACTATTACAATAATAATAGTATTTTACTCTCAAGACTGATTGGTATGTGTGTTTGTGACAGATTCGCTCTGATGAGCAGTACACGTCAAAGGTGACTTACTCACTGACTGGGATCGGTGCAGACCAAAACCCCAGGAGCCTATTCACTGTCAACCCAAATACAGGCCTGGTCAGAATCAATGGAATTCTGGACAGAGAGAAGATACCTTCCTACCATGTAAGCTACCCAGTAAAACATAATCCAAGGAATGGAATGCTTGTGCTCAACATGTAAGATATTAATGAATGTCTGATGTTCTAACATGGTCTCTCTTTTAGTTACTTGGAGTAGCGACATACAACAATGGAAGCAAAGCAGAGAAGGACATTGACCTGCGTATTTCCGTTGAGGACCAGAATGACTGCCAACCAGTGTTCGTTTTTGGCCAATCTGGATCTGTTAATGAGTCCAGTGCTGCAGGCATGTTCCAATTATTTTAAATGTTTCTATCAAACTTGATGAGAATTAGTAGCCAGAGTAGTGGTAATGGTTCAAGCTGTAGCTGTTGTAGTAGTAGTGTTTTACCAGTGTTATCAGTGAAATAGTCACAGTAGTGATACAGTAATAGTAGTAGTAGTCATCGGCGTCGTAGTAGTACAGATGTGGGATCTTAATTTGATCACTTTTGTTGCTGAGAATTTTACCTTCACAGCAAATTCAAATGTTTAGTGTATTTGTGTTTTAAATAGGCTTCTAAAGTTTGTAATTTCCACTTTGAAATGTCAGACTCTATTTGGCCTAATGACCTAATGAAAAAATGTGCATTCATTATAATCCACATAATAATTCACATTTCCTTTTGCTGCAGGATTATTTTCCTGCTGTAGCAAACGGGCTCATATTAATATCCTACATATGTAGTAGTAGTGGTAGTGGTGGTAGTGGTAATAGTAGTAGTGGTAATAGTAATAGTACAGTACAGTAGTAGTACTGGTGTACTGCACAAGTAACTCTTCCCTTGGTCAATTCCAGAAACCGTTGTCATGAAAGTTTTAGCCACAGATGCAGATGAAGTGAACACGCTACACTCTCAGATTTACTATAGCATAGTGCAGAAGAGTTCTTCAGATAGCATGTTCGCCATCAACTACCAGACTGGAGAGATCATGGTTCGCCAGACTACGCTGGACAGAGAGGTGAGAGAGATACCTTGGTATACTATTATACAGTGTACTGTGCATGTTTTTATTTATTCTTATTCGACCTGGCCAAGATAAGGCAAAGCAGTGCGACACAAACAACAACACAGAGTTGCACATGGAATAAACAAGTGTACATTCAATAACACAATAGAAAAAAGAAAGTCTATATACAGTGTGTGCAAATGGCGTGAGGAGGTAGGCAATAAATAGGCCATGATAGCGAAGTAATTACAATTTAGCAGATTAACACTGGAGTGATAAATGAGCAGATGATGATGTGCAAGTTGAGATACTGGTGTGCAAAAGAGCAGAAAGTAAATAAAAACAGTATGGGATGAGGTAGGTAAATTGGGTGGGTTGTTTACAGATGGACTATGTACAGATGCAGCGATCGGTTAGCTGCTCAGATAGCTGATGTTTAAAGTTAGTGAGGGAGACATAAGTCTCCAGCTTCAGTGATTTTTTCAATTCGTTCCAGTCATTGGCAGCAGAGAACTGGAAGGAAAGGAGGCCAAAGGAGGTGTTGGCTTTGGGGATGACCAGTGAGATATACCTGCTGGAGTGCGTGCTGCGGGTGTTGTTATCATGACCAGTGAGCTAAGGCGGAGCTTTACCTAGCATGGACTTATAGATGACCTGGAGCCAGTGGGTCTGGCGACGAATATGTAGCGAGGGCCAGCCGACTAGAGCATACAGGTCGCAGTGATGGATGGTATAAGGGGCTTTGGTAACAAAACGGATGACACTGTGATAGACTGCATCCAGTTTGCTGAGTAGAGTATTGGAAGCTATTTTGTAGATGACATCGCCGAAATCGAGGATCGGTAGGATAGTCAGTTTTACTAGGGTAAGTTTGGCGGCATGAGTGAAGGATTCTAGATTTGATTTTGTATTGGGGATGTTTAATATGAGTCTGGAAGGAGAGTTTACAGTCTAGCCAGACACCTAGGTATTTCTAGTTGTCCACATATTCTAGGTCAGAACCGTCCAGGGTAGTGATGCTAGTCAGGCGGGCGGGTACAGAAAGCGAACGGTTGAAAAGCATGCATTTGGTTTTATTAGCGTTTAAGAGCATTTGGATGCCACGGAAGGAGTGTTGTATGGCATTGAAGCTCGTTTGGTGGTTAGTTAACACAGTGTCCAAAGAAGGGCCAGAAGTATACAGAATGGTGTCGTCTGCATAGAGGTGGATCAGGGAATCACCCGCAGCAAGAGCGACATCATTGATATATACAGAGAAAAGAGTCGGTCTGAGAATTGAATCCTGTGCTACCCCCATAGAGACTGCCAGAGGTCCGGTCAACAGGCCCTCCGATTTAACACACTGAACTCTGTCTGCAAAGTAGTTGGTGAACCAGACGAGGCAGTCATTTGAGAAACCAAAGCTATTGAGTTTGCCAATAAGAATACAGTGATTGACAGAGTCGAAAGCCTTGGCCAGGTATTTGAACACGGCTGCACAGTACTGTCTTTTATCGATGGCGGTTATGATATCGTTTAGGACCTTGAGCGTGGCTGAGGTGCACCTGTGACCTGCTCGGACACCGACGGTACGGTGGGATTTTAAATGGTCATTGATCTGTTTATTAACTAGGCTTTCGGAGACTTTAGAGAGGCAGGGCAGGATGGATATAGGTCTATAGCAATTTGGGTCTGGAGTGTCACCCCCTTTGAAGAGGGGGATGACCGCGGCAGCTTTCCAATCTTTAGGGATCTCGGACGACACGAAAGAGAGGTTGAGCAGACTGGTAATAGGGGTTGCAACAATGGCAGCGGATAGTTTTAGAAAGAGAGGGTCCAGATTGTCTAGCCCAACTGATTTGTACAGGTCCAGGTTTTGCAGCTCTTTCAGAACATCAGCTATCTGGATTTGGGTGAAGGAGAAGCTGGGGAGGCTCGTAGCCAGGAGGAAAACATGGCCAGCCGTTGAGAAATGCTTGTTGAAATTTTCGATTATCATGGATTTATCGGTGGTGACCGTGTTACCTAGCCTCAGTGCAGTGGGCAGCTGGGATGAGGTGCTCTTGTTCTTCATGGACTTGACAGTGTCCCAAAACTTTTTGGAGTTAGAGCTACAGGATGCACATTTCTGTTTGAAAAAGCTGGCCTTTGCTTTCCTGACTAACTGCGTGGATTGGTTCCTGACTTCCCTGAACAGTTGCATATCGAGTGGACTATTCGATGCTATTGCAGTCTGCCACAGGATGTTTTTGTGCTGGTCAATCAATGGCTGTTGGGTCTGGAGTGTTCTAAATTTTTTGAAAGTTGCATGCTTATTTAAGATGGTGAGGAAGTTACTTTTAAAGATCGACTAGGCATCATCAACGGGATGAGGTCAATATCATTTCAGGATACTCGGGCCAGGTCGATTAGAAAGGCCTGCTCACAAAAGTGACCACAGCACTGTATGCATTGTATGCATTGACACTTTCACAGCCAATAATGTTGATATCTACAACAATAAGTAACTAACTATAAGCTCTATTATATTTCTTGGTTGTCTAGACCCAAGACACCTATACCCTGACTGTAAAAGGCTCAGACATGAACGGAGCAATGGGTGGAAACTCAGGAACAGGACAGGTGGTGATTAAAATCCTGGACATCAACGACAACATCCCCACCCTGGAGAAAGAATCTGTAAGATCTCAACCTCTCTATATTTATTATATTGAAGCGACAATAACCCAATCAGTATAATAGTGTTTTTATATTTATTATGTTGTAGCAACCATAACCCAACACCTAGCAGCCTCGTTGAGAAGTTCAGGTCTCTTGGCGCAATGGCTAATGTGTTGGCTTGACAGTTGCTGGACACCCGAAATTCACTGCAATATTACCTTTTTTATTTATTTGTTATTTTACCAGGTAAGAACACATTCTGAGAACACATTCTCATTTGCAACAACCACCTGGGGAATAGTTACAGGGGAGAGGAAGGGGATGAATGAGCCAATTGTAAACTGGGGATTATTAGGTGACTGTGATGGTTTGAGGGCCAGATTGGGAATTTAGCCATGACACCAGGGTTAACACCCCTACTCTTACAATAAGTGCCATGGGATATTTAATGACCTCAGAGTCAGGACACCCGTTTAACATCTCACCCTACACAGGGCAGTGTCCCCAATCACTGCCCTGGGGCATTGGGATATTTTTTTTAGACCAGAGAAAATAGTGCCTCCTACTGGCCCTCCAACACCACTTCCAGCAGCATCTGGTCTCCCATCCAGGAACTGACCAGTACCAACCCTGCTTAGCTTCAGGAGCAAGCCAGCAGTGGTATGCAGGGTGGTATGCTGCTGGCAAAAGCAATATAAGCTTATCATCCCCAGCAATATGTTGCTGGGATGTATGAACTTTTGATGTGTGAATGTGTGTTTTCAGTACGAGGGGAGTGTGTTGGAGAACACGGTCAATGTGGAGGTGCTGAGGATCAAAGCCACTGATCTGGACCTGATGTACACTGAGAACTGGCTGGCTGTGTTCACCATCATCACAGGCAACGAAGCCGGCTACTTCACCATCACTACCGACTCCAAGACCAACGAAGGCATTATTATGATAACTAAGGTATGGGCTATGATTGAAGATTGACTCAGGCTTGAATTTAATCAAAAGCATATCGAACATTTTCTTTTAAATGTAATTCCAGCCTCAGTGTCTTGTAACTACTAGTCTTCTCAATTCTCATAATATTCCAACATTGTTTGTATCACTTGACTCATTCTACTGTTTATCCCTGCTGTTTGAATCCCTGCTGTTTGAATCTAAAGGCACTGGACTACGAGGAGCTGAAAGTGCTCAACCTTGCCATAAGTGTTTCCAACAAAGCAGTGTACTACTTTGGCTCCTCTTCTATGAGTGGAGGGATAGGAGGAGGAGGGGTTGCAGGCGGGGTTATGACCGGCGGTGGTAAGACCTACCCCATCAAGATAAATGTGATCAACCAGAAAGAGGGCCCCAAATTCCAGCCAATGGTTAAAGTGGTGACCATCTCTGAGGACTCCACCACAGTCACCATTAACAAGGTCATCACTACCTACGCAGCCATCGACAGTGACACACTACTGACTGCTACCAATGTTAGGTGAGGTCCCAGATGTTTTCATATTGTTTTATCGGAGTGAATATTATGTGATGTGATTTTATGTTATGTTAATCTCCATCTTACTAAAGGATAATTGAGTTGATCCTAATTGTGTGCTCTTGTCATTATCATTTACTCAGGTATGCCAAAAAATCCGATGTAGACAACTGGCTGATCATAGATGAAAAGACAGCAGAGATCAAGCTGAACAAAGTGCCTGATCGGGAGTCCAAATACCTGGTCAATGGAACATACTACGCCAAGATAATAGCCATCACAACCGGCAAGTACCCATACTATAATCAATTTGTTCTCATGCCATTCTGTAAGATATCAAGAAGTCAAGAAATCTGTCCAGAACATTGGCGACTGAAGATGCACTCTAGGACCTTTGCTCCACTTGGAGCTAAAAGAGAATAAGTCAAGTCTGTACGTAATTCTGTATTTTCTTTTGGTGTCCAGATCTGCCATCCAAAACGGCCACAGGGACAATAGCTATCCAGGTGGAGGACTTTAACGACCACTGTCCCATACTGACAGCTACGGCTACGACCATGTGTCTGGGGGACACCATTGTGTATGTCAAGGCTGTGGATGGGGACACCTTCCCCAATGGAGCTCCCTTCAAGTTCAGAGTGATTCAGGGGGACAGCAAACAGAAGTGGACAGTGGAGCACCTCAATGGTAACATAACTAATCTGGGACTTTGGGGTTTAGTAATCAGATAGACAGTATGGCAAGCTTAATCAAGGGTCTGTTTTGCTTTTATTTTGTTGAGCCTGATAGAAGGTGTTTTAGAATGAGCAGTCTTAAACTGAACTTAAATTACATATTGTGGTGTGTTTGAATGGAATTGGTTGAATGATTTGATGTCTAGATTTGTATAATTCATGTTTGTTTTGTCTCTCATATTTATTTTAGCTACCACTGCCATTTTACGAGACCATGCCCACATGTGGCCAGGTCACTACAAGGTTGCTGTGGAGATCAGTGACCAGCAGGGGAAGGCCTGTGCTGACATCCAGATTCTGAACGTGGATGTGTGCACCTGTGATCAGGTCAATAAGGTCTGCTTCGCCCGGGAGATGGGTAAGGACGTCACATTAGGAGCATCTGCCATCCTGCTGCTCCTTCTGGGCCTCCTGCTGTTGCTGCGTGAGTAGGCCCTCTGTTAACTTCATCCTCTGTTGCCTTCCTCAAACTGCCTACTTGATAAAGATCTAGGAAGGAGAGACTGCTTCATAATGCTGCTGACTAACCTATTTCAACATGTTTTGAGTGATTAGTAAGTTGGGCAAGACAAGTCACTAGACAGGTTTACATTGACCCAGGTTTATTCGACAAAAGCAATGTCACAAAATAATATATGTTGACGTGTGTAATGGAAATGGAAGATATACTGTACATGTAGGAGACATTTTCTAAAGATAAACAACATTTTTATCTGTTCTACAGGGGTGGATTTTTATTTTGTCCTGCTTTCTTTACTGTGACAAATGATGGAAACAGTGTTTTTTGAGTAAATTATGATTGTTGAATCATTTTGAAGGTACGCGATGCACGTGATGTCATCACGCTTCTATAAAACTCCACTCCACATTTCTTTCTGAAAGCATACTTCTTGCTTCAGCCATTTTTTTCAACTATGAAAATTATGTTTTCTTTGCAGGACAAGGATTGTCCTGACTTTCAAGAATGCATGAATTGCTTCGCGTTGCTTTTATGATTGTCTAGAAAGTTTCACCATCCAATTATTTCAGATTTACAGGAGTGCAAGTTTCACCATGGCACGGACCATGCACAGGATCGTTGTTTGAATATAGCACATTTCTGTCAATGATTGTATTCTGTTCATTCTGGCTTTCGCGGGCTATCTGAGACATGAAACAGATAGAGGGCATAAGCTACTGTCACCAATTTATTAGGCCTAATGTGCAATTTGCCTAAATGGAAAATGGAAACACCAGTTTTTTTTATTCTACACTCTTACAAAAAAGGGTTCAAAATAGGTTCTTCAGCTGTCCCCATACGATAACCCTTTTGGTTCCAGGTAGAACCCTTTTTGGTTCCAGGTATAACTCTTTTGGGTTCCTTGTAGAACCATCTTTGTAAATGGTTCTACATGGAACTCAAAAGGGTTTTACCTGGAACCAAAAAGGGTTCTACCTGGAACCAAAAAGGGTTCATCAAAGGGTTATCCTATGACAGCTGAAGAACCCTTTGAGGTTCTAGATAGCACCTTTTTTTCTAAGAGTACGTCATTACGTCATTACGTTTAGCTGTTTTTATTGACTCAAGATAGTTAAATGGAAACACACAATAGCATGCAATTGTCACATCAATTTTCTATTCAAACTTTCGAAATGTTGACAACAAATCACTGGACAAGGTAATGTAAACATAGCTATTGATGGGTTATGTCTACAACCCTTTGTCCCAAGGCATTCAGACCTCTCACCTAACAGCATGTCTTGGGCTTTGTGTTTTGTGAACATTAGTTGAAATTTGGAATGTGTGTTTACAGTGGTGCCCCTCCTGCTGCTGTTCTGTCTGTGTGGAGGAGTGGCGTCCATAGGTGACTTTAAGGCCATGCCATTTGACACTAAAGAACACCTGATTCCATATCACACCGAGGGACAAGGAGAAGACAAGGTATTTTATACTTGATGGCACAGCCAATGGATGACATCAAACTGGTGTCAGTAGTAGAGGTTGTAAATAAGAATGATCTTTGGACATACAGTATCAGTCAAAAGTTTGGACACACCTACTCATTCAAGGGTTTTTCCTTATTTTTACTCATTTCTACATTGTAGAATAATAGTGAAGACATCAAAACGATTAAATAACACATGGAATCATGTAGTAACCAAAAAAGTGTTAAACAAATCAAAATATATTTTATATTTGAGATTCTTCAAAGTAGCAACCCTTTGCTTTGATGACAGCTTTGCACACTCTTGGAATTCTCTCAACCAGCTTCATGAGGTAATCACCTGGAATGCATTTAAATTAACAGGTGTGCCTTGTTAAAAGCTAATTTGTGGAATTTGTGGAATTTCCTTCTTAATGCGTTTCAGCCAATCAGTTGGCTGTGTTGGTATACAGATACGTCATCAGATACGTAATCAGAGAGCGCAACAGAACATTGTACTGTCTACACTCGGTTTGTTGTTTATATTAAAACATTTTCATTCAATCGATTTTAATCAGAACTAAAGTTTTGTTGCTAAGGATTCCACAACGCGGTTAGCCTTTACGGCTGGGACTGCAAGTTTGTTTTCCATTTTTTGAGTGGATTCTGCGAGTGCTAGCTGGCTGTACTACAGACACCTGTCGTCATCGTGGGAAAGACTCATTGTTATCTTTTCGTAAATCAACTGGTTGCAGTAAAGTGCCAAAAGCTTTACACTATGGAGGAACAACATACTGCATCATGGAAAGATCCGACTACCTCACAAAATAACTTTAACCCAACAAATGTTTTTAAAACAGATTAATCTACAGACCCGGACGATTTACTTAATGTTGAAGTCGAGGCAAGTGCTCTGGCTGGAATCCATGCAACACTGGAAAAGTTGTGTGAGGATGTAGCAGGGCTGAGGGGGAGTTTAGCCATAGTGAAATTCTCACGCTCCAAGGAGAAAACAAGGCACTCACAGCCAAGGTAAAAATCCACGATTCCAACATGGATTGTCTACTCCGGGAAAACAGGGTGATGAAGGAGTCGCTACTAGACATACAAAGTTGTAGCATGTGTGAAAATCTTTTTTTTATGGTAATCCTGAGGACACATCCAATAATCCAGAGGGCGCGATCAGAGAATTCATGCAATCCGCCTTGAAACTTCCTATAGAGACTGTAAACAAGGTGGCTTTCCACCGAGTGCACAGACTTGGAGCTCGGAGCGACAAGACCAAGGGTCCCCGACCGATCATCGCAAAATTTGAACACTACCAACAAAAGGAGCTGATCAAAAGCAGAGGAAGGGAGCTTAAAGGGACCAAGGTCTCAGTGACCAAGGGAGATAAACGAACGTCGTAAGAGACTGTATACGGTACAAAGGCAACAAAGGGAGAAGGGTAAGTGTGCCTTTCTCATTGTGGACAAACTCTTTATAGATGGACAGCTATTCTGAGACAGCTTCATAACACCATGGCTGTACTAAATTCTACAGGGACTTCAGGTTACGAAAAAAAGAAAGTATGGGAACTGTAAAAATGAAGTGGATATGAAGTGGATATGAACACACACGTACTCAATGACATGCTCGCTTACACATACAGACTTATACATACACACACACCTGCTCTCGCTCTCTTCTCTCACTCTTTTTCTCTCTTTTCTCTTCTCTAGTGTTGAGAACTGTTTTAAAATGTAATATGTTTATTGTTTGTCTATCTTTTTTATGTATTTGTCTACACGTTTATATATGTTTACAACAAACAAGGGGAAGATGTCAGAATAGGGACACTGGGGAATAATAACATATTGTACGGAATACATTTGTACTGTAGTGAAGCCGTCTCTAGAGTAATGCAAGGTGTCTTTCATGATCATGTGAAATGTAAATTGCTATGGAAATGCTGGGATGTGTTTTTCAATGATGTTAAAGGTAACTATGATGCAACTATGACGGTGATACGATATGGATTACAATTATCATCATGAATATTAAGGCTATACGCACTACATGTTACACACATAGACACTCAACCATGCAAATTGGCATATTATTTATCTGGACATTACATATTATAGTCTTACTCTTATACAGACATCGTACACACTCTCACTAAATCACATCCAATATACACATCATCCTACTCAGATTTACTACACACATAATATCTTGTCTCAATGTTCTAACGTCTGTGGTATTGGCTCACAAGCAAACAGGCAAGGGAATAAAACAAATATTGCTAGAACCTATTTCTTGAACTTTAAATATCAGTCATTTGAAAGCTCTAATTTTGACCGTCATTATACCTCTGATGGCAGTAACTTTACAAGCACTAATTATGGTCAATTTAGATTGAGAATAGTATATAGTTAAGGTAAGGGGTGAAATAAGTATAGCCAGTTATAATTGTAATGGTTTAGCAGATTTAAAAAAAGATCAGTCTTTATGCGGCTAAAAGAAAAGGAATATAACATATACTGTTTACAGGAAACTCACTCTACATCCTTAGATGAAGTTGCGTGGAAAAAGGAATGGGGTGGTGAAAAATGTTTCTGTCATGGACAAAGGAACTCAAAAGGTGTGATGATATTAATTAACAACAACTTCGATCTGAATGTGCAAATAGTCAGGAATGATTCGCAAGGAAGGTGGATCTTTTTTAATATGAATGTGGACGAAAAAGAGATTTGGCTCATTATTCTATATGGTCCAAATCAGGATGATCCATACCTCATCGAAAACATTTATACTAATATATTGAACTTACAGGCAACAAATGATCAAAATATAATGGTAGGAGACTATAACACAGTGTACCTCAATGGACCGTAACGGTAATCACTCTCTGTTGTGACTAGGGGGCAGTATTTTCATTTTTGAAAAATAACGTTCCCAAAATAAACGGGATATTTTGTCAGGACAAGATGCCAGAATATGCATAGAATTGACAACTTAGGATAGAAAACACTCTAAAGTTTCCAAAACTGTAAAAATGTTGTCTGTGAGTATAACAGAACTGATATTGCAAGCGAAAGCCGGAGAAAAATCCAATCCGGAAGTGACTCATGTTTTGAATGCTCTGCGTTCCAATACGTCCCTATTGAGCAGTGAATGGGCTATCAACCAGATTACTTTTTCTACATATTCCCCAAGGTGTCTACAGCATTGTGACGTAGTTTCACGCCTTTATGTTGAAGAATAAGCATAAGCGGCTATATTGCGCAAGTGATCACCTGATGGCTCTCAGACTGATTCTTGCGTAAAATACAGAGGTAGCCATTTTTCCTCTCGCTCCTACTGAAAAAACAATTGTCCTGGTGGATATATTATCGAATAGATATTTGAAAAACACCTTGAGGATTGATTATAAACAATGTTTGCCATGTTTCTGTCAATATTATGTAGCTAATTTGGAATATTTTTCGGCATTGTCGTGACCGCAATTTCCGCTCGATTTCTCAGCCAAAAGTGAAGAACAAACGGAGCTATTTCGCCTACAAAAATAATATTTTTGGAAAAAAGGAACATTTGCTATCTAACTGGGAGTCTTGTGAGTGAAAACATCCAAAGCTCATCAAAGGTAAACGATTTAATTTGATTGCTTTTATGATTTTCGTGACCAAGTTACCTGCTGCTAGCTGGACATAATGCTATGCTAGGCTATCGATAAACTTACACAAATGCTTGTCTTGCTTTGGCTGTAAAGCATATTTTGAAAATCTGAGATTACAGGGTGATTAACAAAAGGCTAAGCTGTGTTTCAATATATTTCACTTGTGATTTTCATGCATGGGAATATTTTCTAGTAATATTTATGTCTGTTGCGTTATGCTAATTAGTGTCAGATGATGACAACGATCCCGTTCACGGGATGGGAGTTACAACAAGTGCCCTTAAGGAAATCACAAATATTATGGACACATTAGAAATAGTAGATATTCGGAGACTAAAAAACCCGACCTAGTGAGATATACAGTTGAAGTCAGAAGTTTACATAGACTTAGGTTGGAGTCATTAAAATTCATTTTTCAACCACTCCACAAATGTCTTGTTAAACTTCTTATGGCTGGGGGGCAGTATTGAGTAGCTTGGATGAAAAAGGTGCCCAGAGTAAACTGCCTGCTACTCAGGCCCAGAAGCTAAGATATGCATATTATTAGTATTGGATGGATTTTTTCCTGGTTGGATTTTTTCTCAGGTTTTTGCCTGCCATATAAGTTCTGTTATACTCACAGACATCATTCAAACAGTTTTAGAAACTTCAGAGTGTTTCTAAAACTGCCATATAGATACCCGCCATGTTGTGGAGTCAAGAGAAGTCAGAAACAGCATTATAAATACTCACTTACCTTTGATGATCTTCATCAGAATGCACTCCCAGGAATCCCAGTTCCACAATAATTGTCCATCATTTATGTCCAAATACCTCCTTTTTGTTTGCACGTTTAGTTCACAAATCAATATTCACGACACGCAGGCCAGACGAAAAGTCAAAAAGTTATGTTACCGTTCATAGAAACATGTCAAACGATGTATAGAATCAATCTTTAGGATGTTTTTATCAACCGGAGAATTCATTTTTCTTTAGAAATGCAATGGAACGCAGCTACCTCTCACGGGCGTTCGCCTGACTGAGCTCATGGCCTTCTACCAGACCTCTGGTTGAAACAGCTCTCATTCACCCCACTTTACAGTAGAAGCCTCAAACAAGGTTCTAAAGACTGTTGACATCTAGTGGAAGCCTTAGGAAGTGCAGTCGGACCAAATTTACACTGTATCTTGGATAGGCAAAGAGTTGTCTACAAACCTCAGATTTCCCACCTCCTGGTTGGATTTTTTCTCAGGTTTTTGCCTGCCATATGAGTTCTGTTATACTTACAGACATCATTCAAACAGTTTTAAAAACTTCAGAGTGTTTTCTATCCAAATCTACTATCTATACTATGCATATCCTAGCTTCTGGGCCTGAGTAGCAGGCAGTTTACTCTGGGCACCTTATTCATCCAAGCTACTCAATACTGCCCCGCAGCCATAAGAAGTTAAATGTATTTGGCTAAGGTGTATGTAAACTTCAGACTTCAACTGTACATGCTGCAACTCATCCGGCCGTGATTGGGAGTCCCATAGGGTGGCGCACAATTGACCCAGCATTGTCCAGGTTTGGCATGGAGGAGACTTAATCAAGCTGGTCGTCTTGACTACTTTCTTTCTCTCTTGCATCAAAGGTTAAAACGTTTTAATAGGAGACAGAATGCGATCGGATCTTCTACTTCTCAGAGAGTTTTGAATTGTCAAGTGGAGTTAACAAGGGTGTCCACTGTCACCATATCTATTCCATCGAAATGCTAGCTATAAAAATCAGATCCAATAACAACATTAGAGTATTAGAAATCCAAGGCTTAAAAACAAAGGTGTCCATGTATGCCGATGACTCAAGTTTTATATTAAGTCTGCAAGCTAGATCCCTGCATTGTCTTATTGAAGATCTAGATAACTTTTCTGTACTAAAACCTAATTATGATAAGTGTACAATATTACCTATTGGAGCTTTAAAAAATACAACTTTTACATTACCCTGCAGTTTACCTATAAAATGGGCTGATGGTGAACTAGACATACTTGGTATTCATATTACAAAAGATGTAAATAAGCTCTCCACAATGAATTTCAATAGAAACCTTGTAAAAATAGACAAGATCCTTCAACCATGGAGAGGTAAATACCTGTCTATTTATGGAAAAAATGCTCTGATTAACTCCTTAGTCATATCTCAGTTTACTCACTTACTTATGGCGTTGCCTACTCCTGATGATTCGTTTTTCAAATCATATGAGCAAAAAATACTTTGCTTTATCGGGGATGCTAAACCAGACAAAATAAAAACGTGCCTATCTATATAATGAATATGAATTGGGTGGGTTGAGAATATTAAATATAAAAGCACTAAACTTCTCTCTAAAAGCTTCACTTATTCAAAGTTTTACTTGAACCCTAAATGGTTCTCAAGTAGATTACTAAGAAAAGCTCACCCATTGTTAAAAAAATGCCTTTTTTTGCCTTTGTGCAGATTGCCAAGTCTCATTTTCAATTAATTGAAAATTATACTTTTTTCAAAGTATCTCTCTTTTTCAAACAAGCATTGAAGCATGAAAAGATAGAACAAATATTACGACTGAACTCAAATGTGCTGGTTGATAAAATACCTGTATTTATGGGAAAGATGTTTGAAATGGGTATTTTGTTATTTTAATGATATTGTACATTGGAATGGTAGAGTTATGTCATTCATAAAGTTCAGAATTGTACGGGAAGGTCTGCTCAATCCAAGAGTACAACCAATTGATTACATCATTACCCCAAAAATGGCAGGTGGCAGGTAGGAGGAGGTGGGGAATTGGTCTGTCTGCACAATATAAAGGATCAAAACTGTCAGAGGAATAAAAATAGCATAAATAGGAAAGTATACCAGTTTCATTTTAGGACCAGGATGTTGACACCAGTGCCATACAGATTGCAAAATAGTTGGGAAGAGATTTTTGATGTACCGATTCCATGGTGTCTGAGATTCAAAACTGTGCTTTTCAGCTAAAATTATTATATAGAATTCTTGCCACCAACAAAATGTTGAATATTTGGGGCATACAATCATCGAAGCTCTGCAAATTTTGTTGTGAGGATACAGAATCAATAGACCATTTATTTTTGTATTGATCTCAGGTAGCCTGTTTCTGGTCTTAGGTTCAGGAATGGTTGAAAATGCATAGCATTGATCTAAAATGTACCCTAGAAATAGTACTGTTAGGAGATCTGGAGAGACCGGGTCAGTCAATTACTAATATACTAATACTCTTAGTAAAGGTATTTATCTTCAACTCCACAATATGTGGATTCTATTCAATTATATAGATTAACGTTAAACATAACAGCATAGTTGAAAGTTATGTGTTGCGTAGAAACCCGAAGAGGGTGGCCAGCAGAGATAGATGGGATGGGCTTAGGAAGCTGAGGGTTGGGATGTGGAATTGGAGACAAGTGGGAGTCAAGTTGCTGTGCAGGAGATAGAATAATGGTCAAAGAAAAAAAGTCTAAATAAAGCATAATTAAAAGTATGTTTGAATGACACTGAGGGGCAGTGTTTTTACAACTAATGCCGGTTTGCCTGAGGCTGATGCTGTGCAGGTGCGGGTTCACATTTTTGGCTTGGTGGGAGATCTGGCAACGTGCCCTTGAGGAGGGCATTGACCCTGGATGCTTCTGTGTGTCACTCTGAATGGGAGTCTGTTGGATGACCGGTATGGTGTAGTTGTTGAGCGGCTTCACTGCAAGTGTATTGTATGTTTCGGGTATTCAATCAAAAAAAGTGTGAAATAAATCAATAATATTTTATATTTGAGTTTCTTCAATTTAGCAACCCTTTGCCTTGATAGCTTTGCACACTCTTGGCATTCTCTCAACCAGCTTCATGAGGTAGTCACATGGAATGCATTTCAATTAACAGGTGTGCCTTGTTAAAAGTTAACTTGTGGAATTTATTTCCTTCTTAATGCGTTTGAACCAATCATTTGGGTTGTGACAAGGTAGGATTGGTATACAGAAGATAGCCCTATTTGGTAAAAGACCAAGTCCATATTATGGCAAGAACTGCTCAAATAAGCAATGAGAAACGACAGTCCATCATTACTTTGAGAAAATCCAGAAAATGTTAAGAACTTTGAAAGTTCCTTCAAGTGCAGTCGCAAAAAACATCAAGCGCTATGATGGAACTGGCCACAGGAAAGGAAGACCCAGAGTTACCTCTGCTGCAGAGGATAAGTTCATTAGAGTTAACTGCACCTCAGATTGCAAGCATGGAGGAGGAGGTGTGATGGTGTGGGGGTGTGGTGCGGGTGACACTGTCTGTGATTTATTTAGAATGCAAGGCACACTTAACCAGCATGGCTACCACAACATTCTGCAGCGATACGCATCATTTTTCAACAGGCCAATGACCCAACACACCTCCAGGCTGCGTAAGGGCTATTTGACCAAGAAGGATAGTGATGGAGTGCTGCATCAGATGACCTGGCCTCCACAATCACCCGACCTGAAACCCAATTGAGATCGTTTGGGATGAGTTGGACCACAGAGTGAAGGAAAAGCAGCCAACAAGTGCTCAGCATATGTAGGAACGCCTTCAAGACAGTTGAAAAAGCATTCCAGGTGTAGTTGGTTGTGAGAATGCCAAGAGTGTGCAAAGCTGTCATCAAGGCAAAGGGTGGCTCCTTTGAAGAATCTCAAGTATAAAATATGTTTTTATTTGTTTAACACTTTTGGGTTAGTAAATTATTCCATATGCGTTATTTCATAGTTTTGATGTCATCACTACTATTCTACAATGTAGAAAATAGTAAAAATAAAGAAAAACCCTTGAATGAGTAGGTGTGTCCAAACTTTTGACTGGTACTGTACATTTATTATGTTCCATTTCCAAGTTGAAATTTGGCCCACTCATTCCCCCTCACAGGAAATTCCACTCCTGCAAATTCCTGTGGCGATAGATGGCTCCATCAAAGTTGTTGACTTGGCAAACAACGGGGGGGGGATGGGATTAATAAGAGATGCAGGGGCTGCAGGAGGATCAGCAGGAGGAGTGTTCGGGGACGGCTTCACCCCGTCCGCAATAAGCACATGGGAGCACAACCATTCCCATGGCTCCCACCAGCCCAGCGGCAGAGTGAAGGTGAGCTACGGCGTGGGTGGAGGAACCATGACTGGACATGAACACTTTTCCAGATATGGAGCTGGAGCTTATGACGGGGTCGCTCTCTCCGAGGGAGACCTAGAGGAGTACTACTCTGCAGTGAGTATTTTAGATCATGATCGTTTGAAGACCAGTAAAAGTGTGTATGCATTAGTATTGAGATTATACAGAGTCGGTGAAAGTACATTTCTTGGATTACTCCTTTAACATAGGAGTTGAGGGCAGCGTTATTTTAGCCATTTTGATTAAATGTGTTAATATACTGTATCTGTTCCTATCATATGACCTTTGCAGAAGGCCAATCATGCTGCGCAGAACGACCAGCAGAGAGATGACCTACTGATCTACGACTACGAAGGTCAGGGGTCACCGGTAGGCTCTGTTGGCTGCTGCAGCCTCCTGGGGGCCGATGACGACCTGGACTTCCTCAACGACCTGGGGCCCAAGTTCAAGACCCTGGCCAAGATCTGCCAGGGGTCAATAGCTATGGAGGCGGAGACTGTCAACATGTCTGTGTCATCCCCTAGACCTAGGCCTACCACATCCACCCACACAGAGGTCAATAGAGACACAGCTCTCAATGTCAATACCCTGAACACCTCATCCACCACCTCCACCTCCTCCACACCCCTACAGGAGAACCTGGTTACTCGGGCCCAAGGATCAGCCACCATCCGCAAGGTTCAGGAGAACAAGGTGATGCCCAACAAGACCCTCTTCATCCAGCAGCCCCCTATGTACTACGCTGCTGCCCCCACCATGTACATGGTGGAGCCCCAGCCCCAGTTGGTGCTGGTGGAGCAGAGAGGGGGAGGTGGTTATGTCCGTGCCCAGCAGGCGGTAAGCCAGGTGGGGGTAGGGATGGGTCAGGGGGTGGTGCAGGTAGGAGGGCTCCATGGTTCTCAGGGCATGATTTTACTGGAGAGGCAGGTAGGAGCAGGTGGTAGTGGGGAAGGACAAGGTCATGTTGTTATGGGGGCAAGCCAGGTCTTACAGGGAGCGGGCCACACTATTTTGAGGGGAGGTCACATTATTACAGAGACGAGCCAAACCATTACACGGGGAGGCCAGGTTCTACAGGGGGCAGACCAGACCATGATCGGAAAAGGCCATCTATCGCCAGGAGGAAACTTCTCACAGGGAAGCCTTTCCGGGTCCAGGAAAGTGCTGGTTGTTGAGAGCGGGTCTGGGTCAGCCTCGGCAGCAGGGTGCAGCGCAGGCTTAGGTGCTGCCCAGGTCACCATGCTGCAGAGCGGCCAGGGGTTAGAGGTCAAATGTCATAGTGTAGAAGTGAGAGGTCAGAGTGGTGCTTCCTCGTTGAGCTCCAGCTCCCTGTGTGGCACGGCAGGGTCAAACGAGGCCTCTGCTACTGCTGTCAAAGTCACCACCACACCCACAGCTGCACCCTGTAGCAGCAGCCACACAGCTGTGGTGCAAGAGAAGAAAATATCTGTCACTGAGAAATACGTTGAGACCAGTACTATAGCGTAGAAAAACAACTTCACATCAGCTTGATAAAATACTGTACACTGTGGGTTTAAAGGTGATTTCTAGGGAGAGAGAAAGAGGTACTGGTGCTTTCTGCTGGTCTGACTGGTGCTCTCTGCTGGTCTGAAATACAGGAATTCTACCCATTGTTTCTTAACAACTCTTTTATAACACTTTTAGATTTTATTCTCACGATTACCAGATGGTATATAATCCTAATTATGATTCATTGATACATTGTGAATTAATGATTGAGTTGAAGATACTTGATTACAGAAGAAGAAATTGAATAAAAAGAATGAAATCATGGAATCGAATCAGTATTTGAAAGGAGTGAAATATTTTTCTAAACATTCAAATGTTGTGGTGGGTGATGTATTAATTGTTCAGGTGAGAAAATGTGTCTATCTTTGATAAAGCTTTTTTTACTGGGATTGTCAATTCTTGATGTAATTCATAGTTCAGACCTTCCATTATCAATTCTACACAGTTTCAATTTGGTTTTAGTAATTTTAATGTATATTGATAACATACTGTGTTATCAATAGTTCGTATCCCCCCACAAATTATATATATATATATTTATTGTTGTTTTTTTACTCAAAGAACCCGCGGCCGTTATGTTAGACACCCCTGCATTAAAGTTTGAGATTTATGTTGACCTGGCTGCAAGCTTTCATGTCTAATATATTATACTGTATGCGTCATGAGATATGGCGTCTGCCTGCAGTATGTCTGTCCTTCATTGTGAGCTAAAAGGTTTGATGAAATGTTTTCTGATTTTGAGAGAATAATAAACTTGAACATATACCATACACATTCAGTTAGTCATGTGTTATGGTTTCATGCAATTTCTTTCTTAGAATCTCACTCCTGTAGTGTTTCATTGGTTCTTCTGGAGATTGAGAGTGGAAAATCCTGTTTTATAGTATCACTCTTATCACACCTTGACATCTTTACATACTGTAGTTCAGATGTTATCACTGCTCAACCGAAAAAATTCATAAAGATGGCTCTACCAAAGAGGACGTTACAAGTGTTAACCAGTTTTCAAACGACACACTGACTCACCTCCTACCACCCACTCATAGAATTAATTGGGAAATCTATTGATTTTCAGAGTTGATCACTGATGTCTGCCAGGAACAGTATTATCACAGATGAAGTACCAGAGAAATGTTAAAGGAGTATTTGATTCCATAAGGATGTTAAAACCAGCTGGATTGCTACTGTGATATGGTGCTGGACTCTTAATTCAGAACAATGTCATGAGAAGTTGGGGGAGGGGGCTTCTGTCTAAACTGCTGCTGTTTGCAATGGGCAGGAGTGTAGTGCTGCTGGAGCGCGCTTTCAATTTGAGAATACACAGATCTGGTAACAAAAAAATCTGGAAAATGATTTCTGAAGCTGAATCATTGTCCCACAAGATCACATAATGATGAATTAGTATTTTACACAACAGAACTGACTATACCACCACAGCATATTAGGATTATAACGTTACTGTTACACCAAAAACACCTCTTTTCTAGTGAGATTTTAGGAGCTGAAACTGAATAGTAGCATTTATTTTCTCATGTGGCCAGAACGCAACAGTGTGCGTCACTAGGCAGGATACATGTTTATATGCTTTGATTGAAAAAAAAACAAGACAGGTTAAAAGTTTGTTAAAACCATCTGCTCTAATTCGCTCACGAAACAGTAATTGAAGAATATCTAAATGCATATTCTCAAGAGGTTCCGGACCGTTGACCATCGCAGGAGGTTCCGGACCGTGGACCATCGCAGGAGGTTCCGGACCGTGGACCGTCTCAGGTGGTTCCGGACCGTCGACCTTCGCCGGAGGTTTCGGACCGTGGACCGTCGCGGAGGTTCCTGACTGTCGACCGTCGCCAGAGGTTACGGACCGTGAAAAGTTGCCGGAGGTTTGGGACTGGGAACTGTCGCCGGAAGCTCTGGACTAGGAACTGTCGCCGGAAGCTCTGGACTGGGAACTGTCGCCGGAAGCTCTGGACTGGGAACTGTCGCCGGAAGCTCTGGACTGGTTCAGGGCTGGTGACAAGCACCTCAGGGCGAGCGCGAGGAGCAGGCACAGGACGTACTGGACTGGGAAGTCGCACTGGAGGCCTAGGGCATGGAGCCGGGACAGGTGGCGCCAGACTGGTGACAAGCACTTCAGGGAGAGTGCGAGGAGCAGGCACATGTCGTACCGGACTGGGAAGACGCACTTGAGGGAGAGTGCGAGGAGCAGGCACAGGACGTACCGGACTGGGAAGGCGCACTTGAGGGAGAGTGCGAGGAGCAGGCACAGGACGTACCGGACTGGGAACACGCACTTCAGGGAGAGTGCGAGGAGCAGGCACAGGTCGTACCGGACTGGGAAGGCACACTTGAGGCCTAGGGCATGGAGCCGGGACAGGTGGCGCCAGACTGGTGACAAGCACTTCAGGGAGAGTGCGAGGAGCAGGCACAGGTCGTACCGGACTGGGAAGACGCTCTTGAGGGAGAGTGCGAGGAGCAAGCACAGGACGTACCGGACTGGGAAGGCGCACTTGAGGGAGAGTGCGAGGAGCAGGCACAGGACGTACCGGACTGGGGACACGCACTTGAGGGAGAGTGCGAGGAGCAGGCACAGGACGTACCGGGCTGTGGAGACGTACTGGAGAGCTGGTGCGTATAGCTGGCATCAATGGTACCGGTTCGATGACACACCTCGCGCGGTAAGTGCGAGGAGCTGGCACAGGACGTACTGGGCTGTGAAGGCGCACTGGAGACCTGGTGCGTATAGCCGGCATCAATTGTACCGGAACTAGGGCGAATGCCGTGCATACTACGCCAAACCAACAGCTCTCTCGCTTCACTCTCCTCCAATTTATCCAACAACTCCTCGAAGGTCTCTAACTCTCCCCTCCGTTCACTCTCCTCCAATTTATCCAATAACTCCTCAACGGTCTCTGACTCACCCCTCAACCTAACACCAAGTGTGTACCCCCCCAAAAAAATTTTGAGGCTGCTTCTTGGGCTTGCGTCGTGGCTGCGAACCCTGGCGTCGTCACTGTTCTCCCTTCTCTCCTTGCGTCTCCTGCCATGGTAGGCGATCCTGTCCTGCCAGGATTTCATCCCAAATCCAGGATCCCTTCCCATCCAGAATCTCTTCCCAAGTCCAGGATACTTCCTCCTCCTGGGCACGCTGCTTGTTCCTTTGTTGATGGAATATTCTGTCACGTTCGTTTGTATAGACGGACCATGGTGCAGCGTATGTTGAGTTCCACATAATTGATTAAAGAAAGTGAAACTTAGTAAAGGCTAAAACAAATAAACAATAAACTAATAACAAACCGTGACTACAGAGAATGCTACGTGCACTAACTCAAAACAATATCCCATAACACACAGGTGTAAAAAAATGCTACTTAAGTATGATCCCCAAAGAGACAACGATAGCCAGCTGCCTCTAATTGGGAATCATACCAAAACACCAACATAGAAAAAACAAACTAGAAACCCACATAGAAAATATAAACTAGACTAAACCCTTAGTCACACCCTGACCTACTCTACCATAGAAAATAAGGACTTTCTATGGTCAGGGCATGACAAGACCTCACATAATGTGCCAGATAGGTGACCTGATCTCAGATGTTCTATTCAAAGCTAATATGACAGACAAGTGACGCATACAGTATTACTCCTATGGTCTGATGTAAAAGACAGGAGACTGATGGTAAGAGGCAAAAGGTAGTAATGTGCATAATCAACACTGGGGTTCCGGCACTTATAGTCTGAGTACATTTTTCTGTACCTCTAACAAAGCGGAAACTCTTGAGCCTTGCCAGAGGACCTTTATGTAAACGATATCAAGCAAATTGAGCAGGTGGAATAAAGGTGTGTAATATGGTGATGAACCAATATGTAAAGATCCTATTAGGTTTACATTTTCAAAGATTTGCATTATTAGCAAAATATTCTGCCATTGGACGTCCCCACACATTAAACCCGATGATCGGATAGTCACCATGTCTGGCCAGCCCTAAATCAGATTTACTATCTGACAGATCATGATGAAGAGGAATAAAAAATAATCTTGGTCTTTCAATCAAAAAAAGTGCCTCCTGTCCCAGACAGACAGCGAAAACAAACCAATAGTCAAGATGACTCACATTTCATGCTTACCTTGTATAAAAACCAGAAAACATATATTTATCTTATCGTATCTATCTATCTTCATTACCTCATGAAAAGTCTGGATTGTTCATTGTATCTCATCTGCTGAATACAATGAGCATTCCCATGAAAAGAAGGCTAACGAGAGTGATATTCATAGGACAGGACCATTTTATTTTGCGACAGAAAATGCATTCTGAGGTAAGTGTTACAAAACTCGGTTTCGATAGTGTAACGATGTTGTTTTTATTGACATTGACACAGCATGAATTGGAAAACCAATGACATTTATAATACTCACATAATTGTTATGTTACACTTATGGTCTTCGAGACATATTTGAAGAACAATGAAATGCAATAGTAGTAGTCTTTAGGCTAAACAGCTACAATAACTCATTCTGCGCCTCTATCCTTCCATACCTATTGATCATTTAAAGTGACAGGTGGATATAACATACAGACTGCTGTGCTGCTTCTACCTGGCATCCTTCAGTGGCGGACATCATGATGCTGCTGGACATCCTGATCCGCATCCTCCAACTCGTCTTCCTCGTACTCGCCCACTTCGTCAGCAGTGGCGTCCTGGTACTGCTGGTACTCAGACACCAGATCATTCATGTTGCTCTCAGCCTCAGTGAACTCCATCTCATCCATACCCTCTCCGGTGTACCAGTGAAGGAAGGCCTTACGGCGGAACATGGCAGTGAACTGCTCAGAGATCCTTCTAAACAGCTCCTGGATGGCCGTGCTGTTCCCGATGAAGGTGGCGGACATCTTAAGGCCACGGGGCGGGATGTCGCAGACGGCCGTCTTCACGTTGTTGGGGATCCACTCTACGAAGTAGCTGCTGTTCTTGTTCTGCACGCTCAACATCTGCTCGTCTACCTCCTTCATGGACATGCGCCCGCGGAAGATGGCGGCAACAGTGAGGTAGCGGCCGTGGCGAGGGTCGCAGGCGGCCATCATGTTTTTGGCGTCAAACATCTGCTGGGTCAGTTCGGGCACGGAGAGAGCACGGTACTGCTGGCTCCCCCTGCTGGTCAGAGGGGCAAAGCCGGGCATGAAGAAGTGGAGGCGGGGGAAGGGCACCATGTTGACGGCTAGTTTGCGGAGGTCGGCATTGAGCTGACCGGGGAAGCGCAAGCAGGTGGTGACCCCGCTCATGGTGGCCGACACCAAGTGGTTGAGGTCTCCGTAGGTGGGTGTGGTGAGTTTGAGGGTTCGAAAGCAGATGTCATAGAGAGCCTCGTTGTCGATGCTGAAGGTCTCATCAGTGTTCTCCACCAGCTGGTGGACTGACAGGGTGGCGTTGTAGGGCTCCACCACCGTGTCGGACACCTTGGGTGAGGGCATGACACTGAAGGTGTTCATGATGCGGTCAGGGTACTCCTCGCGGATCTTGCTGATGAGCAGGGTGCCCATGCCAGAGCCGGTGCCCCCTCCCAGGGAGTGGGTGAGCTGGAAGCCCTGGAGGCAGTCACAGTTCTCAGACTCCTTCCTGACTACATCCAGGACAGAGTCTACCAGCTCTGCTCCCTCTGTGTAGTGGCCTTTAGCCCAGTTGTTACCAGCTCCACTCTGACCTGAAAGACCCATGAAAAACCTGGGTTAGAGACATAGCATCTTTGTACTAGTAAACATCTAGCCATACATCTAGGAGAATGAAAAGCAAGTCACCAGTAACAGGCATATGCATTGCGTACATTATTTATTCATTTCCAGTGAAAGAGAAATTCCATTCCATTGAAACAACATTGAATAATTTGTATCTAATAAAAGTAGTGTTTTAATCTAACTGTACTGATGTGAATGTAAGCCTACTATACTTTTTTCAGTATTATAGGTAAGGTGTCCTGGGGTGGATTTTTTTTAGCTCAATATCCCCATCCTGATGAGCACTGCAGCAGTAGCAGTCTGGACTGCATTCTGCTGAGTCACCATTCTGGCTGTCTCTGCCTGACATAACTGCAGAAACGTTGCACAGAGAACACACTGTACATCTATGTGAAAGGTAAACTAAGCTTCGCTTCAAAGGATATGACAGTGAATGCTGTCACAGACATTACATGCTTTGGGTCAAAGATGGAAGAGCTGATGAGGACATGATGATGACCAATTGGGCAAGACAGCACAGACAGATCTGGGACCAGGCTAGGCAAGATAGCACAAAAAGATATGGAATTCGGCTAGATGATAACCACTACTCACCAAAGACAAAGTTGTCTGGTCTGAAGAGCTGGCCGAAGGGCCCGGAGCGTACAGAATCCATGGTGCCTGGCTCCAGATCCACCAGGATGGCCCGGGGGACAAACTTGTTACCTGTGGGGGGAGGAGAGGCAGGGACATCAAGGGTGTATTCATTAGTCAGATTTCGTTGCACAACGGAAACAGTTTACTCCAAACCGTTTACTACCCTGGGTGAGATAGCATGGTGAAGCCACATCAGAGGGCACAACTTACACGGTAAACATTGATTCTGAGAAAATTTACCCAAAATGTTCTGAGGAAATATCTTGCTCCCCACTTGCATTTGGGACTATGGAAATAGAGACTGTGTGTTTATACAAACGGTTTACCATTATCTACAAAGGAAACAGAGGGCAAATACTAGGCATCCCCTGATCATGCTCTCCTACAAAGCTTACTAAACAGAGCAAAGCACAGACTGCCTCTGATTCTCTTTCTCTCTCTCACTCTCTCTCTGTCTCACTCTCTCACTTAGCCTCATTTGCAGACTGCAGCACAGAGAACTTCCTAGCTCAAGTCCAAAGTAGGGAGGGGGAATAAAATGTGCTGTGCAGAATTGATTCAGAACAAGATGGCATCTCCCAGACCAGAATAGAAAGAGGAGTGGGAGGCCCCGGTGCACAACTGAGCAAGAGAACAAGTACATTAGAGTGGCCAGCATCCCGGAGTCACGTCTTCACTGTTGACTTTTGAGGCTGGTGATATGCGGGTACTATTTAATGAAGCTACCAGTTGAGGACTTGTGAGGTGTCTGGTTCTCAAACTAGACACTCTAATGTACATTTCCATTTCCTCTTGCAGTTGTGCACCGGGGCCTCCCACTCCTCTTTCTAGTCTGGTTAGAGCCAGTTTGCGCTGTTCTGTGAAGGGAGTAGTACACAGCGTTGTACGAGATCTTCAGTTTCTTGGCAATTTCTCGCATGGAAAAGCCTTCATTTCTCAGAACAAGAATAGACTGATGAGTTTTTTAGCTTGTAATCGAACCCACAAATGCTGATGCTCCAGATACTCAGCTAGTCTAAAGAAGGCCAGTTTTACTGCTTCTTTAATTAGCACAACAGTTTTCAGCTGTGCTAACATAATTGCAAACGGGTTTTCTAATTATCAATTAGCCTTTTAAAATGGATTAGCTAACACAACATGCCACTGGAACACAGGAGTGATGGTTGCTTGATAATGGGCCTCTGTACGCCTATGTAGATATTCCATAAAAAATCTGTCGTTTCAAGCAACAATAGAGAGGCTTTTATTCTCTATTTTGGGTAGGCCAGGGTGTGACTAGGGTGGGCAGTCTAGTTTCTTTATTTCTATGTTTTCTGTTTCTATGTTTTGGCCAGGCATGTTTCTCAATCAGAGACAGCTGTCTATCGTTGTCTCTGATTGGGAATCATACTTAGGCAGCCTTTTTTCCTTTTGTATTTGTGGGTAGTTGTCTCCGTTTGTGCATGTATAACCTTACAGAGCTTCACATTAGTTTTTGTTGTTTATTGTTTTGTTGGCAACATTTAAAAATAAAGGAAAATGTACGCTCACCACGCTGCACCTTGGTCCGGTCATTTTCAAGAAGACGTGCATGAAACAACAAGTTCTCAGCAAACTTCTTCAAGACTGTCAGAAAATCATTCCTCATAAATCTCTTTGAGAGAATGCCAAGAGTGTGCAAAGCTGTCATCAAGGCAAAGGGTGGCTACTTTGAAGAATCTCAAATATAAAATATATTTAGATTTGTTGAACACTTTTTTGGTTACTACATGATTCCATATGTGTTATTTCATAGTTTTGATGTCTTCACTATTATTTGACTATGTAGAAAATAGTTGAAATAAAGAAAAACCCTTGAATGAGTAGGTGTGTCTAAACTTTGACTGGTACTGTATGTGCAACTTTATGTGGTATTTGGGTTGCTATAACATTGGTTTGAAGTGACTTTGAGGATTTGTAAGCATCCTGCCATAAAGGTAAAAAAATAAAAATAGGCCCTGCCACTCCCATTGTTTCACTAGCAGCAATGCTAATTCTGGCTGTGGGGTAAGTAAATAAAGAAAACTAAGCCATATTTTTGGTCATTGTCACTCAGGATCAATAGATTAATAACTTTTTGTGAATACAATTAAGTATATTTAAATGTTGTTGTACTGCCCTTTAAATGGCAGTCGTTTTTTGCCACATAAATTTGACAAAATTTGTATTTAGTACCAAAAGTCGAAAAACTAAAAGATACTACAATCAAATGATGGTCAATCTGCTTTTTAGTACTTTGTAGTTTGGAAAAAAGCTGCACATTATTTATGGGAAAATTTTCTATTTTTGTTTTCCAGAATATGCAAATTAACTGTAATTTTGCAAATATAACCGTCTGTTTAGTTATTTTAATTTTATTTCAGATAACATTATTTACATGTCTAATTATATTTTGATTAGAATTCATTTTACATTTTCTATGAAGGTTGCTTTTTCCAATAGATTACTCTTGGGGACAATGACCCTAGTTGGTAATCCATGTATCTAAAATATGTTGGTAGTATGAGGGTTAACGTGCTGCTACACACATCTCTCTATGAATTAGTGCCTTGTTATTTTAGGAAACTTTTTATCGACGAATGCACAATGCATGTACAATAATGGATGGCAGAGTTGCTCACACACATGCAAGCTCAATTTACGCCTGACAACTGTGAAATAAGAGGGATCAATAATGCTTAGCATTTGCACACACTGGGAATATGATCAGAGCTAACCACAGGACATGTTGGCCTCATAGGACCTAGGTTCTGCAGCCTGGTTGGTTTGGCAAAGAAGACTGACTGCTCAGTATGGCAAAGAGCCGGAGACAAAAAGGAGGGGATGCTGCATGGCAATTACCTTCAAATCCCTGGCTAAGAAATATCAGACCAACACACAGACAGCAGACAAACATTAGGGTTGTGTCGGTTTTACAGAGACTGCAGATGTATACTTGACCCCCGATGTAGAGACAGATATAGAGTTTGCTGTTTGATTGTTTATTTCACTTTTGTTTATTATCTTTGTCACTTGCTTTGGCAATGCTAACATATGTTTCCCATGCCAATAAATTCCATTGAATGTAATATAGTGAGATAGAGGGAGAGAGGATAGAGGGAGAGAGAGAAATAACGAGGGAGGGAGGGAGGGAGGGAGGGAGGGAGGGAGGGAGATTGGCAGGTACCTGCTGCTGTCCTCATTTCCCCTGCCCTGCCAGAGAGGGATGGAGGGAGGGAGGGAGAGAGATTGGCAGGTACCTTCTGCTGTCCTCATTTCCCCTGCCCTGCCACAGGGCCCACTGCACCCAGACAGATATTATGGTTACAATGTCACATACTCAGTTTGGATTAGCCCTACAGAGCATGGCTTTGCAAATCCAATGAGGTCTGCAGTTTTTATCACCAGGGAATATTGATTTACTTTTGTTTTAATTTGGGGGAAAGCCAAGTGATATTACAGTGTGCTTATGGTTTATTATTTTATTTAAACACATGTTCAGATGCATGCAGAGATTACTTCATGCACAGTCTAGACAAATATATGCATATATACCCGATGCTTCATTGTAGTACACGTTTATCCTCTCCAGCTGCAGGTCACTGTCACCTTGGTAACTTCCGGTGGGGTCGATGCCGTGTTCGTCACTTATGACCTCCCAGAACTGTGAATGGGACAGAGATGTAGGTACTGCAACTGATGTTTAAAGGTTTGAACTAAGAGATAAATATTTTCTGTGCTCTGGCTATGACCTGTTCAAGACGCATTGAAAAATACCGAACGGTCTTCGTGCGTAGCCCTATCCCTATTGCGCATGGTGATACCATGACTCATCGGCCCAGATGCGCGACACCACTGCAGACACTTTGCCTCCTAGCCCAAGTCCATAGGACCACACCCATATCAATCGAATAGCATGTAATATTTCTAAATAAATTAAATACTAATTTCCATAACACATTAGGCCAAAAATATTATACCAAAATATTGGATGGGTATTTGGGAATTTGATGTCTTGGAAAATGAAGTGCGACATAGGCCTATTTTTTTGTTACATGGGCGAAAAAAGCATGCAGGTCTCAACATTTCAAACACCTAACAAAATAGTTATTGCTCTATAACAACCACTGCGTCAGTATACAAATATAAACATGCCACCTACTTTGGCACCAATCTGGTTTCCACATTGCCCGGCCTGGATATGAACAATCTCCCTCATGATGATGCCTTGTGGGTGCAAGCAGACAGTAGCCTTTTGTCTCAGCTAACACCGATGTCCTCAACCTCTTTGCTACCCTTGCATGTGTCGCCTCTCAGCAGTTTTTACATTACTGGGGCGAGTGATGAGCTCAGGGAGAGTCATCATGTTGATGCTGACGTCACACCGGCGCTGCATCCCAATCTCGCGCACCAGCCTATCAGCGGGCAACGTTTGATGCAGTGGGCCAGTGGACTGGTTGAGGATGCTGCTGCATCACTTTTCATCTAAAACATGGCGCATTGTTATTATTTGCCAAGTTAAGGAAATGCAACTTGATAGTTCATAAATATCCCCCTGTTCAATGTAAGCTAGGCATCGTGCCCACCTTCTAGATTGCCTTCCTGCATCCGTTTCAGTGTACATTATGTCCAATAGATGTCAGTTTGGAGCTCTGCAACTACATCATCCACAATGTTGTCAATGCCATTCTCAAGACAGACATATTCGTTTTTATTGATCACTTGTTTAGTAGAGCGGGGAGTAGTTTACCCCTAGGAGCATGTTTACAGGGTATTGAGGTATTGTATGACATTATACAACAGGAAGTGGTTAAAATCAGAGTTTTCCAAGCAGAGAAATATATTGGCAGCATCAGTGGGTTAATAGTTGGTTGAGTAGAATGGTCTTATAATTTAAAGATCAATAAAAATACTAAATACTAAACCACATTTATGGAATGACTGTCTAGCACAGCCTCAATTCAATAAGCAAGTGACATATTGAAAACTGATCCTCAACATATAGCATCAACACACTTTATACCCATGGCATGATCTTGGGATAGAGAGAACATCAACTGGTAAAACAAGGGACAACTCAAACACCTCAAGATTCAGTATCAAGAGGTGTCTTGGAAATAGTCTGAAGAACAAAGACCCAGGAATACACCATTCATCAATAAATAGTGAAGTTTATTACAACGTCACGTGGCTTATATACAAGTGCATTATTCAAAATCCCCAAATAAAAATGTAACTGGTAGTCTGTCATTTTTACATTCATTCATTCAAATCTTGCACCAAAAGAAACTCTGTGCCATATTAGGGTTCTTTTTCATTTCACCAATATAGATGTTTGGTTGCATGTAGGATGAGTGAAGATTTGATCAGTTGAAAACCTGATTTGTTCAGTTTTAAACCCTTTCCAAACCACTGTATGATGGCACAACCTATGAACAACCTATGAACCTAGAGAAAATCATCTTTACCTGAATGTATTCTATGGTTTATCTACTTTTTCTGTTTAACTATAGCCACTCTCCAAGCCATCACCCAACTCTTACCATACACTAGCGCCTGGTGCTGACTTTGCTATTACATATGACATCTGAGACTGTAATGTAAGGTTGCAATGTGTTGTATTGTGACATTTGAAGATAAGAGAATCTGCTAAATGACCAGAATGCAAATTAAAAATCAAATTTTACATGTGAGGTTACACCATTTGTTCCTGTGTGTCAGTGCATGTGTGTCTCAGCGAACCAATGAGATGGTGAGGTTGCATTTCAGGAAATGGGCGGTGAGAACTACTGTACAGCTGAAGACAATATCCTCTTTAACATCTGTAAGATTGAGCTATTTTGTTGTTCCAGTGTGAATAGACAGTACAGTGACAGAATGTACAGTAAAGTAAGTGTATTGTATTGTACATATACAACATGTTGAGTCTGTTATTGAAGTGATAAGAGTGCTCAGACAGACTGTTCACAACAGCAGCCTCCTCACATCACTGCTAGCCAAACAAGCTAATCGGACTGGGGTGAAGTTGCCCCTAGACACTGATCTTGGGTCAGTTTAGCAGCTTCCCAATCAATGGTTAAGTTTAGGATCAGGGGAGGGGAAGCTGATCCTAGATCTGTAACTAGGGGAGACTTTACTCCTGAGTTAACTACTCTGAGTTGGCAGGATACATTGTGCACCAGGATACATTGTGCTTTGAGGCCTAGGGTGTATTGGAGATTAAACAAGTGAGTAGGCCCATATAGGGGTGTACTGAAGTTTAACTTGTTTCACATATCCTTTCTGCATCATGCTTGAGTCTTGTGAACAGGGTGTAGTATTAGGAATTAATCTCACAAGAAAATAATATATTCTTTAACAGCATGCTTACTTACCAGGAAATAACCAGAGAATTAACATAAAGTATGTTGTTACACGTTTAGTATTATCATAGTTATTTTTTACATCCATAGAAATACATGACAGTATGTGTTGTGACGACTACTGTATGATTAGTGTACAGTAGAGTAATCATTTTGGCTGCTATTGCATCATACACAACACTTTGGACACCTCCAAAGCCATTGTATTTTCCTGGTTAAATACATAGTAATAAACACACTATATAAGAATGTGGACTCCATGGCATTTGACATCAATCAATGAGATTTGAAAAGAAGCTTTACAATAAATGAGTGATGTTGTATTTGTAAACAGTGGCCAATTGACACAGATCTCTGCACAATTGGATGTAGTAGCCTTATTAGTGAACTGATAGCCACCATTTTGTTTGTCGGGTATGTACTATTGTCAACAGTCAGTCAATAATAGATGTTGGTAAAGCATGATGTTGACACTAGCCATTTGGGTTTTAAAAAGAAGAAGAAAGCTCCTCATCACAATTTTAATAAAAATAATCAAAGATGTTTGTTGTTTTTTACAGTCAAGAGATCACAGCATTTCTCTATCATGTCTGTATTGATTACAATGAAATAAGTACTTAATGTTAATGATTGTTAATATTTTGAATTACAAATCCAACAAAAACAGAGAGGGGTAAGCCTACATTTCAAAATGTAGCAGAATTTTAGTCAATATCACAAAAATATAATTTTTGCATACTTTGGTGAAATGAAAATATTTTCAAGTATATTTTTCTAGGGAATACACAAAAAATATTTTTACTACAACAAATATGCAAATGACACATACACAATACACACAAGATGGTGGCAATGACAGATATATTTGACAAAATACTTTTGTCATTCATGTGTCCATTTCAGAGCAATGGCTCTTGTTCCTTTTTAGGTAACATTTTAACATCACTTCTTTGTTTTGTGGAAAAGTTCACATTTTTGTTTACATGCTCTGTCCCCATAGCAAAGGATAAAGTGCCACTTACATTCACACAAATAATGGTGACAGTGCCGGCTAGCTGTATACACTAAGGACACGCCCCTTGAGATTATAGTGGAAATCTTTGTTCTTATTTTTGCAATCAAGCTCAACATCAGTAGCACAACAACATTAAGTATGCAATTTTATCTACAATATCACGTTTACAAGATCCATTGCATACAGTACAATTCATTTCATTTATGAAAAGAGTGGAAAAATAAAAAGATGACGCTTCAGTCCCATGAAACAGGGAAATAGTAAAAAAAATAAAAATAAATGTTTCACTTTCAGGACCACACCGTCAATAATCACAACATAGCCCTACAGGACCAACTGACCACTCACTTAAACCACATCACCGGTAAAGCTCTCCTTTTCTACTGTCATTTCAGACATAAACAGTCTATTGTCTTTTTAACTTTGGAGCATGCCTCTTCAGTTCAAGTCATTCTCTCCTTCTCTCTAACCTTTCATACACACATGCCTGTATTACAAGGACTGGAGTCTTGAGATGTTTCACTTGTGATTTTAACTCATTGTCTAATACATCAAAATTCCTCCAATACTTGTCTTTATTGCCCTTCGATTGGCAGTTCATTCGGGCAGCAAAATTTACTTTTGGTTTTTCATGTTTGGCAAATTGCTCTTTTCCCTACACAGATTCCAATTGGTTTCTGAGTACTAATTTCAGCGACAACAAGAACAATTAGGAGAAATCTGGCACTGTTGACATTCAAAATTCTGCTTTGTATTCTTGAAGTATTTTTTTCTACATGATAAGGCAAATGTACATCATCAAACACATTGGACATACATCTAAGTCTGCAGTTGAGGCAAATGTACAGTCAAATGTTTTTTTTTGTGGTATTTATGGAATCTCCAACTAACCTTTGGGATAAAGGATTCTAAATGGAGTTTTGGCTGGTAGTCTCTCAGTCTAAAATGACATTCAGGATTCTCCCAACAACAACAAAGTCACACGCTGACGACTTCATAATTACTGACAGTTTCAGACTGTGGCTGAGTAAGGGACAGTTCAACATTTTCGAGGTGTACTAAAAAAATGGCACCCCCCATCCTCAAAGTAAAAAATATTTTCACACAACACTCCCCTTGTATTGTAAAAAATAATTGCACACCGTCCCCCCTCATAGAATTAACTCTAAATAATGTTTGTGACCACAAATAACAATAACTATAGTGACCCTGTGTCTATAAATGTGACTTTTCCACTTCATCCTGCTTTTGTGGCACAGTCGATGCAACGTAGGGCTACGGGCCAGAAGGTTGAGAGTTCGCCGACCACCATGGACAGAGCTAATGCTCCCGGCCTGTTTCATTAGACCTACACCACAATCAGAGCAAGCTACAGACAATGATCAGCTAGGTGGAAATCAGATTTTCTAAATGTTGATGCCATATTTAAGCAATAATGCTCGAGGGGGTGTGGTATATGGCCAAAATACCACGGCTAAGGGCTAATCTTATGCACAACGCAATGCGGAATGCCTCAATACAGCCATTAGCCACGATATATTGGTCATATACCACAAACCCTGAGGTGCCTTATTGCTATTATAAACTGGTTACCAGCGTAATTAGAACAGTACAAATATTTTTTCTTGTCATACCCATGGTATACAGTCTGATATACCACAACTTTCAGCCAATCAGCATTCAGGGCTCCAACCACCCGGTTTATAATTATATAAAATATATGCAACAAATTTTCCACCAACAGGTCTCTGTGCCAATGGACAACAACCAATAAGCAAATTATACGGACTTCGGCTGCTTCATCATCATGGTTTGCGTTTTCAACACCACAATCTGGACAGTTTGAATGCCTGAATAAAATGTTGGACAAATGTACGCATGTAGCCTACAGGAGTCTTTTGAAGTAGCTTAATCCAATTAAAATATTGTGACTGGTTGTGTTTATGCCACACGTAAAAGGTAATCCAAAAGTTAAATTACACATATTTAGGCTATATTGAAGTGTTAGGTTCTAGGTGCGCGAGGAATAGCTGCTCGGAGGCAGAGCACGCATGACACTTTCCTGAACAACTGGGCCTGTTGGGAGCATATGTGGCCACATTATTATAGCACGACTTAGGAGAATGAGGATCCGTAACAGACAGCGCATCTCAGTATCAGAACTTAAAATAATGCCAGAATGGCCTGCTACTGTGTATTTCTAGACCAGGGGTCTCCAACCTTTTCTAGCATGAAAAGCTTAAAAATGTAACGCGTCTCGAGTTACACATTTTTTCAAGCTTTCAAATAGGCACATTCTTCCTTTTCTCCTCTCCCCTGCAATTCATCGCCAGGTCCTTAGTGTACAAGATATTTTTTTTCTGTGAATATAACTGGTAAAAAAATAATGGTTAATGAACAACTCTAAAAAGGGGGCCCTTGTAAAATAATTTTAATTTAAAAAAATAAATTGAATATTTTCCCAAATTAAGTTCTCAGTAAAAAATAAATTGTGGGTTTAGATTAAAACAATTTAAAACTCAAAATTACAATAATAGTTCATTAAGAAACAACAAAATTGGATGTTCTGAGTCCATGTCAACGCTTAAAATCACATCAGAATACATATTTTTTTTAGGTCTGGAAAAAACAAATAAATTGATCTTTGAGTGTAATTCCCCTTTAGTTCCACATCTGGCCCTTTAATTCCACAAGTGAGGAATGTGCCGTCTAATGTGCCGGTCTAGCG
Source organism: Oncorhynchus mykiss (assembly GCF_057628025.1). Classification (NCBI taxonomy): domain Eukaryota; kingdom Metazoa; phylum Chordata; class Actinopteri; order Salmoniformes; family Salmonidae; genus Oncorhynchus; species Oncorhynchus mykiss. Next base: position 70,690,433 of record NC_143029.1, read on the forward strand.
ATGGTTCTGTACTGCTGCTACTTATTTCATGGCAAAGTTTATGAAGTTTATGAACGCAAAACATGTTGTTTCCATGTTTCATGAGCTGAAATAAAAGATCCCAGACATTTTCCATACAAAAAAAGCTTATTTCTCTAAAATGTTATGCACAAATTTGTTTACTTCCTGTAAGTGAGCATTTCTCATTTGCAAAGATAATCTATCGACCTGACAGGTGTGGCATATCAAGGAGCTGATTAAACAGAAAGATCATTACACAGGTGCACCTTGTGCTGGGGATAATAAAAGGCCACTCTAAAATGTGCAGCTTTGTCACACAACACAATGCCACAGATGTCTCAAGTTTTGAGGGAACGAGCAATGGGCATACTGACCGCAGGAATTTCCACCAGACCTGTTACCAGACAATTGAATGTTAATTTCTCTACCATAAGCCACTTCCAACATCATATTAGAGAATTTGGCTGTACGTCCAAGAGGCCTTACAACTGAGTGCCCCATGGTGGAGGTGGGTTATGGTATGGGCAGGCATAAGCTACGGATAACAAATACAATTGCATTTTATCAATGGCAATTTGAATGCACAGAGATACCGTGACGAGATCCTGAGGCCCATTGTGGTGCCATTCATCCGCCACCATCACCTCATGTTTCAGCATGATAATGCATGGCCCGTGTCGCAAGGATCTGTGCACAATTCCTGGAAGTTCCTGTCCCAGTTCTTCCATGGCCTGGCTACTCACCAGACATGTCACTCACTGAGCATGTTTGGGATTCTCTGGACTGAAGCGTACGACAGCGTGTTACAGTTCCCGGCAATATCCAGTAACCTTGCACAATCATTGAAGAGGAGTGGGACAACATTCCACAGGCCACAATCAACAGCCTGATCAACTCTATGTGAAGGAGATGCCGCGCTGTGTGAGGTAAATGGTGGTCACACCAGATAATGACTAGTTCTCTGATACACGCCCCTACTTTAATTTTTTTTATTTATTTTTTTATCTGTGACCAACAGATGCATATATGTATTCCCATTCATGTGAAATCCATAGATTAGGGCCTAATGAATTTGTTTAAATTGACTGATTTTCTTATATGAACTGTAACTCAGTTAAATCTTTGAAATGGTTGCATGTTGCATTTATATTTTTGTTCAGTTTAGACACAAATGATATACTTACTCATGACTTTGCAGTCAACATTTGATTGAGAAGGCTTTGGGGAAACCCACAAGACAGTTATCACATCAACTGGCTCCACATGAAGTGATAGACAAACATGTGCATCACACAGACAGACCAGGGCAATATTGCTGGAAAATTAATTGGCAGATATTGTTTTACGTTTGGCTTTTAAGGCCTTTAGTGGCTAACCAGGGGTGGGATAATGCCAACGTTGCATTTATTAGATAGTAGCTGGGAAGCTGCGGTGTCTGATACTTGAGAGATTTGTTTATGACAGTTTGCACTGGGCCATGTGAATATTGCATGTACTTTCAGAATTATTTGGCGAGCTACTCATAGGTGGGTTGCGAGCTACTCATAGGTGGGCTGCGAGCTACTCATAGGTGGGCTGCGAGCTACTCATAGGTGGGTTGCGAGCTACTCATAGGCGGGCTGCGAGCTACTCATAGGTGAGCTGCGAGCTACTCATAGGTGGGCTGCGAGCTACTCATAGGTGGGTTGCGAGCTACTCATAAGTGAGCTGCGAGCTACTCATAGGTGGGCTGCGAGCTACTCATAGGTGGGTTGCGAGCTACTCATAGGTGGGCTGCGAGCTACTCATAGGTGGGATGCGATCTACTGGACCTGTTGGAGACCCTTGTTCTAGAGCAGACCAACAATTGAGCCAAATGGAATGAATGGAATGAAATATTATTCAAATGACATTTTCACTGCAGTTCACAGCCTAGAGTAAAATGTACTGACTTGAAAGCAATAATGTGTTCTAGGCTAGTCTAGGTAGAATAATTGTACAGTCCCTAAAACAAGATTTACAGTATAGGGGAGATTTTTGAGCAGCATATCTCATGTCTTCACTGTTCTTTCATGCGCAATGATGCACCTGGTCTCTACACTTATATTGGTGCAGCTTTGAATGATATTATGTGTGGTATGATCGCTAGTTATTGCAGATCTGGACAAACTATCCACCTACCACTATTGTCACTATGAAAGGTGGATAGAGGGCAGGATAGACAGTTAGACTGGTAGACTATATTAGCCTGTGGTATAGTTAGTATGTGGAGAAGTGCAGTGCATAATGGAACCTCCAAAACATCTTGATATAGGGGAGGTGCATGCAAGCAGATGATGGAATAAATCATATAGTAAAACCTGCAAATAGGGTGAATGTAAACCTAGGGGAAAAAACGCATTACCCTCCCAGTAAATTTTGAACTGTCCCTAACCACTCATCACTGTCACCACAACCCTGTCCTGTTCTCTGGCTGTTCCCAGTAAGATGTATGACACAAAAAAACTTGGCCCAAGCTCAAGCTGTTACCCTCCTGTTTGTCACTTGCAGTCTCCCGACAGAGCAGCTGAAATGTCTGAGGCCTGACAGACCAGTTAGTGACCCCCGTCATGTGACATGGGTGTCTAGGGCTTCTTCCTCCATGAGGGAGGGGCCCACCTCCTTGTTCCACAGGTGGAGCCTTGGATCATGAAGACACCACCCCGTTGACAGCGCTGTTTTCTGAGATGGCACAATCCATTACGGGGAGGATACCTGAGTCTATTGGGGAGGAGATGGTGCAGTCCATTATTGTGGAAGCAGGGGCCGCCTCTGTGGTCTCAGAGTCTGTTATGTTGGGGAGAAGTGAGTCTATGAAAAGCAGAGTTGTAGAGTCCAATGTAAGGGGTTGAACAATGTCTGTGATGGGGAGAGTGGTAGAGTCCACAGTGAGGGGGTGAACAGTGTCTATGACAGGGGGAGTGGAAGAGTCCACTGTTGTTGGGATATGAACTGAGTCAATGGGTGGCAGTGGTGGTGATAGGGGGGTGGGGTAATGAACAGGGGAATGAGCTACGACAGGGGAAGAGGGAGAGACAACAACATCCTTAACACATGAAGAGTCCAACTCTGGAGTATGGACAGAGTCTGTGACAGGGGGAATGGTACAGTCTGAATTATGGGTAGGAGGAGGGGGGATATTGTCATCTACAGAGTCTATTAGAATGGGAATGATCGAATCTGTGGTGATGGGGTCAGTAGAATCAATAGGAGTGGTACAGTCGACCATGGGGGGAAGGGGAACAATGTCATTGATGACAGTAGGGGAGGGTGTTGGAGAAGGGGGGATAGGGACAATTACAGGGTGAGTGGTAGAGCCCAAGGTACAAGGAGTTTCTATGACAGGGGGAATGGTAGAGTCCAATGTAGGGGTGCTTTTTATGACAGGGGGAGGGGTAGAGTCCAATGTGGAGGTAGAGGATGAATCAAGTACTGGTGGAGTGGTTGAGTCCAATGAAGAGATAGGATGGGTTTCAATAACAGGGGGAATGGTGTTGACCAAGATGGAGGTAGGGAGGTCTTCTGTATCAGTGGCAGTGGTAACGTCCTTAGTAGGGGAGGGGGCTGAGGGGTATATCAGTAGAATCTCAATTAGGGGTATATCAGTAGAATCTTCAGACTTCAGAAGGGAATTGGAGGGAGTGAGGGCACTATTTCTAGGTGTGGAAGATAACAGGTGCTCTTTACTAGGCAGTACAACGTCTGCCTTATCTAGGGCCGCCATGGGAGTACCAGATGGGGGCGTAACGGATTTCCCATTGAGGTCTTTCTTAACCAGGGGCACAGTATCAGGATCAGGCTGGAATGACGTCAACTCTGTAGCGCGGGGCGGCAAAATAACTATAAACGACGGTGCCGTGAGGTCAACAGCGGAGGATGCCGTGGAGTCCATGGTGAAGACGGTGGTGGCGGCCGCCTCGTGCAGTGGTGTGTCGTGGACCCGGGTGTAGTCCCTGCTGCTCTCCGACTGGGCCAGGAGGAGGCGCTGTTCGCCAGGCTTCTTGGGGGGCATCAGGGGTTGGCGGGTGTAACACTCCCCATCGGCCAGGGTCTCGGGCAGGGGCTGGTAGCGCGTCTCGGGGAGGAGGAGAATGCAGATGATGCAGATGAGGGTGCAACAGGCGAAGATGATGTGGTGGAGGAAGTAGCCCTTCTGATTGTGCAGCTCCATGATGGGGGCGGTCAGCATGCCGAAGCCAGCGCTGGCTAGTACCAGGCCCAAACCACCACCCCTACGGAGAGAGAGACAAGGAACGTCATGTCAGCCATCACTTCTGAAATCTACACATCTACACCCAATCTCACACCCACCCTTGCCCCCTACTCTCCTAGGCAGCTCTCATATAGATTTGAGGCGATACAGACCACCACCCCTACAAAGTGAGACATGGAACGTCAGCTAGGAAGTCACCATATCTGAAGCACATGACTACTTCCGATTCCAAAACCGCACCACTGTCTTTAAATCTGATCCATTCTTTAGAAAGGGTGTGCCCTGCAACCTCTGCTATTTCCAGTGCAACGATCTGCTTAGTTACTGTCTGAATTTATTCAATTTCAAGGTTCTCTATGTTCACATTCAATGGCACATTCAAGCCCCTACTAGACTAATTTCCTTACGAAGACAAACTTGGTGATTATTGTGTTATTGACATATCCTATCAGCCATTTTAAGGTCACAACCGCAGAGAGTGCTGCAATACCATGATTAATCCGATACCATTGAGGAGTTTACCACATCAGTCACAGGCTTCATCATTAAGTGCAGCATAGACAACGTCGTCCCCACAGTAGCAATACGAACGTAACCAAAACAAAAACATTGATTATTGGCAATATCTGCGCTGGGCTAAAGGCTAGAGCTACTCCTTACAAGGAACAGGACACGGACATGGACACATACAACAACGCCTGCTGCGACCTCCGACGCAATATCAAACATGCAAAAGGACACCAACTCCGACGCTCGTCTTATGTGGCAGGTTTTGCAGACGATAACAGATTACGAAGGGAAATCCAGCCATGAGATGCCCAGTGATGCAGAACTATCAAACGAGCTAAATGCCTTTTATGCTCACTTCGAGAAATACAACACTGAGTCTTGCTTGAAAGCCCCTGTTACGGATGACTGTGTGATCTCGCTCTACATGGTCGATGTAAGTATGGGTGTTTTCACACTTGGCACCTTTCAGACCATTTTTGTGAACTCAGTGCAGTTCACTTAATTTTTCTGTGCAGTGTGAACACTCCAAAAGGAACTGAGACCTGTCAAAAGAGCCCCCAAAGCGAACCGAAATGAGACCATCTCGAGAGGTAGTCTGAATTCGGTTAGCTTGAAATACACGGTTTCGGTTCCCTTTTTTAGGGCAATGTGAACACGAAGCTTCCCAGATTTGCATGTCATTATTCCCGCATTTAATTCAATAATTACTGAAATGGTTACTTGGTCTACCTACGCTGACCCTATCTTGCACTCACTCTATGTACACTCACAAGACTATACATACACACTATATACAAACTCACACTACACTGACACGAAACCCACACACGTTCACATACATTACATACAAACACACATACAGTGTATAACACACACACACACAAACACACACGCACATACCGACACAACACACACACGCACATACCGACACACACACACACACACACACACACACACACACATACGCTTTTGCACTCATTATGCAGTGCCTTCAGAAAGTATTCATACCTATATGTCTTATTCTACATTTTGTTGTTACAGCCTGAATTCAAAATGGATCAAATGTATTTTTTTGTCTCACACATCTACATACAATATCCCATAATGACAATGTGAAAACATGTTTTTATACATTTTCGCAAATGTATTGAAAATGAAATACTAAAATCTAATTTACATAAGAATTCACCCCCCAGAGTCAATATGTTACAATCACCTTAGGCAGCGAATACAGCTGTGAGTCTTTCTGGGTAAGTCCCTAAGAGCTATGCACACCTGGATAGTACAATATTTGCACATTATTATTATTATTATTTTACATTTTTGTTTAAGTCTGTCAAATTAGTTGTTGATCATTGATAGAGTGGCAGATTCAAGTCTTGCCATATATTTTCAATTTGATTTAAGTCAAAACTGTAACTACGCCACTCAGGAACATTCAATGTTGCCCTAGTAAACAACTGTAGTGTATATTTGGCCTCGTGTTTTAGGTTATTGTCCTGCGGAAAGGTGCATTTGTCTTCCAGTGTCTGTTGGAAAGCAGACTGAATCAGGTTTTCCTCAGATTTTTTCTGTGCTGTCACGTACTTGTGGAGAGACAGACCATGGCGCAGTGGATGTTGAGTTCCACATATTTATTATAAAGTGAAACTTAGCAAAAATAAAACAATCAATCAATAGACTAACGACTAACGAAATGTGACTACTTGGTGCACATGCACAAAACACAAAATAATATCCCACAAATACAGGTGGGGAAACAACCTACCTAAATATGATACCCAATCAGAGGCAACGATAAACAGCTGCCTCTAATTGGGAACCATATTAGCACCCACATAGAAATATCTATACTAGATCACCCCCTAGTCACGCCCTGACCTACTACACCATAGAGAACTAAGGGCTCTCTATGGTCAGGATGTGACAGTACCCCCCCCCCCCTAAAGGTGCGGACTCCGGATGCAAAACCTGACACCAAATGGGGAGGGTAGGGGGGGTGATTAGTGTCAGTGGCGGCTCCAGTGCAGGTTGTAGCCCCCGCCCAGACCCCGGATCCGGCCATGGCGCCGGGCTGAACGCCGTGCCTGGACTGGGCACCGGCACAGAGGAAGGCTCCGGCCTTGGAGCGGGACTGGACGCCATGCCTGGACTGGGCACCGTGTCTGGACTGGGCACCAGTGCAGAGGAAGACTCCTGCCATGGAGCGGGAATGGACACCATGCCTGGACTGGGCACCAGCGCAGAGGAAGGCTCCTGCCCTGGATTGGGACTATGGACCGTCACAGGAGGTTCTGGACTGTGGACCGTCGTAGGAGGTTCCGGACTGTGGACCGTCGCAGGAGGTTCCGGACTGTGGACCGTCGTAGGAGGTTCTGGACTGTGTACCGTCGTAGGAGGTTCCGGTCTGTGGACCGTCGCAGGAGGTTCCGGACTGTGGACCGTCGTAGGAGGTTCCGGACTGTGAACCATCGCTGGAAGCTCTGGACTGGGAATCGTTGTTGAAGCTCTAGACTGGGAACCGTCGGCGGAAGCTCTGGACTGGGAACCGTCGCCGGAAGCTCTGGACTGGGAACCGTCGGCGGAAGCTCTGGACTGGGAATCATCGCCGGAAGCTCTGGCCTGGGAATCATCACCGAAAGCTCTGGACTGGGAACCGTCGCCGGAAGCTCTGGACTATGAACCGTCGCCAGAAGCTCTGGACTATGAACCGTCGCCAGAAGCTCTGGACTGGGAACCGTCGCCAGAAGCTCTGGACTATGAACCGTCGCCGGAAGCTCTGGACTGTGAATGCGCACTGGAGGCCTATTGAGTGGAGCAGATGCAGGACGTACCGGACTGGGAAGGGGCACTGGAGGCCTATTGAGTGGAGCAGATACAGGACGTACCGGACTGGGAAGGGGCACTGGAGGCCTGGTGTGTGGAGCCAGCACAGGTGGCACCGGACTGGTGACACGCACTTCAGGTCAAGTGCGGGGAGTAGGCACAGGACGTACCGGACTGGGGAGGCACACTGGAAGTCTGGTGCGTGGAGCCGGCACAGGTGGAACTGGACTGGTGACACGCAACTCAGAGCGAGTGCGGGGAGCAGGCACAGGATGTATCGGACTGGGGACACATACTTCAGGGCGAGTGCGAGGAGGAGACACAGGACGCACCTGACTGGGGAGGCGCTCTGGAGGCCAGAAGTGTGGAGCCGGCCCAAGTTGCACCAGACTGCGAACCGGATCCTCTGGTCGGATGTTGAGCAGAACACACTTGCACAACATCTCTCTCATCTCTCTCCCAACTTCCCCATTGCCTCCCTGACAGTCTCTGGCTCTTCAGAGTGGCTCTTGCGAGTGCAGGGAGCAGGCACAGATGGTACCGCGCCTGCGCTGCAACATACTCCTTGCCAGAACCTCTCTCCGGTATCTCTCATTAAATACCTCTATCGACTCCCACACAGGCTCTGGCACTCTTTGCTGCTCGACCGCTAGATCTGCCGACCATCCCTCGTGCCTCCCCCCACAATTTTTTTTATTGGGGTTGTCCTTGGGCTTTCTGTGGGCGCGAATCCTGGGTTTGTCGCTGTCCTCTATTTTTTCCTTCCGTCTGCCGCCAAGGAAATGTTTTGCATCCTCCCAAGTCCAAAACGTCCTTACATCATGTTCACGCTGCTTGGTCCTTTGTTGGTGGGATATTCTGTCACGATAGAGACGGACCAAGGCGCAGCGGATGTTGAGTTCCACATTTCATATTTATTATGAAGTGAAATTTAGCAAAAACAAAACAATAAATCAATAGACTAACAATGACATGTGACTACGTGGTGCACATGCACAAAATAATATCCCACAAATGCAGGTGGGGAAACAACCTACCTAAATATGAACAGGTCTAGTGAGTGGAGCAGGTCAGGATTTCATAGCCGCAAGCAGAAAAGTTGAAACTGGAGCAGCAGCACGGCCAGGTGGACTGGGGACAGCAAGGAGTAATCATGCCAGGTAGTCCTGAACAACAATGTTGTTGATCCTTCCTCAGTTTTCTCCTATCACATCTATTAACCCGCTAGACAACGTTGATGGGCGTCTTCTTTAGCATATGCATCAGATCCATATCAACCCACAAGGTGCAAAGACATAAGCACCAACCCTTGATAAATAGTACATCAACTATTGTAAAGGATTAATTGCATTAAGACATATTTGTGGAAAAGCTAGAAATGGTTTGTATAATTCTTCAAAGTCCAGAAAAAACACAAGACCTCCAGCCTATTTTCATTTCCCTTACAATAAAAACATTACAGTTTAATCCATTTGATCAACTGTATCTGTAGATTCAATTAGTAATACAGTTATACAGCAGTAACTAATAAAGTCCAGTTAAAGCTTATTTTGACAAAGTAGAACAAAAAAGATAATACTATAACCAGCCAGATGCACAGGTGAAATAATTTGCTGTATTCCTAAACAAAAGCACCAGTACATGAACAATTGTAAAGGATACATTTCATATTTTAATTTGAAGATGATTAGGTTACTAGTTTTTACTTAGTAGACAGAGCATTGCTGCTGCACTAGTGGTCATGTGCTGAATGCATTGACAGTACGGATATTCTTGGAAAAAGTAACATTTGGAAATAGAGCTGCACCTCTTGAATTATGAGAGTTATTTGACAAAGGTAAGTGTAATAGAAACTGCAGAATTTGCTCTTCCTGATATTATATATAAATAAATGTGTTTTACCTGCATGTGATTCTGAAGGATTTGAAAAAGTGATGCACCTTTCCATGCATTTGTAAATTACAAGTTACACCCCTCTCTGCTTGTACAATTTGACAATTGATAGGCCTAATATTGTCACTTGTCAATTTAATCTTGTCTATAGGCTAATTCCTATTACACAATCTCATCATTACACTATTGTTGTTCTAAATAAAATCAACATCTTCACCCTCATCATTCAGTCAGGCCTAATTTAAATTTGATTGTGAAGTAATTCCATCCATCCAATGGTCATTCATTTAGTGGGGGATGGCATCATTTGCTTGCTGTATAGAGTCAATGAAATGTTTTGCATTATTTGAAAGGCCTACTGCAACATGTAGCATGTTTTAGTTTTCCTTTACAGCTTATTTTTTTTAAAGAGAACTTAAAAGAGAATGGTATCAAGGCGAGCGGCATAACACAAACTCATCATTACACTAGTGTCTTTCTAAATTAAATCAACCTCCTCATTCAGTTAGGCCTAATTTCAAATCAATTGTGAAGTATGGTACACACGTATTGCCCATTTATCCATTTGTCATTCATTCCGTGAGGAGAGAGAGAGACGCATTAGTGCCTGGCTGGGTACCAACGTCCTACAGCACATTGTCTAGGTGGGTTAAGTTAGGAAGTGTGGAAATAAAACAAGTAAAAGGGCTCTAAATACTTTTGTGTTTTCAAAATTCTGATATAATACAAACATGTAGGAAAAGTTAAAGAAATGGGCAGGACATAGCAATGTTTTGGGGCAGATTTGATTTATTTACAAAATCAAACTTCAGTGGCCATTGGCCTATGGCGGTTCTAGTGTTAAACTTTTTTAAAGTCACCATTGGCCTCATGGTGAAATCCCTGAGCGGTTTCCTTCCTCTCTGGCAACTGAGTTATGAAGGATGTCTATCTTCGATGTGGGATATTCAATGTCGGATGTTTTTACTCATCTACCCTTCTTTGCGAGGCATTGGAAAACCTCCCTGGTCTTTGTGGTTGAATCTGTGTTTGAAATTCACTGCTCGATTAAGAGACCTTACAGAAAATTGTATGTGTGTGGTAAAAATACACGGTAGTCATTCAAAAATCATGTTAAACACTATAATTGCACACAGAGTCCATGAAACGTATTATGTGACTTGTTAAAAACCTCTTAGGGATCCCTTCACCCCCATTCCAGCTTGGATATCATTAACAGGATTGATTTGACAACATCCAGTGAAATTGCAGCACCAAATTCAAAAACAGAAATACTCATAATAAGAATTCATTAAACATACAAGTGTTAAAAATCAAAATACAGCTTAACTTCTTGTTAATCCAGCCACAGTGTCAGATTTCAAAAAGGCTTTACGGCAAAAGCAGACCATGTGATTATCTGAGGACAGCACCCCGCATACAAACATATGAAAATCCTATTTCAACCAGCCAGGTGCGACACAATAATCAGAAATAACGATATAATTCATGCCTCACCTTTGAAGATCTTGAAGATATCCCCAAAATGTCCATTCAGAAATACACCGGTTTCAACTCGCCCAACATGCCTACGAAGTATCTAATACAGTGCCTTGCGAAAGTATTCGGCCCCCTTGAACTTTGCGACCTTTTGCCACATTTCAGGCTTCAAACATAAAGATATAAAACTGTATTTTTTTGTGAAGAATCAACAACAAGTGGGACACAATCATGAAGTGGAACGACATTTATTGGATATTTCAAACTTTTTTAACAAATCAAAAACTGAAAAATTGGGCGTGCAAAATTATTCAGCCCCTTTACTTTCAGTGCAGCAAACTCTCTCCAGAAGTTCAGTGAGGATCTCTGAATGATCCAATGTTGACCTAAATGACTAATGATGATAAATACAATCCACCTGTGTGTAATCAAGTCTCCGTATAAATGCACCTGCACTGTGATAGTCTCAGAGGTCCGTTAAAAGCGCAGAGAGCATCATGAAGAACAAGGAACACACCAGGCAGGTCTGAGATACTGTTGTGAAGAAGTTTAAAGCCGGATTTGGATACAAAAATATTTCCCAAGCTTTAAACATCCCAAGGAGCACTGTGCAAGCGATAATATTGAAATGGAAGGAGTATCAGACCACTGCAAATCTACCAAGACCTGGCCGTCCCTCTAAACTTTCAGCTCATACAAGGAGAAGACTGATCAGAGATGCAGCCAAGAGGCCCATGATCACTCTGGATGAACTGCAGAGATCTACAGCTGAGGTGGGAGACTGTCCATAGGACAACAATCAGTCGTATAGTGCACAAATCTGGCCTTTATGGAAGAGTTGCAAGAAGAAAGCCATTTCTTAAAGATATCCATAAAAATTGTTGTTTAAAGTTTGCCACAAGCCACCTGGGAGACACACCAAACATGTGGAAGAAGGTGCTCTGGTCAGATGAAACCAAAATTTAACTTTTTGGCAACAATGCAAAACGTTATGTTTGGCGTAAAAGCAACACAGCTGAACACACCATCCCCACTGTCAAACATGGTGGTGGCAGCATCATGGTTTGGGCCTGCTTTTCTTCAACAGGGACAGGGAAGATGGTTAAAATTGATGGGAAGATGGATGGAGCCAAATGCAGGACCATTCTGGAAGAAAACCTGATGGAGTCTGCAAAAGACCTGAGACTGGGACGGAGATTTGTCTTCCAACAAGACAATGATCCAAAACATAAAGCAAAATCTACATGGAATGGTTCAAAAATAAACATATCCAGGTGTTAGAATGGCCAAGTCAAAGTCCAGACCTGAATCCAATCGAGAATCTGTGGAAAGAACTGAAAACTGCTGTTCACAAATGCTCTCCATCCAACCTCACTGAGCTCGAGCTGTTTTGCAAGGAGGAATGGGAAAAAATGTCAGTCTCTCGATGTGCAAAACTGATAGAGACATACCCCAAGCGACTTACAGCTGTAATCGCAGCAAAAGGTGGCGCTACAAAGTATTAACTTAAGGGGGCTGAATAATTTTGCACGCCCAATTTTTCAGTTTTTGATTTGTTAAAAAAGTTTGAAATATCCAATAAATGTCGTTCCACTTCATGATTGTGTCCCACTTGTTGTTGATTCTTCACAAAAAAATACAGTTTTATATCTTTATGTTTGAAGCCTGAAATGTGGCAAAAGGTCGCAAAGTTCAAGGGGGCCGAATACTTTCGCACGGCACTGTAAGTTACCTGTAAACTTGGTCCAAACATTTCAAACAACTTTCCTAATCCAACCTTAGGTATCCTAAAACGTAAATAATCAATCAAATTTAAGACGGGATAAACTGTGTTCAATACCGGACGAAAACAAAGTGAAGCACATTCCAGGTCGTGCGCGCCAAAAGACTTGAGTCCCTCTGAGTGACACATGGAAATAACAGGGCTACTTCTTAATTTCTCAAAAGATAAACATCAACCAATTTCTAAAGACTGTTGACATCTTGTGGAAGCCATAGGAACTGCAAGCAAATTCCTATTAAAAATAGTGCAGGGATATGCATAGAAAACTAATAGAAAACACATTGACCTCAAAACATTTTTTCCCTGGATGGATTGTGCTCAGAATTTCGCCTGCCAAAACAGTTCTGTTATACTCACAGACATTATTCAAACAGTTTTAGAAACTTCAGAGTGCTTTCTATCCAAATCTACTAATAATATGCCAATCCTAGCTTCTGGGCCTGAGTAGCAGGCAGTTTACTTTGGGCACGCTTTTCATCCGGATGTCAAAATACCGCCCCCTAGCCTTAAGAAGTTTTAAGCACATTTTCACTCTTATGTAGGCTTGCCATAACAAACGGGTTGAACATTTCTTGACTCAAGACATTTCAGCTTTTCATTTGTAATTTATTTGTAAAAATGTCTAAAAACATTATTCCACTTTGACATTATGGGGTATTATTTTGCGTAGGCCAGTGACACAAAATCTCAATTTAATCCATTTTGAATTAAGGCTGTTACAAAACAAAATGTGGAACAACTCACAGGGTGTGAATACTTTCTGCTGCTACTCTGTTCTTTATTTTATTCTTATTATTACAATTATTAGTCACTTTACACTGCATTCATGTAAATATCTACCTCAATTACCTCATATCCCTGCACATTCCTCTGGTACCGATACTCCCTGGATATAGCTTCATTCATGTGTTACTATTACTTGTATTTGTTTAGTTTTTCACTCTGCATTGTTGGGAAGGGCTCGTAACCAAGCATTTCACGGTATAGACTACACCCGTTGTAATCGGTGCATGTGACAAATAAAATTTGATTTGATTTTAAGAGAATCCTGCCAATGCAGGACCATCATTTCTCTCCTTTCTGGTCTGTGACTGGCCACCAGGTGGTGCTCCGCAGTCACTCGAGGCAGTACAGTGCACCATACCTTACATAATACAACACAACATCATGAGATCCAAAGCTGTGTCGTAGTTTGTACAGAGAGGGAAAGGCTAATTCAAACAATATGTGGATATAGAACTACACCCTTACTATGTTATAGATGGGGGCATGTAAGTAGAGGTCCATGATCACACAATATGGTGGGAGTGCTGTGCTAACAGCAGGGTTGTAATATCCTGGTGATATCCTAGCAGGTCAGAGCAACCTGAAGTCATTAACCTCTCTATTGCAATCAAAAGACTAAGACTATGTTATATTTGGATAATGAGCATCATAAAACACAGGGTATTTTCTTCTTCAATCTTTCTTCAATTCCAGATTTGTAGACAGTATATTTACATTGCTTGACAGAGTGAATGTTCTGTAAAATGTTATAAACTGAACCAGACATTTTACTCAAGCCGTCTCTGAATAAAAGGGGAATAAAATGAAACCCTGTTTTCAATTCCCATGAGGCCTAAAACAAGGTTTCTCCTCAACCCTGGCCTGAACATATCCTCACAGTCCCTCTGAATCCTATCCCTCAACCCCCCTCAGTGGTACGCTCCAGTGGTCCGGTCCCACTGTGTGGGTGGGCTCACCTGATGACGGTGGGGGTGATCTCAGCGCAGAAGAATATGCTCAGGTTGCTGACAGCGTGGGAGGAGAACATGCCGATGATGGAAAAGGCGATGGAGAAGTTCTTATTAAGTGTATCCGAGCTCTCTGCACAGAAAGAAGACAAAACACGAGTCAGCCATTAAACACGATTCAGCCTAAATTATTAAAATGATTCAGCCTAAATTATTAAAGTGAGATTAGTGTATATGAGCACTCTGTTTAGAAAGCAAACAAACATAACCATTATCCAGCCAATATACAGAGAGAATACATTCTAATGTAGAAAGGTGAGATAAGCTCAAAGGAAAATTCTATATCTAACCCTGATAGATGAATGACTCTCTTAAAAGAATGCTCATTGCACTGAGCTAGAAAAGTACCTATGCTTTCTCCTAAGAGCAGGGTGTTGTTGAAGGATGATCCTAATACTTCAACAACACATTTCCTGCCATCTTGACATAAAACTATAGGTTTATAAATAACATATGTAGATGGTTACATCATTCCCATGACGTGTATACAGTATATGAGGCATGTTTAAATTGCATCATCCGAGGCTTGTCTCAAGTCAGTTTGGTGTCTTAAATTAAACATGTTTCAGTTGCCCAAAGAGGATCATCTCTGGCTGGTCTCGGATCGGTTTGGTGTCTAAATTTAAGATGTTTAAGTTGCCCAAAGAGGATCATCCGAGGCTGGTCAGTTTGCTGCTCCTCTCTAATCTCTAATCCTCTGGCTGTCTGACAACAGGCCAGGCCCAGTTTGCTTCCAGGTGGAAGATTAGGGATAGAGAACATGGAGAGACCATAAGAGAGATAAATACACAGGGGAAGAAGAGGGCTAGAGGTTAGTTAGGGTCAATGAGACAAAGGAGGATCAGGGAGTAGAACACAGACAGGAAGACTGGTAATTCCACCTCTAATGAAAAATATAATTAAGAAGAAGTTACTCTTATTTGAATACAGGAAGACCAAGCAAGATGAAAAGCAGCTCAGATGAATGATGGTGATACGGCATAATGTATTTCATACCAGGTATAATGTGTACTAGCCTCTAAGGTTGTACAACTGCTGGTTTCATGTGTCTGTTGTGGCGTTTCACTGTGAAGGACAAGCAAGCTGGATCTGAATGTGTATTTATGCAGTAAACAGAACGCAGCTAGCTAGTCCTTGAGATATTTATTTATTCACTGATGCCTACAGTACTGAGCCAGTCACATGGTGCCTCTGAACTGTCACTCGTCGTAGTTGTCAAACAGAAATCGCACGTCACGGTTTGGGCTATCGCGACCTGACTGAACTGTGCAATGAGTTTGTGTTTTTAGAGAGTGGGTGGGAAAGAGAGTGGGAGTGATTGGGAGGAAGGGAGAGCGAGGAAAAGTCACAGTATTTAGGTTGAGGTGAAAAATCAACCTTTGCCTGGAACCACCAGCATTGTGCAACAAACTCATTGCAACATTTAAAGCCCTGATTTTAGTACTGTTGGTTTATAATGCTGACATTTTCTTAGTGTTCTTCAATCTTATACAGATGTCAGTTCCTCCAATCTTTGTCTAATCATATCAAACAAATCATGCTGAGGACATCTGCTTCTATCATAATGTGTTTCTAACAGCTTGAACCACATTTAGGATGGTAAATTGGTTATCAATTTACTGCAGAATTCTCCCATCTGCCCAGGACCTTCTTGGTTCTTTATCAAGCAGTTAAAGTATTTCCAGTAAGCTGAATATAATTCGGTAAACATGATAAACAGTTATGAGCCAGAATGATGGGGTATTGATTAGTTCAGATTCTAGGACAGAGCAACAGCAACAAGGGAAACATTGGCTTAGTTCCCACTAGAATGAATAGGAGACAAACCGATGGTTGTACTGTACCTATATTCAGATGGACACTGTATTTCCCCAGCACTACAGGAGCCAAGGGAGAGAGAGGGAAACATACACAGGTTAATATGTAATCAAATGATCATCTAATACATCACACAGCATAGTTGACACAAAAAGAAGACACAGCCATGCAGTACTACAAGTGAATTTTCCAGTCACAGAACACACTAGTTACACCACATCAATAACAACACAAGATGTGTGCTCTGTGTGCGCACGTGTGTGTGTATGTGTTTGATGTGTACCTGTAGTTGTAGGTTAAACATTTGTTCACGCAACGTATAAGTGACTCTTTAAAAAAAGAATAAATACTCTGACAGATTTCACATCACATTGACCTACATTTAAACCCCACTCCAAAACAACTATAGCTAACTAAAAAGGCTGTTTCACCTCTACCTATTCACATTCATAATAAAACTATATACAACTAGATAAGATCCACATATACCAGCTGGCAAGTGACAGTGAGACATTTTAGCGGGGAGACATGACATGCTATGCCACATGTAATCTAAGGTCAGATAGCTCGTGCTACTCTCACAACGTGAGTGTTGCAGGGACGAGATAGAATGAAACCGTGCCGTAGAGGTCAAGGTATGGCTTTGTGCCGTAGAGGTCAAGGTATGGCTTTGTGCCGTAGAGGTCAAGGTATGGCTTTGTGCCGTAGAGGTCATGGTATGGCTTTGTGCCGTAGAGGTCAAGGTATGGCTTTGTGCCGTAGAGGTCAAGGTATGGCTTTGTGCCGTAGAGGTCAAGGTATGGCTTTGTGCCGTAGAGGTCAAGGTATGGCTTTGTGCCGTAGAGGTCAAGGTATGGCTTTGTGCCGTAGATGTTAAGGTGAGCAGCTAGAATGCACAGACTGTATGATAATTTGTGTGTGAGTGCTTGCAGTGTATGTGTGAGTGTGTTTGTGTGCATGTGCATGCCTGTGTGTTTGTATATTTGTGTGTGTGAGTGTGTGTGTGTGTGTGTGTGTGTGTGTGTGTGCAAGCAAGTTTGTGACAGCGTGTGTACAATACAGTATGTGTATAACACTGTAGGCTACCCACAGTTGAGCAGGCCAAGCTGCAGCAATGATGCCAGCGCAGTGATGATCATGAACATGAGCAGGCCTCCCCTCCTCCCCATTAGGCCCACCGCCGGGCACAGTGCCATGCATGAAGCCACGGCGATGCCCGCCATGGTGTAGTAGTCAGCGTAGAAGTTGTGGAACATGGTGGACTCGTGGGTCTCGTGGTGGTCCATCATACTGCGGGCAAAGCAGTGGTGGATGCCATAGCCAGTCAGTCTGGATAGAGGGAGAGAGAGGGAGGGGAGAGAATGAGGAGAGAGAGAATGAAGATAAGAGAGAAAGGTGCAAGAGAGGGAAAAAGGAGTGAGGAGACGAAAGTGTACAGAGAGGACAGAAATATAGAGAGGGATATGGGAGAGAGGGTAAAGAAAAACGATATGAGTCGAGACAGAGTGAGGGTGAAGAAAGAAGAGGAAAATGAATCTCTCCTCTCGTCTCCTCTGAAACAAAGCTAAAAGCACGCACATACACCCTCTCCTGCTCATCTCCAGTTCTCTCATAAGAACACAGCTCATGCAAAATTCATGGTCAGACTAGATTCAGGGGCACCGTGCACTGAAATAGCCAGGGCTGTGTCTGTCTGCGTGTCTATAAATTACTGGGATAGGTGAGTGAGAAGGTGAAGCTTTATTCTTTAGGCCATATGGCAGACATACAGACAGATGGACAGACAAACAGACGGACGAACGGACAGAGAGAGACAGACCTGCTAAGAACACAGACAGACAGATGGACATACAGGCAGACCAACAGACTGGTCAGGGCACTGAATTAGCTAATAGCCTGTCTATAATGATTGGTGAGTGAGGGAAGTGGTGAATCTTTATTCTGAAGGCAGATAGATAGACAGATGAATGGCTGGATGGACAAACAGACATGCCTGCTAAGAGCACAGACAGACAGAGACAGCGAGACGGATGGACGGACGGACAGGCCTGCCAACAGCACAGAGGGCCACTGCCGGTCGATGCTGCATCGAGCAGACAGGTCCATAGTCCCATCATCACGGAACACCGGCCACCGCATTTAACACCCAGAGGCGTCTTACTGGCAGCTGCATCATGGACACATGCACACGCACACACAGACACACACCGCCAGACACACAAAGAACATACTTACGAGTTCACACAGAGGACCACAATGTTTTTCCACAGGTTCCTTGTCCCCACCATCTTTACGATACATGTCTTTTTGGGTTTCTTGTGAAGAGCGTTCTGCAGCTCTGAAACAATGAAAATAAGTCACAAAGGGCTTTATACCAGGTTGTACAGTCAACCACAGGGCTTCATCTAATTCCACATGATGGGGGTAGGTGAGGGAAGGACAATTTCAGCTGCACACTATGTGATTCATACCAAAACATTTCATCATGTGACTTATCTCTTCCTGTTAGGAGACAGGTATGACGGGGGAAGGAGTGGGTGACTAGGGGAAAAGAAGACGAGTGAATGAATGGATAAATGAAAGAGGACAACGCCCCAGCGAAGCACGGATCACGACATGGAGCACGGATGTTTTGAAATATAATGGGTTGCTATGGAAACAAACCTCCACTTTCTGCATGTACACACACATATGCACGTGCACATTCCAAGTTTATCGCTCTATAAAATAATGGAGCTTTGAAGTCATCCTCTGGCCTAGCAGCATAGCCATAATCCCCCATCTATGATTGGCTCTTAAACGAGAGGCCCTTTTCAGGGGCTAGTTATGTTACAAGGCTACATAACACACACACACACACACACACACACACACACACACTCACACACACACACACACACACACACAACTGCACTGCCCTCAACCGCAGGTCATCTACAGAGGGTGGTGCGGACGGCCCAATACATCATATTTGTACTGCATTGTCGAGGGAGCTCGCAAGTACGCATTTCGCTGCACCGTTTATACCAGCAGTAAACTGGGTAAGTGACGAATAAACTTTAATTTGATTTGACAAACACCCGGAGGCTGCTTCTGGTTATATTGTGAAGTGTTTACAGCTAAGAGAGCCAGGTGCACCATGGAAAGATGACACGAGCATAGCTCTACCACTACAGAGACAAAGAACGCTCTAGCTAGCTACACCCATAGATGCAGATGACAACAGGAGGACAGAGAGCTGTGTGTGCAGGAGAGGAGAGGACGAATGGGACGACCCGGCTGACAGACACACTCTCTCATCAGCACACACTGCTCTAAAGGATCTCTGGAGGCTAAGAAAATTGTTGATTTCACATTAAGCAACTCTGTTTTACGATGTATTCGCACTGTTACTCTGAGTAGCACAGTAACAGAAGAATTTGTAAATGGTTATGATTTTTCCTCTGCCATATCATACCTGACAAGAAGACCTCCTAGGTAAAAGGGCACAGCTACAGTCCACTGCCAAAATAAAGGAAACACTTGAGTAAATTAGGTTTCTGGCGGCTCTGCTATGGTGTCGGGTGCCTTTTCCTGGCATGGTTTAGATCCACACAACCCTTAGAGGGCAAGGTAAACGGCAATAAATACACAGCCATTCTGAGTGATCACCTTCAACCTATGGTGAATCATTTCTATCTCGATGGGAGTGGTCTCTTCCAGGTCGACAATGCCGCCATCCACTAGGCACGAGTGCTCACTGAATGAGACAGCGTTTCCCACCACCATCAAAACACCAAATGATGGAATTTCTAATGGAAGATCCCTCCAATAGGTTCCAGACACTTGTAGAATCTATGACAAGGCGCATTGAAGCTGTTCTGACGGCTCGTGGTGGCCCAACGACCTAATTAAGACACTTTATGTTGGTGTTTCTTTATTTTTATTACATGGGACAGAGAGGAAATTTTACAGTTTTATAGTTAGTTTCCTGCAAATCTACACATTTTGTAATGGGGCTGAGAGAAATATGGAAGCTTCAAAGCAAATTTTCTGCAATTCTACACATTCTGCCATGGGGCTGAGAGACATTTCAGTTTTGAAGCTAATTTCCTTAAATTATGCATATTTTGCCATGGATTATGCCTTGTTCTTATGTTATCTGAGAGACTCAAACATTACAACAAATTCAGTATTATTAGACACTTGAGAATTGTTTGTTTCTTTGGACAGTTTCGTGAGAATGACCCAACAATGTTATTGACAGAGGTTATACTATACACATTTAGTTAACATAGTTAAGTCATTCTCACGAAACTGTCCAAAGAAACAAACAACTCTCAAGTGTCATTTTTCACAAAATGTTCTCTTGAATCACTGATATTAGGATCTGTACTTATCTATTTTGTATTTATTATTGTTTTTTTATTATACATTTGACCAACATTTTTTCAAAAGTATCGTCAAAGTACAAAAATGTAATAAACAAATTGTCACGACTTCTCCCGAAGTTGGTTCCTCTCCTTGTTCGGGAGACGTTCGGGTGACGGAATTGTTTATTGTAAGTGCATGTGCACATTTATTCTGGTGTGCCACGGGTTTTGTACCCATTGATTGTTTGTTCTGATTTCCGGTGTTTTTTTGTTATTAAGCTGCTCCGTTGTAAACGCAGTTTTTGCTCTCCTGCGCCTGACTTCTCTGTTGCCAGCACGCACCCCTTACAGAATTCCGGACCAACTTATGGAGTCAGCAGGAGCAGGTGGTGGAGGAGCGCGTCCGGGAGCACGCAGCAATGCTCCACCATCTTGGCACCGCCATGGACCATGTTGTCCAGACAATGGACCGCTGGGAGAAACAAGGAGTTCTACCAGCACCTCCATCAAAACAACCGGGGTCTCCAAAATTCACCCCCCGTTCTCCTGGTCCCAGTGGGATTTGTCTCTCCCTTCCCCAGGAATATGATGGGACAGCTGCGAACTGCCAGGGGTTCCTGTTGCAGATAGACTTATACCTGGCAACCGTCCACCCGGCTCCTTCGGGCCGTGAGAGGGTGTCCGTCCTCGTCTCGTGCCTCACCGGGAAAGCCCTGAAGTGGGCCAACGCCGTGTGGAGAGAGGGAGATGCGGCGTTGTAACAGTTTGAACGCCTCTTCCATCTGAGGCAGGGGACGAGGAGCACCGAGGAGTTCGCCCTGGAGTTTCGGACCCTGGCTGCCGGCGCAGGATGGAACGACAGGGCCCTGATTGACCATTATCGCTGCAGTCTGTGCAAGGACGTCAGTCGGGAGTTGGCCTGCAGAGACACCACCCTCACATTCGACCAGCTGGTGGACCTGTCCATCCGGCTGGACAACCTGCTGGCTACCCGCAGACGTTCAGATCGGGGTCTGTTGGTTCCACCCCCCTGCACCCCCTCTCCGATACCAATGGAGCTGGGAGGGGCGGTGTGCAGGGAGACCGGAGGGGGTTCCATGCACCATCTGAGGGCACGGTTGGTGCCGGGTTGGTTCCTCTGGGTATCGGGGCAGCAGGCGGGGCGCTCTGGCGTCACCCCAGGTGAGTCGGCACCATTCTCATCCAGAGCCCTCTGTTGTACATATGTTTGTGTATGTCACTTCTCCTGAGTTTACCCCGCATTCCCAGCATAAGGCGCTCGTCAATTCAGGCGCGGCTGGGAATTTTATTGATAGATCGTTCGCCCATAGTGTAGGAATCCCCATTCTTTCCGTGGCTGTGCCCTTCAGGGTTGATTAAGGAGGGTCAGGGTTGATTAGGGAGGCCACCGCTCCTCTGGGTATGGTGACGCCGGGGGGGTCACAAGGAGAGAATTAGTCTCTTCCTCATAGACTCTCCTGCATTTCCTGCATTTGGTGCTAGGCCTACCCTGGTTAGCTTGTCATGACCCCACTGTTTTCTTGGCAACGGAGGGCTCTCACGGGTGGTCGTGAGAGCGCACAGGGAGGTGTTTAGGGGTTTCTGTTGGTGTTACCACGGTGGAAAGTCCAGACGACGTCACCACCGTGCGCATTCCCCCTGAATATGCCGATTTGGCTCTCGCCGACTCAATTACCACCCCATCGACAGGGGGATTGTGTGATAAATATCCTGGTAGACTCCGCACTTCCCAGGAGTAACGTGTATCCTCTGTCACAAGCGGAGACAGTGGCTATGGAAACACATGTCTCCGAATCCCTGCGTCAGGGGTACATTCGGTCCTCCACATCACCCGCCTCCTCGAGTTTCATTTTTGTGAAGAAGAAGGATGGAGGTCTGCACTCGTGTATTGACTATCGAGGTCTAAATCAGATCATGGTGAGGTATAGTTACCCGCTACCGCTCATAGCCACAGCGATTTAGTCAATGCACGGGGCGCGCTTATTCACCAAACTAGATCTCAGGAGCGCTTACAACCTGGTGCGTATCCGGGAGGGAAACGAGTGGAAGATGGCATTCCGTACCTCCTCAGGGCATAATGAGTACCTCGTCATTCCGTACGGGTTGATGAATGCTCCATTAGTCTTCCAAGCCTTTGTAGACGAGATTTCCAGGGACGTGCACGGGCAGGGTGTAGAGGTGTATATTGATGACATTCTGATATACTCCGCTACACGCGCCGAGCATGTGTCCCTGGTGCGCAGGGTGCTTGGACGATTGTTGGAACATGACCTGTACGTCAAGGCTGAGAAGTGCCTGTTTTCCAGCAGTCCGTCTCCTTCCTAGGGTACCGCATTTCCAACTTAGGGGTGGAGATGAAGAGTGACCGCATTGTAACTGTGCGTATTTGGCCGACTCCCACCACGGTAAAGGAGGTGCAGCGGTTTCTTGGGTTTGCCAATTACTATCGGAGGTTTATCCGGGGTTTTGGTCAGGTAGCGGCTCCCATTACGTCACTGCTGAAGGGGGGCCCGGTGAGTTTGCAGTGGTCGGCTGAGGCAGACAGGGCTTTTGGTCACCTGAGGGCTCTGTTTACCTTGGCTCCTGTGCTGGCCAATCCGGATCCCTCTTTGGTGTTCATAGTGGAGGTGGATGCGTCCGAGGCTGGGATAGGAGCTGTGCTCTCTCAGTGCTCGGGTACACCACCGAAGCTCCGTCCCTTTGCCTTCTTCTCGAAGAAGCTCAGCCGTTGGCTGTCGTAAGGGCTCTGAGGGCGTGGAGACATTGGCTTGAGGGGGTTAAACACCCTTTTCTCATCTGGACTGACCACCGCAATCTGGAGTACATCCGGGCAGCGAGGAGACTGAACCCTCGCCAGGAAAGGTGGGCCATGTTTTTCACCCGTTTTGTGTTCACCCTTTCCTACAGACCAGGCTCCCAGAAAGTGAAGGCAGACGCATAGTCCAGGCTGTATGACACAGAGGATCAGCCCATGGATCCCACTCCCATACTCCCAGCCTCCTGCCTGGAGGCGCCGGTAGTGTGGGAGCTGGATGCAGACATTGAGCAGGCGTTACGTGCAGAGCCCACTCCCGTCCAGTGTCCTGCTGGGTGTCTGTACGTCCCGTCTGCTGTCAGTGACCGGTTGATCTATTGGGCCCACACGTCACCCTCCTCTGGTCATCCTGGGATCGGTCAGACAGTGCGCTGTTTGAGCGGGAGGTACTGGTGGCCTACCTTAGCTAAGGATGTGATGGTTTATGTTTCCTCCTGCTTGGTGTGCGCCCAGTGTAAGGCTCCTAGTCACCTGCCCAGAGGGAAGCTACACCCCTTACCCATTCCACAGCAGCCTTGGTCGCACCTGTAGGTGGGTTTTCTTAACGATCTCCCCCCTCACAGGGTAACACCGCAATCCCGGTCGTTGTGGATCGGTTCTCTAAGTTCTGTCGTCTCCTCCCTCTGCCCAGTCTCCCTACGGCCCTACAGACTGCGGAGGCCTTGTTTACGCACTGCGGAGGATATAGTGTCTGATCGAGATCCCCAGTTCACGTCTAGGGTCTGGAAGGCGTTCATGGAACGTATGGGGGTCTCGATCAGCCTTACTTCAGTGTTTCACCCCGAGAGTAATGGGCAGGTGGAGAGAGTAAACCAGGATGTGGGCAGGTTTCTGCGGTCTTATTGCCAGGACTAGCCAGGGGAGTGGGCAGAGATGGCACAGAACTCGCTTCGCCACTCCTCCTCTAACCTCTCTCCCTTCCAGTGTGTACTGCGGTACCAGCCGGTTCTGGCGCCTTGGCATCAGAGTCAGACCGAGGCTTCTGCGGTGGATGACTGGTTCAGTGAACAAGGTTTGTTATAGGTTACAGCTTCACCCCGATTACCGTATTAACCCCTTGTTTCATGTGTCTCTCCTCAGGCCGGTGATGGCTGGCCCGCTCCAGGAGTCTGGTGCGGGAGGTTCCTCCGCCCCCTCTGGACATCGAGGGGGCCCCGGTATACACCGTTCGCACCATACTGGATTCGATGCGTCGGGCGAGGGGCTTTCAGTATCTCGTGGAGTGGTAGGGATACGGTCCGAAATTATAGAACTATTATCAAATTAAATCAGACTTTTCCCAATTTGAGCTCTTTAGCAGTTTTGGTAATGAGAAGGCCAAGTGCGGTAAAGGGGGTGTTTGAGAATAAGAACCTCATTCTGAAGGCATATAAGCAAATACATTAACTTGACTTGTGCTCATCTAAGGACTTATCCTCTAGATGATGCATCATTGGTGAATAAAACTTTATTTAAAAACTGAAGCTTTTTTTTTTAGCTTTTACAGGAACTTGAAAAAGTGTCACGGTAATGAGATGTCCACAGACACTGTATGTACGTAATATATATTATAGTTTAATGTAAACTTTAATTAGTATACCATTTTATGGACAAACTTTTTTCTCTCATTTTTTTATGACCCGATAATTGTATCTGGACACATTTTGGTAATTTACAGTGAAAATGTAGAAAATTCAAGCGGAAATGTAAAATGTATTTAAAATAAGACACGTTCCCAAAAACTAGACATCTTAGTCCTCTGAATGATGCATCATGCTTTTGTAACTCAATTTGCTACAGACATTTTAAAACTGATTTCATGAGAAGCATCCAGTCATCTCTTGTCCAAACTGCAGGAATCTGGCCTGGCTATACTTATCCATTATCCAGACACTAAGGTAGAGGTCAAAGGGATTGACCTGGTCCCATCTGTTGTCTATGAGCGATGCCTCTCCCTTTCTCATTCTACCCCGCTCCCTCTAAAGGCCCTAATAAACCGTGTTAGGGAAACTACTCTGAAAATATAGTTTATCGAGCTACCAATACTTCACACTGGAAGAAAAATATAGTTTACCAAGCTACCAATACTTCACACTGGAAGAAAAATATAGTTTACCAAGCTACCAATACTTCACACTGGAAGAAAAATATAGTTTACCAAGCTACCAATACTTCACACTGGAAGAAAAATATAGTTTACCAAGCTACCAATACTTCACACTGGAAGAAAAATATAGTTTACCAAGCTACCAATACTTCACACTGGAAGAAAAATATAGTTTACCAAGCTACCAATACTTCACACTGGAAGAAAAATATAGTTTACCAAGCTACCAATACTTCACACTGGAAGAAAAATATAGTTTACTTAACTAAAGTTACTGAGAAAACGTGGTCCACAACATCCAAACTACTTTGTGATAAATTATCCTATCTAAATCTGAAATGTCATAGAATACAAATTGCAAGAACAGATCACTCTGGAGTCAGATGTTAACTGAATGTATATGTATCCTATTAAACACTTAAACAATGTTTGAAGTGAGAATTAGGCAGAACTGATTATTTTTTTTGCCAAAATGTAGTATGTAGTTACACTAGCTACACTGCTACATGGCAAAAAAGTAAGTAACTACTGAAAACACTACTGGATTAGAATTTGTTCCACCAAGCTAATGCAAAATGTAGTTACATTACTAGTTGAACTACTTCTAGTTCACTACTCCCCAACACAGGTAATAAATGAATTAGGGTCTGGAGGGTCGGGTCCATGATGTCACGGTGTAGGTTTACTACCCTGCCGAAGATATACCTCCACCCCCAGGAGAGAGGGCTGTTACTATAGTAACCAGGCAGAGAGGAAGGAAGGGGATCTCCCTCGTCAGTCAAGATAATCCATATAGACTGTTGACTGAACAACAGGGACCTACACTCTACTGAGCCTGACCAGACCTTTCTGTCTCAGAGAGAATCTAACATTGGCATTATTATACTGTATGCTTATGGCTGCGTTTACACAGGCTGGCCAATTGTGATATTTTTTCCACTAATTTGTCTTTGACCAATCACATCAGATGTTTTCACACAATATATTTTTCAGAGCTGATCTGATTGGTTAAATGACCAATTAGTGAAAAAATAGATCTGAATTTGGCTGCCTGTGTAAACACAGCCAGAGTTTTGTTCAAAGTATTCAAAGTTAATAGATAGTGAAAATAATGAAAAGGAACTAGAGACTATCCTAACTGTCCTTGCTAGAGATATTGTCTAAGAAGAACCTTTCACTTCAGGGATCAACAAACATTTCACTTCCAAATAACAACATTAAACCCATAGCAGAGGAAAGAAATGAATCCAAACCAAAGACAAAACACTTGGGCTAATTAGATAGTGTTAATTACAGTAATAATTACAATAGTGATCTCTACCTGTAAGGATGTGGTCAGTGTCCAGCTCGGGGTTGACCTGGTTCTTCTTGATGATGTGTCCCATGATCCACTTGGAGCGGCCATACTGTTGAGTGGCCAGCAGCCACCGCAGAGACTCGGGAAAGATCCTGCATGGAGACAAGACAGAACACTCTCTCCTCAATAAAATATGAACCGCTGAATCAAAATGAAATTAGTACCTATTTTTTTCACTGGGATTTAACGAGAGGCTGATAGGAATCTCAATACATCATTCTCCTCCTCAGGCTCTGTGGGAATCCCTGAGTCTGAAAAGTGTGTGTGGCCATGTGCATATGTGTGTGTATGTGTATATCCATGATTTCTTTCTAGCGGATTGAAACTCGGATTGAATCTGCCTTTAAAATGCTTTCATAACTTGTGGATATCAAGTCCTTTGTTAACGTGTGCAATTTGAAGGGAATGAAAATGACAAGAGCTGTGATTCTCAAGGATGAAGTAAAACCCATAAATTTCTTCCCCTTGATCTGTTGGCAGCCTTCCCAGCAGTCAGGTATACAGTGTGAATACAGGGTAAATGATGGTTCATTCATTATTAGTTATTACCCAGGCTTTAAAAAGACCAGCTGTATTAACATGTACAGTAGAGGTCCTTTGAAGGCTCTTAAGCTATAAAAATGATAGGATATTAGGTATACCTACATAAGAGGGAAACAGCTGGAAAAACCCAAGACGCTTCCCTCTGATTCTATACATATCTGATTAACCTCCAGTGTCTGGGGAACTACACAGATAATACTTCACGTCCGTGTGCTCCCATGTCCCGCTGGCCCCATACTAATTTCATACATACAGTGTTTTACTTGCTATATTGTATTTACTTCGCCACCATGGCCTTTTTTGCCTTTACTTCCCTTATCTCACCTCATTTGCTCACATTATATATAGACTTATTTTTCTACTGTATTATTGACTGTATGTTTGTTTTACTCCATGTGTTGTTGTATGTGTCGAACTGCTTTGCTTTATCTTGGCCAGGTCGGTGTTGTAAATGAGAACTTGTTCTCAACTTGCCTACCTGGTTAAATAAAGGTGTTCTCAACTAGCCTACCTGGTTAAATAAAGGTGAAACAAAGAAGAAGAAGAAAATACATAATATGAGCATTGGATAAATAGAACCTACATTAACATAAAGCAGAAACCAATCATGAACTGTAGTGTAAGATAATTGGGAGTAGCACCTAATCAAGTGAATTAAATCAGTATTTTCTATCTAAATGAGATCACCTGTACGCATATAATAAATAGCTAAATATATCAACACTGAGCTGCTAAATTGTAGCAGGTGTTGAAGTATAGCCTGGTCCTAGAACAGTTTTGCACTTTGCCAGAGATGGGGAGTAAAGTAGCTGTTGTCCTCACCAGATATAAGCCAGCATGAGGAGAAGCGGGCAGATGATGACAGCCTGCAGAACCTGCCAGTCTCGACAGACGTATGCCATCCCTGGCATCAGGAGCTGCCCGCCCAGCACCACGAAGCTGGCAACCATGGTCATGGAGAAACGCCAGGCTGGTAGGCACAGCTCAATCCCTGGTAGAGAGAGAGGAGAGAGAGGTTAGCTTACATGGACCTACAATACAAATAGACACACACACTCTGACCACAGACACAGTTCCATCTATGATAGAGAGGGTGCAGAGGGAACACAAGGTCAACAATGACACTCCCACACATACACGACTTGACACAGAGAGTGGACAGAAGGGAGAGGGGTCGACACCACAGTTCCACTACATAGCTCCATCCCTGGGAAGGAGACGAGTTATCCTGATACCGATGCCACTCCAGTAATGTGAACATTATTGTCACATTTTTTTACCTTTATTTAACTAGGCAAGTCAGTTCAGAACAAATTCTTATTTTCAATGACGGCCTAGGAACAGTGGGTTAACTGCCTGTTCAGGGGCAGAATTACCTTGTCTAGAACTGATTCTAAATGTATGACTGATGCTACTGCATAAACCTGCATTCTCAAGCAGAGAATATGGGTCTATTAGTCTATTTTAGCTGAAGAGCACTTCCATGGCTAGGACACAACACAGTCCCTGTCCTGATCCGACTGAACCAAATCTATTGCAGTGAAGTAATGAGGGTCTCCTTCTACAAATTTCTTCCCAGTCACTTTCAGAAAGTCTTTGATTCATTTATACAGACATTAGCATGCATGCCACCACCACGCTGGCCGGCAGAAACACACAGAACTCAGCCCCTTAGCAAGCTAGACACTGCGGCAGCATAGCATCGAATAAAATAGGCTATATCAATCTTATGAAGCTGGTGAGTGGTACTGTACTGCAACAACTGTTCCCTTTCCTTCCCTTGTCTTTCTCAGTCTTTTGTCTTCTACTCATCACTTTATATCTCCTCATATTTTTATTTTTACTTGTGTTTTTTATTTTTCTCAGCTCCAACTGGGTCTTTCGAGGTGACAGGCCCGGCATAATACACTGTCAGCAGGCTGCAACTCCACCCCCGAGGAAAAGGCAGGAATTTCAATTAGCATCTTCCCCCCCTCATAGCTAGTATGAATAATGCTCTGTGTTCACGGGACAGTAACGCAGCTGGAATGACAGAGCTAAGACTGAAAAGGAGGAGTAGAGGGGAAGAGGAGAGGGGAGATGTGTGGAGAGTAGAGAGGAGAGGGGAGAGGGTTAGAAGGGGAGAGAGGAGAGGGGGTCAAGGTGGGAGGGGAGAGAGGGGAGAGAGGAGAGGGAGTGTTGGGTTTGGAGTAACCTCATCCTGATTCTCTGTGGGAGTTTTGTGAGTAAAGTCATGGGTCACTGGGAATAGCATGGGTTGGTGTTATGTGGTTTTGTGAGTGTGTGAATCGAACATATGGATGTACTTACAAAACATTCTACAGAAGTACTATGAGCTCCTTACTCCAGCTGACCCTAATCCTCCACATCCCTCCTGATCAGCAGTCCCATACTGCCCTGCACCGGCCCCAACCTCCAACCATCAGCCCAGGTCCTGCCCTGCCTGCTGACACAAATCCCAGCGCTCAGGTGATGTCACACACAAAGCACTCACAGAAGGCCACAATGGCACAGGGGTGATACTGAGGTGACCCACGGGTGACCAAAAAGGAGTGACCAAACAGGAGTGACCAAATGCACTAAAACAGGACTTTGTTAACACACGTGATGACAACTGACAAGACTTATCTAAAGCCATGGTGGGGGACAGCATTGGTACCAAGGAGTAGCCTAACCATCAAAACCATAATCTGCCAAAAGTAGTCCAACACAGTGTGGATTCTGGAATGGAACATGCAACTTCAAGAACATAATGTCCAGTGAGTCAAAGAGGTTCCATTGTTCTGAGAACATTACAGTATCTGACCACTAGGGGCCCACAGTGATGTTATTTCCCTGTGACCAGTGGGTAACACACCACACTGACCTTTCCCCGGCAGTCACATGATCTCCTCATGGACCCATGCCATGTCGTCACCCCCTGCCTCCCCCCTGCTCCCGGCCACTGGGTTTGTGTGTTCCCAGCCAGTAAACAGCTCCAGGGCCCGCTCCTTCTAAATACAGTAAAGATGTGGTGGTAGACATATTACACTGTCCAGCTATAATGATCATTCTTAAAAAGATTGTAGATAATAAGACTCAGAATACTGCTTCCTGTTTTTTTCTTAAAGAGGTTGTACAAATGGAATAATGTGTGTGCAACCATGTGCTCAATATCCAGAAAGGTTGAGACTGAAGAGTGACTGTGTGGACGTGTTTATCTATGCCTCTGGGGACCAGAAGTCAACAAAGAAGGGTTAGGGTTAAGGTTAGGTTTTGGGGTTAGAGTTAGAGTTAGCGTAAGGGTTAAAGTTAGGGATTAGGGAAAATAGGATTTTTTTGTCCCCACAAGGTTAGTTGAGTAAGACTGTGTGTATGTGTGTGTGTGTGTTTGTGTGTGTGTGCGCACGCCTGAGTGCATGTGTGTGTGTAGTAGGTCTATCTCATTCTTTGTGGACTTTAAGTGAGGCCACACTCATTGATCAATAGCTTATCTTAAAGTATAAGGATCAATAGGCTATGGGTCCAAGGCCTCTGAGGAATAGAGGGATGTTTAGGTAAAACAGTAATACTACGTTGATCTACTTCCAAAATGGCATGACTATATTTGCAACTTAGAACTTTGCCTGCTGAACGTGGATGAGTGTGTGTGAGTGTGTGTGAGTGTGTGTGAGTGTGTGTGAGTGTGCACGCACATGTACGTTTGCTTGTGTCTCTATAGTAAAAACAGACATTACTATCAACGCAAAAAGGATGTACTGTATCTGCGGTTGAATCATTACTACAAACAGTTGCAAAACTAGTTTTGCTACTTTTGCAACAAAAATGTGCATTTCTATTGGAAGACTCAGGTAGGTCCCTCTGGTAGGTAGGTCCCTCTGGTAGGTAGGTCCCCCTGGTAGGTATGGCCCTCTGGTAGGTAGGTCCCTCTGTTTGCTGAACCTATCCAATAGAAACGCTAGTTTTCGTCGCAAAATTGTTTGTATTAGTGATTACACCCCAGCTCTACTAGTCCCAGATGAGACCCCAGACAGACATTAAATGCATCCAGTCAGTGTAACACAAACACAAATAATGACATAATAGCACCAACAAAACCACAGTCATCAACCTGGTCCAAACAGTTGACGGATTAGGTCTACCGTTGACTCCCTACACCATGAGAAGGAAAAAGAGGCACAATGCAGTCTGGTGCTATGCGGTCCTGCTCTGTTGCTTTGGACAGTGGGTAAATGACACTTATCCAAAGGGTGTTGTTATATCATGTTGTGAAAGCGTGAGTTATTTGAATAACACAGTGTCTGCAAAATTGGCCTACTACAGTATCAAGCTATGGAAAAAAGGTCCCCATCCATCCACCGCACTGGGACTTCTGATAGGGAGGGATATAAACCCCCAGGTGAGGATGGGGGCTAGGGGTGAGAGATAGGGATGGAGGTATATAGACCCCCAAGAAAGGATGGGGGCTAGGGGTGAGAGATAGGGATGGAGGGATATAGGGGAGGAAGGAAAGGAAGTTTGCCTAGCAGCCGGGGAATGTACACTCAGCACAAAAGTGAACTTTACCCTGCTCAGAGGAAGCACTGAGTGTGCATCTTATCTCATGTATCTAGACACAGAAAGTGAGGGAGTGGGGGAGGACAGGATTCTGGGAGAGAAGGGATTCTGTGAATCACCCACCCAGTCATAGATTCCCTCCTCTCCTCTCATTGGAGAAACTCCTCCATTTCTTCCACCTAGACATCATTCTCTGTCTCTCTGAGAAATAGGGCTGATCTCAGCAGCCATTGCTTGCTGTTTGGGGTTTTAGGCTGGGTTTCTGTATAGCACTTTGCGACATCGGCTGATGTAAAAGGGGCTTTATAAATAAATGTGATTTGATTTGACTAGGTGATCCATGTTCATTAAAGCCTGGGTCCAACATGCCTTTATTATAGGTCTCTAACTGATCCTAGGTCCTGAGGGTGACTGAGCACAGTGCAGCAGGCTGTGGCTGGTGTCCTCAGGAAGCCATATCCGTACTGGATGAGGGGAAATGAAAAGCTCTTCTCTATAGCAGAGAGATGGACAGTGTCTGCTAATGTGAACAGGCCTGAGTGATACATCCACCCAGATAAAGACCCATTGACAATCAATTAAAACGTAGACAGGTAGACAGAGAGAAAGATAAACTGATATTGAAGCTACAAGGATCCAAGACTGGTGAAGCATGGACTCAGTTCAGTCCTACCGT
Source organism: Oncorhynchus mykiss (assembly GCF_057628025.1). NCBI lineage: Eukaryota > Metazoa > Chordata > Actinopteri > Salmoniformes > Salmonidae > Oncorhynchus > Oncorhynchus mykiss. The sequence goes on from NC_143029.1 coordinate 70,723,152, forward strand.
ATTGCAGCAGGAAGGGAAACAGAACTGGGCCAAATCCTGTCTGAATGAACCAGCTTTACTCCCCCACCACCAGAGGGGAAACAGACCAGGATAGAGCAGGGAAAACAGGGGGTACGCTGCCCACTGGCTCACACGGAAGAGAGGCTACGGATATGACCTATTACAGCTATGTAGTCTTTAGAGTTGATTAGTGTTTTCCTGTTTTTCAGTTCATACAGTATCTCTGCCGTTTCTATGTGCAATGCTAAATGTATAGCAATGTCTCTGTGATAAATGTATATCCATGTGTCTGTGCTAAATGTATAGCATTGTCTCTGTACCAAATGTATATCCATGTGTCTGTGCTAAATGTATAGCAATGTCTCTGTGCTAAATGTAAAGCAATGTCTCTGTGCTAAATGTATAGCATTGTCTCTGTGCTAAATGTATAGCATTGTCTCTGTGCTAAATGTATATCAATGTCTCTGTGCTAAATGTATATCCATGTGTCTGTGCTAAATGTATAGCAATGTCTCTGTGCTAAATGTAAAGCAATGTCTCTGTGCTAAATGTATATCAATGTCTCTGTGCTAAATGTATATCAATGTCTCTGTGCTAAATGTATATCCATGTGTCTGTGCTAAATGTATAGCAACGTCTCTGTGCTAAATGTAAAGCAATGTCTCTGTGCTAAATGTATATCAATGTCTCTGTGCTAAATGTATAACAATGTCTCTGTGCTAAATGTAAAGCAATGTCTCTGTGCTAAATGTATATCCATGTGTCTGTGCTAAATGTATATCCATGTGTCTGTGCTAAATGCCTAGCAATGTCTCTGTGCTAAATGTATAGCAATGTCTCTGTGCTAAATGTATAGCATTGTCTCTGTGCTAAATGTATAGCAATGTCTCTGTGCTAAATGTATAGCAATGTCTCTGTGCTTAATGTATATCAGTGTCTCTGTGCTGAATGTATAGCAATGTCTCTGTGCTAAATGTATAGCAATGTCTCTGTGCTAAATGTATATCAATGTCTCTGTGCTGAATGTATAGCAATGTCTCTGTGCTAAATGTATAGCAATGTCTCTGTGCTGAATGTATATCAGTGTCTCTGTGCTAAATGTATAGCAATGTCTCTGTGCTAAATGTATATCAATGTCTCTGTGCTGAATGTATAGCAATGTCTCTGTGCTAAATGTATAGCAATGTCTCTGTGCTGAATGTATATCAGTGTCTCTGTGCTGAATGTATAGCAATGTCTCTGTGCTAAATGTATAGCAATGTCTCTGTGCTAAATGTATATCAGTGTCTCTGTGCTGAATGTATAGCATTGTCTCTGTGCTAAATGTGTATCAATGTCTCTATGCTAAATGTGTATCAATGTCTCTATGCTAAATGTGTATCAATGTCTCTGTGCTAAATGTATATCAATGTCTCTGTGCTGAATGTATATCAGTGTCTCTGTGCTAAATGTGTATCAATGTCTCTGTGCTAAATGTGTATCAATGTCTCTGTGCTGAATGTATATCAATGTCACTGTGCTGAATGTATAGCAATGTCTCTGTGCTAAATGTATATCAATGTCTCTGTGCTAACTGTATATCAATGTCTCTGTGCTAAATGTATATCAATGTCGATGATGTACATGTGATGGGGGAAAATAGATTCAGTTACATTTCGCAATATTATCTTTGGTCGATATTATATTAATATTTGACTCTAAGTATCGACTTTATTTCTCTGACTGATCAAAACAAATGTTTTCATGCTCCCTATTTTCCCTGCAGCAGACATATAGTGAGCAATATGTGTGGATCATCAAAACGCAATAAAATCACAGTATTAAAACGCAATAGATACAGAATCGTGAGAATCGCAATATACAGTGCATTCTGAAAGTATTCAAACCCCTTGACTATTTCCACATTTTGTTATTTTACAACCTTACTGTAAAACAGATTAAATAGTTGTTGTTTTTCTCATCAATCTATACACAATACCCCATAATGACAACGCAAAAACAGGTTTTCAGAAATGTTTTCAAATGTATTATTAAGTAAAAAAATCGAAATATAACATTTACATAACATTTATATAACATTTACATAAGTATTCAGACCCTTTACTCAGCACTTTGTTTAATCTTATTGGGTGTGACGCTATAAGCTTGGCACACTAGTATTTAGGGAGTTTCTCTCATTCTTCTCTGCAGATCCTCTCAAGCTCTGTCAGGTTGGATGGGGAGCGTTGCTGCTCAGCTATTATCAGGTCTCTCCAGAGATGTTCCTTCGGGTTCAAGTCCGGGCTCTGGCTGGGCTCTCAAGGACCTTTAGAGACTTGTCCCGAAACCACTCCTGAGTTGTCTTGGCTGTGCGCTTAGGGTCGCTGTTGGAATGCTTGATGATGTATGTGATATCAAGAGAGACATATATTTTCTGGGTGATTGAAATATTGACTGGCTTTCATCAAGCTCCCCACTCAAGAAAAAGCTACAAACTGTAACAAGTGCCTGCAACCTTGTTCAGGATATCAGTCAACCTACCAGGGCGGTTACAAACAGCACAGGAATGAAATCATCAACATGAATTGATCCCATCTTTACTAACGATACAAAACTGTGCTTGAGAGCAGTATCCAGATCCATCAGATGTACTGTAGTGATCACAATATAGTAGCCATAGCTAGGACAACCACAGTTACAAAGGATGGGCCTAATATAGTGTATAAGAGGTCATACAATATGTTCTGTAGTGATTCCTATGTTGTTGATGTAAAGAATATTTGTTGGTCCGTGGTCTGTAATGAGGAGCACACAGACATTGCACTTGACACATTTATGAAATTGTATGGTTGAAAGGGATGAGACAAAAGGAATGGCAAATAAGTCTGGCTGCACAACCGATTGGCAAATGTACTGCAAATGAAGAAATCATGTGAATAAACTGAATAAAAAGAAGAAGAAACTAGAACTATGAAACAAAGATAAATGACATAAAGAATGACAGTAAAAAGGCAAACTCAACTCCATCATTCGTTGAATCAGAGGGCTCATTCATTACAAAACCGACTGATATTGCCAACTACTTTAATAATTTTTTCATTGGCAAGATTAGCAAATTTAGGCATGACATGCCAGCAACAAACGCTGACACTACACATCCAAGCATATCTGACCAAATTATGAAAGATTAAATAAAATCTAGAATCGACTTCCTATTTCGCAACAAAGCATCCTTCACTCATGTCGCCAAACATACTCTCGTAAAACTGAGTATCCTACCGATCCTCGACTTCGGCGATGTCATTTACAAAATAGCCTCCAACACTCTACTCAGCAAACTGGATGATGTCTATCACAGTGCCATCCGTTTTATCACCAAAGCCCCATATAATACCCACCACTGCAACCTGTATGCTCTCATTGGCTGGCCCTCACTATATACTGTATCAGTTGCCAAACCCACTGGCTCCAGGTAAGTCTTTGCTAGGTAAAGCCTCGCCTTATCTCAGCTCACTGGTCACCATAGCAACACCCACCCATAGCACGTGCTCCAGCGGGTATATTTCACTGGTCACCATAGCAACACCCACCCATAGCACGCGCTCCAGCAGGCACATTGCACCGGTCATCCCTAAAGCCAACACTTCCTTTGGTCCGTATTGTTGGGGTGGTAGTAGTGATATGCTGTGTCACCACCTTTCCTTCCAGTTCTCTGCTGCCAATGACTGGAACGAATTGCAAAAATCTCTGAAGATGGAGTCTTATATCTCCCTCACTAACTTTAAGCATCAGCTGTCTGAGCAGCTTACCGATCACTGTACCTGTACACAGCCAATCTGTAAATAGCACACCCGACTACCTCATCAGCCAGAGTGTCTATGTATGCGGATGACTCAACACTATACATGTCAGCTACTACAGCAACTGAAATGACCACAACACTTAACAAAGAGCTGCAGTTAGTTTCAGAACGGGTGGCAAGGAATAAATGAATCCCAAATGTTTCAAAAACTATATTTTGTATTTGGGACAAATCATTCACTAAACCCTAAACCTCAACTAAAACTTGTAATAAATCATGTGGAAATTGAGCAAGTTGAGGTGACTAAACTGCTTGGAGTTGCAATTGGCTCAGAACAGGGCAGCACGTCTGGCTCTCGGATGTACACAGTGAGCAAACATAAATAATATGCATGTCAATCTCTCCTGGCTCAAAGTAGAGGAGAGGTTGACTTCAGCACTACTTTTATTTGTGAGAGGTATTGACATGTTGAAAGTCTTTTTAAACGACTAGCACACAGCTCAGACACCCATGCATACCCCACAAGAGATGTCACTAGAGTTCTCTTCACAGTTCCCAAGTCCAGAACAGACTATGGGAGGCGCACAGTACCACAGAACCATGACTACATGGAACTTTATTCCACATCAGGTAAATGATGCATTATGGAACAGGGGGGACTGTGAAGCAACACAAACATAGGCACAGACACATGCATACACACACATGATAACATACGCACTATACACACATGTACACATGGATTTTGTGCTGTAGATCTGTGGTAGTGGAGTATGGGCCAGAGGACACACACTGTGTGTTGTGAATTCTGTAATGAATGTATTGTAATGTTTTTAGATTGTATAACTGACCTAATTTTGCCAGACCCCAGGAAGAGTAGCTGCTGCCTTGGCAGGAATTAATAGGTATCCATAATAATAAATACAAATACAAACCTTGGCCCCAGTCTGAGGTCCTGAGAGCTCTAGAGCAGGTTTTCATCAATGATCTCTCTGTACTTTGCTCTGTTCATCTTTCCCTCGATCCTGACTAGTCTCCCAGTCCCTGTATATTGTCAAAACACTAATGCTGGTGCTAATAAGGCTGGTCTTATTGTAATTCAAACCCTACATCACTAAAGCTATACTACTGCTATGTATAGTATAGGCATCTTTAGACTTTACAAAAAGAGTCTGTTCACAAAAACACAAGCATTCAAGGGAAAATGGAAGGAATTGTGGTAGCCTCACAGGCCAGGCATCTAAACTCTCATATCAGCACTGCTGTTAAGAGACTCGAATTGGGAGGAAACCTGTGAAGAAACAGTGGAGCAAGGGAGAGACTGTATATTAAAGATATGTTATTGTAGTAACATCACATTGCCTTGCAATCTGTGATTTTACACATCAATGGCATTCTTCCCTTCCTCCTTTTCCCAAAGTGTGGCAGTGAGTAAGTCATCACAGTCCCAGTGGACTGATTTACTTTGTCAGTTGGTCACACACACGTCGGTCTAAAGAGAGAGACCGTAATCCAGGTAAAACTCTGCGGTGTTCACTGTCAACAAAGTGACATTTCCCCATGTAAACCACCATGTAAGCTACCGCGTCTGGTTTCATTCTACCTAGACACAGGACGCAGTGCTGTACCATAGAGCTGATTGACGTTGACAAACTCTTTGTGTGGCTCATGTTCTCCTCTAGTCACACACAGAGACACAGTGACTCAAAACGCTCTGGAGTGTGTATGACAGTGATTCCCCTACCATACATAAGTAGGGTTGGCCCTTACATCTAGCTTCCACCTGTTATTCCCAGCCTGAAAGTATTTCACATGGTATGTTTGGGCCCTGGATAGGCTTGCAAAATGACTTTAACTTTACCACAATTCCCAGGTTTTCCAGAAATCCTGTTTGGAGGATTACGGATTTGTTACTTATTCCCTTCTGTGTCTGGGAATCTTCCAACCGGGATTTCTGAACAACCTGGTTACCAGAAGGTTACCAGAATTTTGCAACCCTAACCCTGGATGCTGCTTGGGGGCCCTACTGTACCACACCGCCAATGGGAATACTGATATGTAGGGGAAACACTGAGGATATGGTTAGTAAAAAGACAGAACATGCCCCCCACCTCCCCTCCCTCTCCTACCCTTAACTATATCACCAGAATCAGCCAGCCAGCCTTTTGATGAGTTGTATTGCGGGCGGTAAGGGGAGAGGTTTGTGTAAACGTCTGTTTGTTCCGCTAAGCTGGCTTGTCGGGTTCAGGCATACTACAGGGGCAGACAGGGCTGATGTGAGGCGACACCTAATACTGCTCCTGATGCTACTGCCATCCAGACAGACTGGGACATGAGAGAGAGTGAAAGCAAGAGAGGGTACAGAGGCAGGGATAGTGTGGGGACAGGGAAATAGGGGAGACAGGACTGGTGAGGGAAAGTGAGAGAGGAGAGAGACTGGGGGAGAGATACGGGGAGAGAGAGACTGGGGGCAGAGAGAGTGAGAGAGTCGGGGGGATAGAGAGAGATACAGGGAGAGAGGGAGATGGGGGAGAGAGAGGAGTACAGTGAGAGAGGGGTATGGGGAGAGAGAGAGAGGGACGGGGACAGAGAGATGGAGAGAGATAGACGGGTAGAGGGGGGATAGAGGGAGAGAGCGAGACAGAGAGCGAGACATGGGGAGAGAGAGAAATATGGGGAGAGAGAGAGACAAAGGGAGAGAGACAAAGGGAGAGAGAAACATGGGGAGAGAGAGACATGGGGAGAGAGAGAGACACATGGGGAGAGAGAGAGAGAAAGGGAGAGAGAGAGACATGGGGAGCGAGAGAGACATGGGTAGAGAGAGAGACGGGGAGAGAGAGTGAGAGGGAAAGAGAAACCGAGGGGACAGATGGGAGAGAGGGATTACAGAGGGAATATTATATAAGCATCACAGCTCACAATCTGTCTATGTAATGACTCATTAGTATCCTAATGATTTAATGTTATCAATCTGTGTTAAGGTTTGCTGTGCATTTACCTGCAATGCCCATGATCTGCTCTCCACTCTACAGCAGTAGGCCATTTTAAGACTGCCACATCCAACCTATCCATCCATCCTATCTATCTATTTACATAGCAGATAAGCAAAGCATACGCCTGAAGGGTCATCTGATACACCATTCTTTTCTTTTTTTACCTCAGGGTTCTGTCACTGCAGTATGTTAGTGTTTTTAGTGCTGCAGCATCAGGAATTGGTCCAGTGCTTAGCCAGGGTCGCGTTAACGCTAACGTCTGTAGCTTAGCGTGTAAATGCAGAGCTGTGTTTTTCATCAGCTTGTTTCCAGGGAGTGTTTTGCTCCCCACACGGCTGGGTCTGACTCATGCTAGATGTATGTGTGTGTGTGTGTGTGAGAGAGGTCATTGTGGTCTGTGATCAGTGTTTGCCAGGGTTATTGTGCTCTGGGGTAGGGTAGGCCTAGCTAGCTAGATTTAGTTCTCTCTGCATATGTTATTGTTAGATCATGTTTTGCTCCACTTATAGAGATCATTACTTCTCTTCCAGCCCGTGATACGATTGAATTCAACTACTGAACTATATACATTACGTTCCATCTGACGGTCTTAATTGGATCATTTTAGTAGCCTACAATTTATTCCTTTAACTTAATGAATCGTAAATGTTGACAACCATGCCCTGATTTATTAGTCTAATGACAGAAGTATACAGTGTATTGGAGAGATCTCAGTATTTTGTATATCTACAACCTGGACAACACAGTCATAGAAGACAAGCAAATACAGAAATCATATCACATCAACCCTGTTAGTAGGCCTCTGCTTGTTGCTTCATTTACTGTGTTGGGAGCTCTTGTGATCCTACAATGTTGAACAGTGTCTCAATAGAAGCTACTTGATGTCACTCTGGCTGCAGTGTTCCCAAGTCTTGCCCCTGCCTGCCTTATGTGTGTGTGTGTGTGTGTGTTTGTGTGTGTGTATGTGTGTTTGTGTGTATTGCCTTGCCCCAGAGCCTTTGTTGAGGGATGAGCTAGTCGAGCTGATGATGTCATCCGACCGTTAATTAGGAGTGCCCCAGCCCTGTGTACTAGGAGTCGCAGGTCTGTGTGGGTATGATTATCCAGATTTGACAACATGATTTTGTTGTCAGTCACATGCCTACCACTAATCTAGTCTAGGTGGTTTTTACCAGGTTTCTTTATCTGTTTAAGGGATAAAGTAGCAGGGTTGTATCTTGATCACTGTGAATCGCTGACAGTAAATGAGACATACTACGTGTATGTGATCAGTTGATTCATTCCAGTCAGACTAATGTGTTTCAGTCTTGACGCATCTCAACACTCACAAGGCTGCATTGATTATTCTGTGTGGTTACACCTTAGTCTGCATTCACTTCAACTTACATACTGTACATAGGCCTACTACTACACTACATGACCATAAGTATGTGGACACCTGCTCGTCAAACAACTCATTCCAAAATCATGGGCATTAATATGGAGTTGGTCCCCCCTTTGCTGCTATAATGACCTCCACTCTTCTGGGAAGACATTCCACTAGATGTTGTAACATTTCTGTGGGGATGTAACGGTTCTCTTGGGGTGAAGTAGAGGCAGACCAAAACGCAGCGTGATTATATTGATTCATGTTTAATAAAAAAAGATAAACACGAACACTACAAAACAACAAACGTGGAAAACCAAAAACAGCCCTGTCTGGTGCAAAACACAGAGACAGGAACACTCACCCACAAACACACAGTGAAACCCAGGCTACCTAAATATGGTTCCCAATCAAAGACAATGACTAACACCTGCCTCTGATTGAGAACCATATCAGGCCAGACATAGAAATAGACAAACAAGACATCCAACATAGAATGCCCACTCAGATCACACCCTGACCAACCAAAACATAGAAACATACAAAGCAAACTATGGTCAGGGTGTGACAGGGGACTTGCTTCTATACGGCCACGAGCATTAGTGAGGTTGGGCACTGATGTTGGGCGATTAGGCCTGGCTCACAGTTGGCATTCCAATTCATCCCAAAGGTGTTCGATGGGGTTGAGATCAGGGATCTGTGCAGGCCAGAGAAGTTCTTCCACACTGACCTGACCTCAAAAAAACATTTCTGTGTGGACCTCACTTTGTGCATGGGGATATTGTCATGCTGAAACAGGAAAGTGCCTTCCCCAAACTGTTGCCACAAAGTTGGAAGCACAGAATTGTCTAGAATGTCATTGAAAGCTATAGCGTTACAATTTCTCTTCACTGGAACTAAGGGGCCTAGCCTGAACCATAAAAACAGCCCCAGACCATTATTCCTCCTCCACAAAACTTTACAGTTAGCACTATGAGGCATGTAGTGTTCTCCTGGCATACGCCAAACCCAGATTCGTCCGTTGGACTGCCAAATGGTGAAGCGTGATTCATCACTCCACAGAACATGTTTCCACTGCTCCAGAGTCACTGAGCTCTTCAGTAAGGCCATTCTACTGCCAATGTTTGTATATGGAGATTGCATGGCTGTGTGCTCAATTTTATAAATCTGTCAGCAACAGGTGTGGCTGAAATAGCCAAATCCACTAATTTGAAGGGCTATTCACATACTTTTGTATATATAATGTAACTAGTCTAGGTCGAGGTCATTTCGAGGTAATTTCATGTTTTCATGTGATACATGAGCTCTTGCCAAACCGGCAGAAATTCAGCCAGTTTTACGTAGCATTGTTATAAAGCCCTCACTACAGTGGGAGTTAATAGGAATAAGACGCTTAGATTGTGAAAACATCTATCATACATGTCTGATTTCAATACTGACCAATGTCATTACGCGCGAGGTAGAGCGCGGGGCGATATGACGATATATATCGTGTGAAGATAGACGTTTTTCTATCATTTCATATTGTGCTCTATCATTTATTTCGTTGCGTCGCAAATCACACTCTTTACGGCAATATTTTTTGTCAATTGGACGAAACTTTGCGTTCTTCCACACGTGCCGTGTGAATGGAAATTTGCAACAGAGAGACACAGAGCACGGAGACACGGAGTTCGTACCTAAAAGAGGGGCAACTTCGTTCGCATGGACGTGGTTTGGGTATGAAAATTCTGACACGAACCAGGAAACCTTTTTCCTGCGGCACACCGTATGGCAAAGAATCAGGAAGATGGAAGGAGATAACAGCTGCCGTTACAACTTACATCTGAAAAGACAAGGCCCTAATTTACACGGTCGTGAAACGGGGGTTTTGTGAGTTGGTCCTAACACTCAACCCAAGGTACCAAATGCAAATTGATATGTGACACGTATTAATGCCAAAACAGACAAGGCCCCTCCCCCCCAATTTTTTTTAATATTAGGCCTATATTTATTTTGTTTGTAACTACAGTTGAAGTTTTTTCTATTTACCTTTTTAGATTTTATACATTCATATTTTATATTTTGTTACATGCTTAATTGAACATTTGCACAGGTTCTAAATAAAATAAATAATCGAATATGAGTAAGTATCTTTTTATTTGTTGAGTATAATTCAAAATGTAATAAGAAATAGGCCCTTACATGTGGTCATTTTATATAAACTATTCATAAATTGAATTTACAGAAAATGTGCTATATCGTGATATGTATCGTTATCGGGATATGAAATGACCTATATCGGGATATGAGATTTTGGCCATATCGCCCAGCCATAGCGGGAGGTCGTCTTCTCTCAAATTAACCATTGATCATATTTTTGCGATATTCCTACTTCGAGAGGGTCCACCACATTTCTCAGAATTTTCTGCCTTTTCAGTCCATGGTGCATTGCATGGTGCCGTTGCATGGCCGTTGCATGGTGCCGTTGCATGGCCGTTGCATGGCCGTTGCATGGTGCCGTTGCATGGCCGTTGCAAATGGCAGACTCCACTCTGCAAGGCACATCGATCTGCAGGTTGAGTGTGGTGAGATCGTAGACTCTTAAATTGATAGTGCAGTTTGTTTAGGTGATTTTACAGCTGACTAGCTGCTTCACATGCTGATATTGAGTTGTTATTATTGTGTGTAGCTACATTTGCTTGCAGGTAGCCAGCCAGCCAGCCAGCCAGCCAGCCAGCCTGCCAGCCTGTAGAGTGCATTGTGGATTTTGAAGTCGACTTGAGCTGCAACAGATTTCTATAATGATTTTCACGTATTGCTACTGCAGTGAAAGAATGACAAAAGGTGATACTCGCGACTGGTGACTTGCTGATTAGATTAGAATATGGGTGTGTTTTCCTGTCTTTTGTTTTTACTAGCAAAGTGCAAAGAAATGTTCATTCAGGTTAGATGTGAGTTTCTCCTTGAATTTGGTTAAAAGGACAGTGAATTTGTTCATACTTTGAGAACTTGCTACCAAGCTCCTGTGTGTATCAGACACGCACAGTTTTTTCTCTTGGAGATCATTCTGATCTGAAGACGCGTGTACATAACCACTTTAAGTCATAGCCTATTGGTGACAGTCATTTACTCTGAGTAGTCTGTAATGTATCATGTATTTCATGTACACTAATTGTTTGAGTGTTAATTATTTTGTGACTAAAAATGATATTAGTTGAATTGAGTAAATGCATTCCTCATTTTACAGAATAGTTATTTGACTATACATTCATCATTTAGTAGGTCTATTTCTAGTTATATACATCTCTGATCTGCTTGCCTCAATAAATTAATGCAAGAAGATTGGTCGCCAGAATTGGCTATTTGTATCTCTTAATGATTGTCATACTAACTTGACTATATTCCTTTTGAGGCATACAGGGCCTGTTGCATTTAATCACATAATATTGGAGTTTGGAACCACCAAGACTCTTCCTACATCTGGCCGCTCTGCCAAACTGAGCAATCAGGGAAGAACGGCCTTGGTCAGGGAGATGGTCACTTTGACCGAGCTCCAGAGTTCCTCTGTGGAGATGGGAGAACCTTCTAGAAGGACAACCATCTCTGCAGCACTCTACCAATCACGCTTTTGTAGAGTGGCCAGACGGAAGCCACTCCTCAGTAAAAGGCACATGACAGCCCGCTTGGAGTTTGCCAAAGGGCACCTAAAGACTCTCAGACCATGAGAAACAAGATTCTCTGGTCTGATGAAACCAAGATGGAAATCTTTGGTCTGAATGTCAAGCGTGACGTCTGGAGGAAACCCGACACCATCCCAATGGTGAAGCATGGTGGTTGCAGAATCATACTGTGGGGATGTTTTTCAACAGCTGCAGGGACTGGGAGACTAGTCCGGATCGAGGGAAAGATGAACAGAGCAAAGTACAGAGAGATCCTTGATGAAAACCTGCTCTAGAGCTCTCAGGACCTCAGACTGGGGCCAAGGTTTGTATTTGTAGGTCAGTTATACAATCTAAAAACATTACAATACATTCATTACAGAATTCACAACACACAGTGTGTGCCCTCGGGCCCATAATCCACTACCACAGATCTACAGCACAAAATCCATGTGTACATGTGTGTATAGTGCGGATGTTATCATGTGTGTGTATGCATGTGTCTGTGCCTATGTTTGTGTTGCTTCACAGTCCCCCCTGTTCCATAATGCATCATTTACCTGATGTGGAATAAAGTTCCATGTAGTCATGGTTCTATGTGGTACTGTGCGCCTCCCATAGTCTGTTCTGGACTTGGGAACTGTGAAGAGAACTCTAGTGACATGTCTTGTGGGGTATGCATGGGTGTCTGAGCTGTGTGCTAGTCGTTTAAACAGACTTTCAACATGTCAATACCTCTCACAAATACAAGTAGTGCTGGAGTCAATCTCTCCTCTACTTTGAGCCAGGAGAGATTGACATGCATATTATTCATGTTTGCTCACTGTGTACATCCGAGGGCCAGAGGTGATGCCCTGTTCTGAGACAATTGCAACTCCAAGCCAATTACTCCAAGCAGTTTAGTCACCTCAACTTGCTTAATTTCCACATGATTTATTACAAGTTTTAGTTGAGGTTTAGGGTTTAGTGAATGATTTGTCCCAAATACAAAATATAGTTTTTGAAACATTTGGGATTCATTTATTCCTTGCCACCCGTTCTGAAACTAACTGCAGCTCTTTGTTAAGTGTTGTGGTCATTTCAGTTGCTGTAGTAGCTGACATGTATAGTGTTGAGTCATCCGCATACATAGACACTCTGGCTGATGAGGTAGTCGGGTGTGCTATTTACAGATTGGCTGTGTACAGGTACAGTGATCGGTAAGCTGCTCAGACAGCTGATGCTTAAAGTTAGTGAGGGAGATATAAGACTCCATCTTCAGAGATTTTTGCAATTCGTTCCAGTCATTGGCAGCAGAGAACTGGAAGGAAAGGTGGTGACACAGCATATCACTACTACCACCCCAACAATACGGACCACAATATAGCTTACAATAGAGACTCACTCAACTTCAATGACTTGGCTAACTAGCTAACTCCGTAGGGAGAAAAAAATGACACTCATTACATTGTGCGATTATTGCAAACTGTACTGGTAGGAATTTGAAAACTAAAACATGAATGGCGAGCTCAAGGCATTATCTAGATAAATCTTTAAAGCAAATATACTAGGCCACCATGGGTTTGATAGTTACACTATTGATTCTAACAAATAAAAAAATGATAACAATGAATGTATGATAGTTTTAACAAGTGGTCAGATAATGTAGTCCCGACCAATTAGCACATAATCTTGATGGAAAATCCCCATCTCCTTGCTCTGCCTGTCAGGGGGGGGGGGGGGGGGGGGGGGGGTGTCGTTCAACAACACTGATGGAGAATGAAATGTAATGAGTACGTACATAGTCTTTTATCACTGTTGCCTGAGGAGAGTTGCCTGAGTGATTTAGTGGCACACCTTAAAGCGTACATACATTCTACAGTATTTACTCAGAAATCACTGGATGGCAGTTGATAATGAGCGGAAAAACAGGAGAGAGAAAGACAGAGGGTGGAAATGTGGAGACTAGACAGAGAGAAAGAGAAGGGTGGAGATATGGAGACTAGACAGAGAGAAAGAGAAGGGCGGATATGTGGAGACTAGACAGAGAGAAAGAGAAGGGCGGATATGTGGAGACTAGACAGAGAGAAAGAGAAGGGTGGAGATGTGGAGACTAGACAGAGAGAAAGAGAATGGTGGAGATGTGGAGACTAGACAGAGAGAAAGAGATAGGCGGAGATGTGGAGACTAGACAGAGAGAAAGAGAAGGGCAGAGATGTGGAGACTAGACAGAGAGAAAGAGAAGGGCGGAGATGTGGAGACTAGACAGAGAGAAAGAGAAGGGTGGAGATGTGGAGACTAGACAGAGAGAAAGAGAATGGTGGAGATGTGGAGACTAGACAGAGAGAAAGAGATAGGCGGAGATGTGGAGACTAGACAGAGAGAAAGAGAAGGGCAGAGATGTGGAGACTAGACAGAGAGAAAGAGAAGGGCGGAGATGTGGAGACTAGACAGAGAGAAAGAGAAGGGTGGAGATGTGGAGACTAGACAGAGAGTAAGAGATAGGCGGAGATGTGGAGACTAGACAGAGAGTAAGAGATAGGCGGAGATGTGGAGACTAGACAGAGAGAAAGAGAAGGGCAGAGATGTGGAGACTAGACAGAGAGAAAGAGAAGGGCGGAGATGTGGAGACTAGACAGAGAGAAAGAGAAGGGTGGAGATGTGGAGACAAGACAGAGAGAAAGAGAAGGGCGGATATGTGGAGACTAGACAGAGAGAAAGAGATAGGCGGAGATGTGTAGACTAGACAGAGCGAAAGTGAAGTGCGGAGATGTGGAGACTAGACAGAGAGAAAGAGAAGGGTGGAGATGTGGAAACTAGACAGAGAGACAGAGAAGGGCGGAGATGTGGAGACTAGACAGAGAGACAGAGAAGGGCGGAGATGTGGAGACTAGACAGATAGAAAGAGAAGGGCAGAGATGTGGAGACTAGACAAAGAGAAAGAGAAGGGCGGAGATGTGTAGACTAGACAGAGCGAAAGTGAAGTGCGGAGATGTGGAGACTAGACAGAGAGAAAGAGAAGGGTGGAGATGTGGAGACTAGACAGAGAGAAAGAGAAGGGTGGAGAGGGAGAAAAAATTGGCAAGGCAGAAACCCAGACAGACAGACAGACAGACATGCAGAGAGAGAAAGACTGGGCCTCAATTTTATTGTGTCCATACACACACAGTATCAAGTCAAGTGCTTGACAACAGCTGGTAACCAGATGAGGTCACGCAGTGTACAAAAATGAACGAATGGCGGAAACAACGCAATTGCACATTAGATGACACATTCTCAGTATGGGTAAACCATGCATGTTAATAGTTTGTTGCTTACTGCAATCAATTTTACTAAACAGTAAGTTCAACGTTTTACATTTATATTTTTAGTCATTTAGCAGAGCTACTTACAGTAAGTAGTGAGTGCATACATTTTCCTATTTTTCAAACTAAATATTATGTAGTGTATGATTAGTACACAGTACACTGAACAAAAATAGAAATGCCACATGTAAAGTGTTGGTCCCATGTTTCATGAGCTGAAATACATTTTCCAGACACACAAAAAGCTTATTTCTATCAAATTGCTTACATCCCTGTTAGTGGGTATTTTTTCCTTTGCCAAGATAATTAAACAGCTGTCACGCCCTGGTTAAAGTATTTTGTGTTTATCTTCATTTATTTGGTCGGGCCAGGGTGTGGCATGGGTTTTTGTATGTGGTGTGTTGGTATTGGGATTGTAGCTTGGTGGGGTGTTCTAGTTAAGTCTATGGCTGTCTGAAGTGGTTCTCAATCAGAGGCAGGTGTTTATCGTTGTCTCTGATTGGGAACCATATTTAGGCAGCCATATTCTTTGAGTGTTTCGTGGGTGATTGTCCTTAGTGTCCTCTGTGTTAGTTTGCACCAGTTTAGGCTGTTTTGGTTTTCACATTACGTTTATTGTTTTTGTACAGTTCATGTTACAACAGCATGATCATTACACAGGTGCACTTTGTGCAGGAGACAATAAAAGGTCACTCTTAAATGTGCAGTTTTGTCACACAACACAACGCCAAAAATATCTCAATCAACAGCCTAATTTGAGTAGCCATTTGATTATATATGTTTAGAAGCCAATTTGACCTAGACTTGGCGCTTCATTATCGCTTGCCTTGAAGTAGCAGAGAGAACAGTCTATGACTAGGATGGATGGAGTCTTTGACAATTTTTAGGGCCTTCCTCTGACACTGCCTGGTATATATGAGGTCCTGGATGGCAGGAAGCTTGCCCCCAGTGATGTACTGGGCCGTACGCACTACCCTCTCTAGTGCCTTGCGGTCGGAGGCCGAGCAGTTGCCATACCAGGCAGTGCTGCAACCAGTCTCTCGGTGGTGCAGCTGTAGAACTTTTTGAGGATCTGAGGACCCATGCCAAATCTTTTCATAATAGGGCTTAATGAATTCATTTAATTTCCTTAAAATAACTTTTTACAGAAGCATGTACTGTACACGTCAATCACTCTGCATTCTTAACACCCCAATCACAGTCAAGTCTCATCAGTCTGACACCTCATCATTGCTTTAAAAACGTCTGCCCCATTATACAACAACTATTATTTTTCTCCACAACCTCTGAACAGCAAGGAACCCCTCTAGTCTCCGCATTCATCCGGCCCCTCCACTCTGCTCCACTCAGTACCGACCAATCCCAGTGCTCTATTTTGGGCGAGCTGCAAGGCTTTTCAAGGTAGACAGTATGGATTAAGTTAGAATGACAAGGACATGGAGGGCTCCTCTGCCGCCCTCTGTCCCCCCCTTCCTCTGCGACAGACAATTACTGCAGGCAAAGAGGCTTTTAGGGATCTTTTGTACAGCGGGACTGTACTGGGCATCAACCGCAAGGCTAGTTATCAGGATGCTATTAATTCCTCCTCCCCCACCCCACCTCCCTCCCTTCCCCCCGCTTCGCTAGCTGGGTAAATCTATTTCAACGGTAACGAGTGGCAGGACCGACTGGAACGGCTGTCTAAAGTAGATTATCGCTCATCAAACCTTTACTGTGGAGAGAAAAGGTCACTAGTCAATGGCAATGAGGATTCATCTCTCTGTGACTGTTATGGAGTGTACAGTACACACAGTACCACTGAAGCGCTGTGGTCGGCAAGGCCAAGGAGTAGAGTGGAGCAGACAGGTTATCAATGTCCTCCTTCCTCCGTTTCCCTCTCAGTATCTGTCAGTCTATTGATTAGCAGTAAGAAGACAAACCCAGGAAAAACTGTTATTTGGCCGAGTGAGGTTGATTGTGCTTCAGAGGGCCTTCCAAAGAATAACCCTAATGTGGAAAGTCAGCACTTCTCTGTCAGTTGATACCTCCTCATAAGGGGGTTACGCCCTCTAAAATAGAAATTGTATGCTATCAGAGGCTACATTACACTGAAAGGCTCAAGTGAATTTGACGTCACAGTTACACACGGTCTTGATAACTTTCCACTCTCTGTCTACCAGCAATGCCATGTCGTTTTTCCTAGAACTACAACAAAACAAACTCGGACCAAAACAAACCTATTTTAACTGACCCCATCGAAAGTGTGAGCCTGACACAGCTCTGCCAGCAATCCATGAGGTAGACCAGACAGGTTGCGGGTACAGTATTGCTGCTACGCCAACACAGTGGCCTTTGACATTCTCCAACCTCCCTCTGTGTTTAGTACATATTCAACAGCCTCTAACCCTCTGCTGACCTTGCATAAACATGACCCACATTGGAAAGGCTAGGGCTGCAGCTGAAATGGCACCCTATTCCCTATGTGCTTTTGACACAGAGCACTGGCTAAAGGTAGAACCCTGGTCAAAAGTAGTGCACTATCTAGGGAATAGTGTGCCATTTCGGACACAACCTAGGTTTCGAGACAAGTACAAATGCTTGTAGTTATCTCTATCACAATGCAGAGGCCTGGGCTGGTGGAAACAGGGATAAGTGAAAACACAGCTAGCTTGGACCTATGGAAACTGCTGTAACAGCATCTACATGAAACGCATAGGAAAAGCAATGCACTACAGGTATATCTCTCTATGAGGCTCCAGTAGGTCTCCACAGCTCATTCTGAAACGCTTGCAGTCATCTCTAGTGATGCAGAGGCCTGTTTTAACACTTCATAGGCAACTTGAACTAACAGTATCTGTTGGAAAAAACACACTCCGGCCCTCACAACATACTTACAGTGCATTCGGAAGGTAGTCAGACCTCATGGCCTTTTCCATATTTTGATACGTTACAGCCGTATTCTAAAATTGATTAAATAAATACAATTCCTCATCGATCTACACACAATACCCAATAATGAAAAAGCGAAAACAGAGTTTTATAAATGTTTGCACATTTATAAAAATAAAAACCGGAAATACTTAATTTACATAAGTATTCAGACCCTTTGTTATGAGACTCGAAATTGTGCTCAGGTGCATCCTGTATCCATTGATCATCCTTGAGATGTTTCTACAACTTGATTGGAGTCCACCTGTGGTAAATTGTATAGATTGGGCATGATTTAGGAAGGCACAAACCTGTCTATATTAGGTCCCACAGTTGACAGTGCATGTCAGAGAAAAAAATCAAGCCATAAGGTCAAAGGAATTGTCCGTAGAGATCCAAGACAGGATTGTGTCGAGGCACAGATCTGGGGAAAGGTAGCAAAACATTTCTGCAGCATTGAAGGTCCCCAAGAACACAGTGGCCTCCATCATTCTTAAATGGAAGAAGTTCGGAACCACCAAGACTCTTCCTAGAGCTGTCCGCCCTGCCAAACTGAGAAATCGGGGGAGAAGGGTCTTGGTCAGGGAGATAACGACAGACTCAACTGCCTTGGTTTCTCAAATGACTGCTTCGCCTGGTTCACAAACTACTTCTCAGATAGAGTTCAGTGTGTCAAATCGGAGGGCCTGTTTTCCGAACCTCTGGCAGTCTCTGTGGGGGTATTCTCGGGCCGACTCTTTTTTATATATATATCAACGATGTCGCTCTTGCTACGGGTGATTCCTTGATCCACCTCTACGCAGATGACACCATTCTGTATACATTGTGCCCTTCTTTGGACACTGTGTTAACAAACCTCCAAACAAGCTTCAATGCCATACAACACTCCTTCCGTGGCCTCCAACTGCTCTGAAAATCTAGTCAAATTAAATGCATGCTCTTCAACCGATCGCTGCCCGCACCCGCCCGCAAGACTAGCATCACTACTCTGGACGGTTCTAACTTAGAATATGTGGACAACTACAAATACCTAGGTGTCTGGCTAGACTGTAAACTCTCCTTCCAGACTCACATCTCCAATCCGAAATCAAATCTAGAATCAGCTTCCTATTTCGCAACAAAGCCTCCTTCACTCACGCTGCCAAACATACCCTCGTAAAACTGAGTATCCTACCGATCCTCGAATTCGGCAATTTCATTTACAAAATAGCCTCCAACACTCTACTCAGCAAACTGGATGCAGTCTATCACAGTGCCATCCGTTTTTCCACCAAAGCCCCATATACTACCCACCACTGCGACCTGTATGCTCTCGTCGGCTGGCCCTCGCTACATATTCGTTGCCAGACCCACTGGCTCCAGGTCATCTATAAGTCTCTGCTAGGTAAAGCTCTGTCTTATATCAGCTCACTGGTCACCATAACAACACCCACCCGTAGCACGTGCTCCAGCAGGTATATTTCACTGGTCATCCCCAAAGCCAACACCTCCTTTGACCGCCTTTCCGTACAGTTCTCTGCTGCCAATGACTGGAACAAATTGCAAAAATCGCTGAAGTTGGAGACTTATATCTCCCTCACTAACTTTAAGCATAAGCTATCTGTGGAGCTTACCGATTGCTTCAGCTGTACACAGCCCATCTGTAAATAGCCCATCCAACTACCTACCTCATCCCCATATTGTTTTATTTACTTTTTAGCTCTTTTGCACACTAGTCTTTCCAGTATTTCTACTTGCACATCATCTTCTGCACATCTATCACTCTAGTGTTAATTTGCTAAATTGTAATTACTTCACTACTATGGCCAATTTATTGCCTTACCTCCTTACACCATTTGCACACACTGTATATAGACTTTTCCTATTGTGTTATTGACTGTACATTTGTTTAACTCTGTGTTGTTGTTTGTGTCACACTGCTTTGCTTTATCTTGGCCAGGCCATAGATGTAAATGAGAACTTGTTCTCAACTGGCCTACCTGGTTAAATAACGGTGACATTTAAAAAAAACATATAGAAAAAAAGAATGACTAAGAACCCGATGGTAACTTTGACAGAGCTCCAGAGTTCCTCTGTGGAGATGGGAGAACATTCCAGGACAACCATCTCTGCACACTCCACCAATCAGGCTTTTGTAGAGTGGCCAGACGGAAGCCACTCCTCAGTAAAAGGCACATGAAAGCCCACTTGGAATTTGCCAAAAGGCACCTAGACTCTCAGACCATGAGAAACAAGATTCTCTGGTCTGATGAAACCAAGATTGAACTCCTTGGCCTGAATGCCAAGCCTCACGTCTGGAGAAAACCTGGCACCATCCCTATGGTGAAGCATGGGACTGGGATCGAGGGAAGGATGAACGGAGCAAAGTACAGAGAGATCCTTGATGAAAACCTGCTTCAGAGCGCTCAGGACCTCAGACTGGGGCAAAGGTTCACCTTCCAAAAGGATAACAACCATAAGCACAAAGCCAAGACAATGCAGGAGTGGCCACGGTACAAATCTGTGAATATCTTTGAGTGGCCCAGACAGAGCCTGAACACGATCAAACATCTCTGGAGAGACCTGTAAATAGCTGTGCAGCGACACTCCCCATCCAACCTGACAGATCTTGAGAAGATCTGCAGAGAAGAATGGGGAAAAGTCCCCAAATACAAGTGTGCCAAGTTTGTAGCGTCATACCCAAGACGACTCAAGGCTGTAATCGCTGCCAAAGGTTCTTCAACAAAGTGCTGAGTAAAGGGTCTGAACACTTACGTAAATGTGATATTTCATTTTTCTATTTTTTATACATTTCCAAAAATGTCTAAAAACCTGTTTTTGTTTTGTCATAATGGGGTACTGTGTGTAGATTGATGAGGGAAAACAATTATTTAATTGTTTTTAGAATAAGGCTGTAACGTAACAAAATGTGGAAAAAGTCAAGGGGTCTGAATACTTTCCAAATGCAATGTACACCTCATGACTAGGGGATTTCCTTACTTTTAGGCATACAGCAACACCATCTGACAATATATAGAATGTGAGTCCTAACTCAAGACATGGGGGTCTCCTAACTATAACACACTCCACAAGGACAAGGCTATGGGAACCAACTACTGCCCACACAGCAGCACATCCATTACTAAAGCGCTAATAGAAATTCTCACCTAACAGATAAATCAATGGACTGTACAGTATAGCGAAGACATTCAGAATAGCATTGTGTAGTAGGTCTGCAGGACTTACTGAGGACTTACTGAGGATGTAGAGGGAGAGGGCGATGCCTGCCAAGCAGAAGCCCTCGAAGAAGCGCAGGGTGCTAAACATGGGAACGTTGACTGAGAAGGCCACGGTCAGACCGAACACCAGCATGAACAGGACCGAGATTATTAGGACCGGGTGGCGACCAAACCTGAGGATGGAGGGAGAGAAGGAGGGAGGGAGAGAGAGAGAGACAGAGAGAGAGAGAGACAGAGAGAGACAGAGAGAGAGAGAGGATGAAGCACAAATACAGTAGGAAAGATCCTTAATTACTTGTCCATATTTAAACAATACAAGCTAAAGCATTAACAAGAATCACACTGAAAACCCCTGAACGAAATGTCTATGAAAACATATTATGTAATAACTTTATTATGTAGCAAAGATATCATGTAACAACTTATTATGTAATAGTGAATAATTGTACTCACCAGTCTGCCAGGACCCCAAAGACCAGGTATCCGAATATGGATCCCACCAGCAGAGAGAACTTAGCGATGTGGACCTTCCACGCCGAGTCACACACCAGGCTCCACTGTAGAAGACGAAGAAGAACAGAGGAAGGTTACTGGATTGTCTAATGAACACAAATGTCAAACGGAAACGTGTCTTCTGCTTTATCCCAAATCCTCTGAAAGACTCTCACACAAAGTAACAAACACACAGAGGGCAGCAGAACTATGGCATACGGAGAAACAACCCATTCACATCGGCCATTTTGTTTTCAGACTAGTCTCAGCCAGAGTGTTACTCAATAGATCTAATAACGACATGAAGCATTTACATTATTTGTCAGATTGTATGGGAACATTAACTCAGCGCTACAAGAGCATTCTAGCTAACTTCCTATAGGATTTGAACCAGGCAGCACACCCCTGATCTCAATCCAGTTTCCCTAACCGACATCCCACTTTGCTAACAACGCCTTAAAACATAAAGAGAGACTAGCCATTGATTTAAAGCCTCCATTAAAAGTGTTCAACCATGTAAATGTACTGTAGCCTATTATGTTGAGTTTCCCCTTCCAATGTCTAGATTTCCCTCTGTGTGTTGTCTATAATGATGTAAACCCCCACTTCAACCCCTATGCCTGTGTGCTCTTCCTCTGGCTGTGTAGTGTAGTCCTCTGCCTCATCAGTAGTAGGCTTCCAAGAATGCAAAGTATGCTGTGCCACTACAGCTGATTTGCATTAGAAATACATCCATGCTCATCTTTTTGTATTATTTGTGGATGAATACCATTGTAGGTGCATACATGTGTGAACAGAATGACCCCACTTTGGACAAATCAATCAAACATTGATAAACAAAGCACAGTGCAAAAAATAGCTAGACCCCATTCATCCCCTGCTAACTCTGCCACCACTGCTGAGGAAAAACCTTAGGGGGAACTGAAGTAGATATATGTAGAGTATGTCTAATAAATACATTTTTTTACTGATTCAAGTCTACATGTAAAGTATGTGTACAATACATACAGAATAAGCCCACTTTAGTCAATGATGATAATGTCACCCCAAATCTGTTTGACTTATCCACTCCACTATCACCCCACACTTTCAGCCCAATGCAGCTGTGAGTAAACAGTACTGAGAGGCAGGCTGTTGGGGTTACTGGGTTCCTGGTACTCTGGTCTGGAATGGAGCCTCCTCTGTGCTCCCAGCTGTCTGAGGGATATAAGAGTCAAGGAGAGGGTGTGTAAGGGTGGGGCGTGAGGGTGACAGGTGTGTGACACATGGGATGTCTGTCTATCGATGTGACACCCAGAGTAGAGCTCTGGTTAGCCAACAGAGACAGACAAGCACACACAAGATTTGGTTCCAAATTCTGAGATTAGCCAATACATACCCAAAGACACAGCTTTGGAAAGTACCAAACAGCACATCCATTACTTTGCATTGCTTTTTGATTTCTGGTAAACGTGAATGCAATGGCTCAGAACTGGTCGATTGTTTGGTCGTTAGGCTGTTGGTTGACCGAGATTGTCTTAGTCGAGCAGTAATAAATATATATATATATATATATATATATATATATATATATATATATAAATAAATATATTTGTGCCCATCTCAGTGAACTAATCTAGGCCTAGACTAAAAGCCAATTCATGCTTGAGCCTGCACAGCCATGCAGAAGCCAAATCGAGCTCTGTACCGTATTGACATGCGCCTCCCAAATTTTGTAACAACGTGGAGGGCTCTGTATAGCACCACATTGACATGATTGGTTGACGGTAGAAAATACAAACTCACTTCCTTGACAACAGCTCTGCGAAGCACAAGAAGTATGAATGCCCTGACTTCTGCTGAGGTCGTATCACCTGGCCAAGGCAGAAGTCGGATTGACAATGCGCCTAGATGCACAATGCACTTCTCTCTCCAGAATGCACTCTCTCCCGCTAATTGTTTAAGAACTTAACTGTGTGAATTGTTTGCGTTTGATTGTCAGTGTCTGTCAATTCCACAATACATATATCACCAGTAGTAGATTTACTGTTATTTCCTAGCATTTCTAATCTACAATGTCTACAGTAATTTATAATAATGCATTCAATATTATTATTCCAGTCTTCCCGTTTTCATTGTCAGAGTGGACAAATTGTTTGCGGAGTGCACAGCCTATTCTACACTTGTGAGAAACAATTTTTTGTTTATTTTCATTCCATTTATGAGTTTTGTCAATTTAGTCATTGTGTTTTGTTTGGAGCGATTCTGTCAATGTTGAGTAAGGTTGCACACGAATAGAAGTAGGGAGATTTGATAGTATTTCTTATTGGCTTTATGCATCACCAACTATGACCTGTGGATCTTCTCAGAGTAATGTTTTCTTCACCTCAAACAGCAAGGAAACAAAGTCTGTTTTTACATCAATTGACAATTACAATAGTTCCTCAATGTATTTGAAAAATCTTTCTAGCTTTCTCCCTTTCGATAACCACTCAGCGTGAAAGGGAAAAATGTCACGCTCTAATCCAGTGGAAACATCATAAAATACGCCTACCTGATTACTTCTTATCTGTGCTTGACTTGGACTGGAATAGGTTCTGGTACTCATTTTGGGTGCTGGTACTGTTCATATTTAGGTCTAGGAGCTCTACAATACATTTGAGCTAGTATTCTATGAGAGGAACAGGAGCTCAAGCAGTAGAACATTTGAGGTGCCGGTACTCAGCTCTGGTGAGCTCCTATCAGGATATCAGGATATATCAAGATATTTTCTACCTGCAGGCTGCAATTTTTTATTTGTTGCCTTTATGTAGGCTATTTTTACATTGTTGGCAATGGCAATAGAATTTACTTTTTAGGTTTGTATCATTTTGATTTAGATTTGGATAGTATTAACCACATGACAATGATTTTCAGATATGAAGATGTTATTATATATTAAATTAAATTGTTTCAAGGAAATTTGCCTATGAAAACCATAACTGACACGCAGATCGGTAGAAATGGTATGATAAATTGGCATTCCACATGAGAAAGATTGCCGACTCCTCGTGTAGCCTATTACCGGCAACTTCAGGAGATTAATGGCAGAATCTGCAAAAGCCAGTAGCGGCAGGAGGATGGTTGGGACAGGTTGAGGATTAAATCTTCTGGTTATCTAGATCTCTGGTGCCATTGAAGCATCAAACCGTAAGCTTAAAGCATCAGACAAGCTCGATGCATATAGTTTATTTTATTAAAACACATTGGATAGGGTCAAGTTTCCTGAATTTCTGCCTGACTGATGTGCCCAAAGTAAAGCCTGTTACTCAGGCCCAGAAGCCAGGATATGCATATAATTGGTCGCATTGGATATACTTTTTTTTAAAGTTTCTAAAACTGTTAAAACAATTTTCAGAGACTATAACAGAATTGATATGGTAGGCAAAAATCAAAAGAAAAAACAACCAGAATTGTATTTTGTTTTAGGTTCAAGGCTGTTATAATGGAAAGCTATGGGTCCTATGTAATTCCGTCTCCCAGATTGTTGATATCTAGTGGAAGCCATAGGAATTGCAGTCTTTATTCAAGGTTTTAGGCTTGTTTTTTTTTAATTAGCAAAAATTTGACGTTTTGGTGAAGAGAGCACCGGAACAATATCAGTCTCTCGGTGCGAGAGGGCGCGTGCTTACTAATTTTGCTTTTATATTGAACATACTACTTTCAGGGGTTATTATAGTTAATTTACATTTTAGGGTACCTGAAGATTAAAGAGAAACGTTGTTTGACTTGTTTGGACAAAGTTTTGCAGTAGCTGTTTGGACTCCTTTGTCTGCAAGTTGAACGAGTGGATTACTGAAATCAATGGCTCCAACTAAACAGACTTTTTGGGATATAAAGAAGGATTTTGTCACGCCCTGGCCTTAGTATTCTGTGTTTTCTTTATTATGTTGGTTAGGCCAGGGTGTGACATGGGTGATTTATGCGTTTTGTTTTGTCTGGGGTTTATTAGATTTAAGGGGTTGTGTTCAGTGTATTGTTCTAGGTAAGTCTATGGTTGCCTGGAGTGGTTCTCAATCAGAGGCAGGTGTTTATCGTTGTCTCTGATTGGGAACCATATATAGGCAGCCATATTCTTTACGTATCTTGTGGGTGGTTGTTCCTGTCTCTGTGTTTTGCACCAGTTAGGACTGTTTAGGTTTTTCCACGTTTTCTTATTTTGTATAGTGTTCATGTTTTTCATCTTTCATTAAAGATGTTTATAAATAACCACGCTGCAGTTTGGTCCTCCTCTCCTTCCCAGGAAGAAAAACGTTACAGAACCGCCCACCACAACAGGACCAAGCGGTGTGGTGACAGACAGTGGCAGCAGGAGCAGCGCAAGGAGGAATGGACATGGGATGATGTGTTGGACGGCAAGGGTTGCTACACTTGGGAGGAGATCCTGGCGGGAAAGGTATATACGAGGGAACAAGGCTGGGATGGAAGCCCGAGAGTCAGTCCCCAAAATGTATTGCGGGGGGGCACAGGGAGAGTGTGGCAGAGTCAGGAGTCAGACCTGAGCCAACTCCCCCTGTTTATCGTAAGGAGCCAAGGAGGAACCAGAACCAGAGCCGGTGTTGGAGGGGAGCGAAGCAGAGACCGTGAAGGAGTTAATGGGGAAATTGGAGGAGAGAGTTATGAGGGAGTTGCTGTGTTGGTGCATGAGGCACGGCATTCGCCCAACGGAGCATGTCGGGGGTTTGATGGCACCTGGGTCAGCTCTCCATACTGAGGTGCGTGCTAGTCGTCTGGTGAAGATTGTGCCAGCCTCACGCACTAGGCCTCCTGTGCACCTCCGTAGCCTTGCACGTCCTGTGCCAGCTCAGCGCTACAGTGCTCCTAGCAGTGCTAACCGTGGCGGGCGTGGTACTGGTCAGGCATCGTGTTATGCGGTGGAACGCACAGTGTCCCCAGTACGTGTGCTTAGCCCGGTACGCTACATCCCAGCTCCCCACATCTGCCGGGCTAGGGTGAAGATCCAGCCAGGGCGGTTGGTGCAAGCCCTGCTCTCAAGATCTCCAGTACGCCTTCACGGTCCGGTCCATCCAGTGCCACCTCCACACACCAGCCCTCCGGTGGCAGCTCCCCGCACCAGGCTTCCTGTGCGTGTCCTCGGCCCAGTACCACCAGTGCCAGCACCACGCACCAGGCCTACAGTGCACTTCGCCTGTCCAGCGCTTCCAGAGCCGCCAGAGTCTCCCGTCTGTCATGAGCCGCCAGAGTCTCCCGTCTGTCATGAGCCGCCAGAGTCTCCCATCTGTCAGGATCTTCCAGAGCCGCCAGTCAGCCAGGATCTTCCAGAGCCGCCAGTCAGCCAGAGCTGCCAGTCAGCCAGGATCCGCCATTCAGCCAGGATCCACCAGAGCCGCCATTCAGCCAGTATCTGCCAGAGTCGTCAACCTGCCTGAGCTATCCCTCAGTCTTGAGCTACCCCTCAGTCTTGAGCTACCCCTCAGTCTTGAGCTACCCCTCAGTCTTGAGCTACCCCTCAGTCTTGAGCTACCCCTCAGTCCCGAGCTGTCCCTCAGTCCGGAGCTGCCCCTCAGTCCAGTGGGGCCCTTTGTTAAGGTTACTAGGCCAAGGGCAGCGGCGAGGGTCGCCACTCAAGGGACGCTAAGTAAGCGGACTAAGACTGTGTTGGAGTGGGGTCCACGTCCCGCGCCAGAGCCGCCACCGTGAACAGACGCCCACCCAGACCCTCCCCTATGGGTTTAGGTGTGTCACGCCCTGGCCTTAGTATTCTGTGTTTTCTTTATTATGTTGGTTAGGCCAGGGTGTGACATGGGTGATGTATGTGTCTTGTTTTGTCTAGGGGTTTATTAGATTTATGGGGTTGTGTTCAGTGTAGTGTTCTAGGTAAGTCTATGGTTGCCAGGAGTGGTTCTCAATCAGAGGCAGGTGTTTATCGTTGGGAACCATATTTAGGCAGCCATATTCTTTAGGTATCTTGTGGGTGGTTGTGGGTGGTTGTTCCTGTCTCTGTGTTTTGCACCAGTTAGGACAGTTTCGGTTTTTACACGTTTTCTTGTTTTGTATAGTGTTCACGTTTTTCATCTTTCATTAAAGATGTTTATAAATAACCACACTGCATTTTGGTCCTCCTCTCCTTCCCAGGAAGAAAACCGTTACAGATTTTATCTAACAAAACGACCATTCATGTTGTAGCTGGGATCCTTGGGATTGCAATCAGAGGAAGATTTTCAAAAGTAAGTGATTTATTTCATCGCTATTTGTGATTTTGTGAAGCCTGTGCTGGTTGAAAAATATGTTGATGTGGGGCGCCATCCTCAGACAATCGAATGGTATGTTTTCGCTGTAAAGCCTATTATAAATCGGACAATGCAGTTGGATTAACAATAATTTAAGCTTTTAAATGACACAAGATACGTTCAAGATATGTTCATGTTTAATATTACGATTATTTATTTGAATTGCGTGCCCTCCAATTTCACCGGATGTTGTCGACAGGTGTCCCGCTAGCAGGAAACCTATCCCTAAGTAGTTTTAAAGCATCAGACAAGCTCAAAGCATATAGTTTATTTTATTAAAACATATAGGGTGTGTCTATACAGTTGAAGTCAGAAGTTACCATACACTTAGGTTGGAGTCATTAAAACTTGTTTTTCAACCACTTCACAGATTTCTTGATAACAAACTATTGTTTTGGCAAGTCGGTTAAGATATCTACTTTGTACAAGTAATTTTTCCAACAATTGTTTACACGCAGATTATTTCACTAATAATTCACTGTATCCCAATTCCAGTGGGTCAGAAGTTTACATACACTAAGTTGACTGTGCTTTTAAACAGTGTGGAAAATTCCAGAAAATTATGTCATGGCTTTAGAAGCTTCTGATAAGCTGATTGACATCATTTGAGTCAATTGGAGGTGTACCTGTGGATGTATTTCAAGGCCTACCTTCAAACTTAGTGCCTCTTTGCTTGACATCATGGGAAAATTTTAAAAAATCAGCCTAGACCTCAGAAAAGAAAATGTAGACCTCCACAAGTCTGGTTCATCCTTGGGAGCAATTTCCAAATGCCTGAAGGTGCCACGTGCATCTGTACAAACAATAGTACGCAAGAATAAACACCATGGGACCACGCAGCCTTCATACTGCTCAGGAAGGAGACGTGTTCTGTCTCCTAGAGATGAACGTACTTTGGTCTGAGAAGTGCAAATCAATCCCAGAACAACAGCAAAGGACCTTGTGAAGATGTTAGAGGAAACAAGTACAAAAGTATCTATATCCACAGTAAAACAGTTCTATATCGACATAACATGAAAGGCCAGTCAGCAAGGAAGAAGCCACTACTCCAAAACCGCCATCAAAAAGCCAGACTACGGTTTGCAACTGCACATGGGGACAAAGATCGTACCTTTTGGAGAAATGTCCTCTGGTCTGATTAAACAAAAATAGAACTGTTTGGCCATAATGACCATCGTTATGTTTGGAGGAAAAAGGGGAATGCTTGCAAGCCGAAGAACACCATCCCAACCGTGAAGCACGGGGGTAACAGCATCATGTTGTGGGTGTGCTTTGCTGCAGAAGGGTCTGATGCACTTCACAAAATAGATGGCATCATGAGGTTAAAGCTTGGTCACAAATGGGTCTTCCAAATGGAGAATGACCCCAAGCATACTTCCAAAGTTGTGGCAAAATGGCTTAAGGACAACAAAGTCAAGGTATTGGAGTGGCCATCACAAAGCCCTGACCTCAATCCTATAGTAAATGTGTGGGCAGTACTGAAAAAGTGTGCGTGAGCAAGGAGGCCTACTGACCTGACTCAGTTACACCAGCTCTGTCAGGAGAAATGGGCCAACATTCACCCAACTTATTGTGGGAAGCATGTGGAAGGCTACCCAAAACATTTGATCTAAGTTAAGCAATTTAAAGACAATGTAACCAAATACTCATTGAGTGTATGTAAACTTTTGACCCACTGGGAATATGATGAAATAAATAAATAATTTTCTCTACTATTATTCTGATATTTCACATTCTTAAAATAAAGTGGTGATCCTAACTGACCTAAGACAGGGAATTTTTACTATGATTAAATGTCAGGAATTGTGAAAAACTGAGATTAAATTTATTTGGCTACGGTGTATGTAAACTTCTGACTTCAACTGTATATGGAAAAATAGACTTTTAACAAATTTGACCCCTCGATTGGGTGAAAGAACAGACGACTTTCGGGTTAGCAAGATTTATTTTAGTCGGGAACAGCCATAGAATTAATAAAACAATGTTCTTCATTTGGGGACAGGTGGACTGAGTTTGCACTCTGTATTTCATTCTCATTTGAAACTGAAGTTCCCCACTCACAATATGTCTTTAGGCTATCAAAGTTTATGACCTCTTATAACCTCTGGCTTAGCGATCTGTCCTGTTCAGGGTAAAAAGCTCCAGCTCCACGATTATTCACTGTCACGAGGCAGTGATCACATGACACACACATGCATACTTTCAGTATCGATGTCACTAGGGGACAAGACCAAGATGCGAGGCAAACAAGTTCCCCAATGTTGCGCAATACCACATAAACCATGAGGTAGTGTGTCAAAGTCAAGGCCGTCTGCTCTGTCTTTGGCCGTGTCAAACTTGCGTGTTGAAAGTGTGATGTGTGTCAGAGCTGGGACTATGTATAAGACCATGGGATATAGAGAAGTCACGACCGTGCAGAGTGGGGGATCAACCAGACCACGCGGCCAGGGTGACTGACTAAGCGTGACAGATGAACGTGGTTCAAAGCAGCTGGTGACCGCACAGTTGAAAGGAACCTCAACCATTAATAAGCACCAAAGAGAGAGCTGACTGTGCAAGATGCCTGACCACATCTTAGTTAGAGGAACAGAATGTTTTAATGTTAACCAAGGTAAAAATCCTAACCACGACTGAGGTCAAGGGACAAAATATGTTAGTAAACCTGATCCACGGTCATGTCACCACAGAAGTTCAGCTATCTACTCTGCAGAACATTCTGTCCCATATGCTTCCTTTAGTGCCCTCACTCACTCACTATTGTAGTGTTCATTAGGGATAGCTGAATTGAAGGCTCTATGTTAGACAGTAGGCAATGCCTTATTAATCCTTTAGTTTGACTGGCAGGCTGGAGTACAAAAGGCTTATTGGTGCTCTGGGTCTGTGTGTGACAACAAGGGAGGGCATCAGGTCCCGAACACTGACCCGAGTGACAGTACTACCCCAGGGAGGGGACAGAGGGAGGGGACAACACCAACGGCCACAGCTGCATGTACAGTACATATCTAACTAGAGATACTTGTCTTATATGTATATGTCTTATACTCAGCTGGCTCCTCCCCGGATATTGTGTTAAATGCTCTACAACAAAGCTTTCTTAGTGTCCATATAGCTTTATCTATCATTATCCTTGGTCTGAGCACCTCCAAAACAAAGGTCATGTGGTTTGGTAAGAAGAATGCCCCTCTTCCCACAGGTGTTATTACTACCTCTGAGGGTTTAAGTTGTCACCTCATACAAATACTTGGGATTATGGCTAGACGGCTGTCCTTCTCTCAGCACATATCAAAGCTACAGGCTAAAGTTAAACCTAGACTTTCCTCTATTGTAATCGCTCCTCTTTCACCCCAGCTAACCCTGATTCAGATGACCCTCCTACCCATGCTAGATTACGGAGACATAATTTATAGATCGGCAGGAAAGGGTGCTCTCGAGCGGCTACATGTTCTTTACCATTCGGCCATCAGATTTGCCACCAATGCTCCTTATAGGACACATCACTGCACTCTATACTCCTCTGTAAACTGGTCATCTCTGTATACCCGTCGCAAGACCCACTGGTTGATGCTTATTTATAAAACCCTCTTAGGCCTCACTCCCCCCTATCTGAGATACCTACTGCATCCCTCATTCTCCACATACAACACCCGTTCTGGTAGTCACATTCTGTTAATGGTCCCCAAAGCAAAGCACTGGGTAACTCGTCTTTTCAGTTCACTGCAGCTAGCGACTGGAACGAGCTGCAACAACCACTCAAACTGGACAGTTTTATCTCAATCTCCTCATTCAAAGACTCAATCATGGACACTAATACTGACAGTTGTGGCTGCTTTGTGTGATGTATTGTTGTATCTACCTTCTTGACCTTTGTGCTGTTGTCTGTGCCCAATAATGTTTGTACCATGTTGTGTTGCTACCATGTTGTTGTCATGTTGTGTTGCTACCATACTGTGTTGTCATGTGTTGCTGCCTTGTTATGTTGTTGTCTTAGGTCTCTCTTTATGTAGTGTTGTGTCTCTCTTGTTGTGATGTGTGTTTTGTCCTATATTAGTATGGTATTACTTTTTTCTTTTTTTAATCCCAGGCCCCGTCCCCGCAGGAGGGCTTTTGCCTTTTATTAGAATTAGTTCTTAACTGATACGTCTAGTTAAATAAAGGTTAAATAAAATTAAATCTATTTAAAAAAGAGGGAGGGATGAGAGAATGAGTAGAAAGAGGGAGAAGGTGGGTGAGATAGAGAAGGAAACAAAACGCTTGACAGTGAATGGAGAGAGATAAAGAAGAAGAAAGGGAATAGGGAAATATAATGAGTAAATAGAGAGACAGAGACACATTAAATACTTGGCAGGGAGTGTGAGGGGAGGGAGACAGGGAGAGTGGAGTGAGACTGCTGCATAGTTACTGCCTAGCAACAGACTATCACCTTGGTTATGAGTCTTTTTCTAATTTACAGTATAAGTTTAGAAGAATTCTCTCATCTCTGGGATCAGGGAATAGAGGAGAGTAGGAGGTGAGAGAGAGAGAAGCACACATCCAGCAGGAGAAGGACACATCCTTAATCACTTGTCCATATTTAAACAATACAAGCTAAAGCGTTTGAAGTCTGCCCCTTCGGGTATTTTATTGTTTGAGTGCATTAGCAAGAAACACACAGAAAACTCCTGAACTGAATCTATAGATAGAGAGAGAGAGTGAGTGTCAGGGAAAGATATGATCCCTTATTGATGTAACTTCTTAAATCCACTTCAACAAGTGTAGATGAAGGGGAGGAGAATGCTCTTGAGACAACTGAGACATGGATTGTGTATGTGTTCCATTCAGAGGGTGAATGGGCAAGATAAAATATTTAAGTGCCTTTGAATGGGGTATGGTAGTGGGTGATAGGCAGACCGGTTTGAGTGTGTCAAGAACTGCAACTCTGCTGGGTTTTTCCACACTCAACAGTTTCCTGTGTGTATCAAGAATGGTCCAATTTCCAATGGACATCCAGCCAACTTGACACAACTGTGGAAAGCATTGGAGTCAACATGGGCCAGCATCCCTGTGAAAGGATTTCAACACCATGTAGTCCATGCCCTGATGAATTGAGGCTGTTCTGAGGGCAAAAGGGAGAGAGAGCTCTGGGCCACATTCCATCACCGTTACAGTTGTTATAGAAAATGTGATAATATAAATCCAAACTGTTCAACAGTGACATCATTTAGAAAAGTGTGACTCATTGAGAAATCACCTATGTAAGCAATGTCATATTCCAGAGCTGTTGTGTAAATTGTATTTCATATTCATATCCTAGATAACTATCATTCCAGAATCAATTCTCAAGTTACACAGTAAAGGTTGGACTAATTGCAGACATGTTCAATAAAGAGTCTAAGGCACTGCATCTCAGTGCAAGAGGCGTCACTACAGTCCCTGGTTCAATTCCAGGCTGTATCACATCCGGCTGTGATTGGGAGTCCCATAGGGCGGTGCACAATTGGCCCAGCGTCGTCTGGGTTTGGCCGGGGTAGGCTGTCATTGTAAATAAGAATTTGTTTTTAACTGACTTGCCTAGTTAAATTAATTTGTAAAAATAATAATAAAAATACATACAATTTACA
Source organism: Oncorhynchus mykiss (assembly GCF_057628025.1). Lineage (NCBI taxonomy): Eukaryota > Metazoa > Chordata > Actinopteri > Salmoniformes > Salmonidae > Oncorhynchus > Oncorhynchus mykiss. The sequence goes on from NC_143029.1 coordinate 70,756,700, forward strand.
TGCTGAGCAGACAATGGTGACATCTATTCAAAAACCACCTCAGGTCAAAAACATAATGTAGCCTATTGAAGTCTATCTCTACTGTTAACATTTTATGGAGATAATGGCATCTTTTCTTTCAGGGGCACAATTAACAGTGAGGAAACATAGCATTATTCCTCAAATGATCATGCAGTGACAGGGCAAGGACAACAGTCAAACACCATGCCACAATCTCCCTATAAAGAGAGGTGTGTGTGTGTGTGTCCGATGTCCGAGACGGCGCACCATCAGTGACAGTTGGTTCCGGTGCCTGTCAGCCCAGTTTCTGTGTGAGAGAGATACAGACTAGCTGATCAGATACATCTGCAGTGTTGTCTTTGAGGTCTGCAGGGAGCCTGGCAATACCCAACACTTTGTTATTGTATCCTGAAAGTGTCCACACAGACTTGAAAACAACAAGAATAAAAAAGATATTCTTCAGTTTGGGTGTGTACACTAAGATAGTAGCTTAGATTGAGAGTGAGTAACCTTCTTTTGTGTGAAAAGAGAAAGATAGACGAAACAAATAGCATTAGGTGGATAGTAGGTCAAACGAGAGGCGGTTTCTGCATGATTCTCATCGCTTTCTAACTCACCACTTCTCTCTCTCTCTCACACACAACACACACACACATAGTGCTCCAGCATATTCTGTCATGGCAATGTAGATGAACCATATAATTAAATGAATTTGATCAATCTCACTGTTTATGATTATGCAGAGAGAGGGAAGGAGAGAAAGGGCGTGATCAGCTACTTCCCTTCCAGTCTTGCATTCCATCACTTGATCTTAAAACAACTGCGACCAGGGACACAGGTTGCTCTGGGTCACACGTTCAGTTCCAGGTTTACTGCAGCTCTGCTCAAAATACCACTACGAGAAACTAACTCCCTTTAGCAAAGACATACAATGACTGTATGAGGCTTTGTCTTTCAGTCCCACAGGCAGACCTCTCTTTCCTCACAGCTGACGTGTGTGTGTGTGTGTGTGTGTGTGTGTGTGTCTACACACAACTGACTTGGGCAGAGGGTTAACCCCTCCTAACAGCTGTGTTTGTCTCATGCTGTCCCACACTGATGCTGGGTCTGTAGATAAGACAGGACAGGAGAGGACAGCTGGACAAACAGACAGTGAATGTTTAAGAACTAGGCGTTCCTGTATTCACTCTCAGGGCGTTGGGGGGCATTGTCCAGTCCTGCTAGCACTACAGTGGAATTGGGTGCAAACCTTATCTCTCCGTACTTATGACACACAGTTATCTTGTTGTACAGTTAAAGCGTACAGACTTTCGTAATACAATGTAACATCTGCTGACACAGGGGTGCCAGCTTGAGGAGGAGTATATTCTTACTTTTCAAATCAAATCGTATTGGTCACGTACACATATTTAGCAGATGTTATTGCAGGTGTAGCAAAATGCATTTCTAACGTAAAGAGGAATTACATTGTTATATCCTGTTGATAGCGTAATATTTCTCCACGGTCACTTGAAATGGGATCTGCCTGGCACCAATAGCAGTCCCATCTAGATACAGGACTGGAAATCTCCAGCTATATTTTAAGAAGAGCTGATCCTTCTCTAACCACTAGCTCTCCAATGAACTTGGACAATCACACAATCACAACTTTCCTTGAACACACTGGGGATTTCAGTCAGTGTAGTCTAGAGTGCGATGGTAGTTTATTGTCTCTACTCCAGGCTGTGTGATGCTGCTGCCATTTGAATGTAATGGAGAGTATATGAGCAGAGAAGGATGAAGCATTAAGCAGGGAGAGTGGGATACTCCACCCATCCGGCCCATCTGTGTCTCTCTGTAATGATTCAGGCTTGTTTTATTATTTTATTCAGCTCAGTCCCCAAGAAGCCCCAGTTATCAATTAGAATCCACATCCACACCAGCCACTCTGGATTCCTCATCAGCCCCCATCCCCTACTCCGCTGAGCCCAGCGTTATCAAAGCCTTCTCTGAACATCGCTCTGAGGGGACAGAGCTGCACTGTTACCATGCCATGACTATTCAAGGAGACGCTACCAAAGAAATCCATTGTGTCACTATGCTAGTATTTCAAGGAGATAGAGCCAAAGCTCTGATTGTATAATCACTAAGTTGTATTATGTCTATGATATAACTATTCAAGGAGATATATCCAATGCTTTTAGGGTCTGATTCCGACCTGAGTTAGTTAGTTATGCGTAAATGGAACATGATTCCTTTTTTATGTACTTCTCTCTGTGTATTCTGACCTTGAACTTAAGCATGAGAATAGCATGCTATAAACGCAATCTCTGACTTTAATAGTATTTCAACAATGGTTTCACTTCCACAAGTGCCTCTGATTTAACAAATGATTGTACGTTATATGGATTATTATCGTAACAAATGCACTGATGGGGTCAAATTATATATAGCCTGTCAATATGTTGCATCAATTCACAATGGAAATACAACTAAATCAAAACAAGTATTATTACTCTCGCAATTTCACACATTTGAAACATATATTTCCCCATTCTACGCTTGACAAGCAGTTCCCCTGTTCCAGCACATGGCACTGTGTGCACGCTTGGTCAAGGCTGTGCGTAACCTTACGCTCACTCTCAAGCAAACGTTCAAAATGATGAGTCTCATACTTTGCATGGAAATGATCCGAAGCATGGTTTACACAGGTTTGTGACTACGAATGATGGATAAATGAGGCCCCAGGAGTCAAGGGAGGGGGTTTATAGCGAGGTCCTTTAGTGGGATTGAACTCGTCCATTTACCTGAGAATCAATTCCTTCTGGGGACGACCTTGTTGGGTGTGTGTGTGTAATATGCCATTTTGTTCGATATTGTTAATATTGTGGTAACACTTTACCTTCAGCTGCTCTTCTACCTGTGTAGTAAAGCTGTAATTAATATGGTAATAGATGATAACTTAGTAATAGCTTTGTAATTAATTACATAGCGAAGAGGCAAAATGGTAGGCTATATAAAATAGTTTTGAGTTTCACAGGGTTGGGAAGGTTGCTTTCTAAAAGTAATCCATTAGTTACCTGTCCAAAATTGTAATCAGTAGCATCACTTTTGGATTACCCAAACTCAGTAACGTAATCTGCCTACTTTCATTTAAGAAGCATTGGAAGAAGACAAAAATGTATATTACTAATTGAACGACATCTAATGCAGGATAAACCAATGTTAGAGTTTATATAGCTGCCCATAAATGGATGTTGGATTTTACTACATGGGTTGGTTATGTTGGCTTCTTCTAACCCATTGCTTTCTACTGGGATGGCAGGTAGCCTAGTGGTTAGAGCGTTGGACCAGAACTTCAAGAATAGGACTTGGAAATATAAATTAGCTCAATTGTTTTATCTGACCATAACCCAAAAACGATGGACTTATTAGCTAACTACCACGGAGTGTAGTTTTGTTTATGATTTTATTGTCTTGGAGGACTGATTGGGCTGTCATGGGCTCGCATGCTTTAATCACAACCCAAAAAGTCCTATTTGCATGTGAAAATCTATTCACATTGGTTCACATCAGGCAATGCTTCTTGTAAATAGCAAACTCAAATTTTGTGAGTGTTTTTTATAGGGCAAGGCAGCTCTAACCAACATCTCCAATCTCGACGCATTGGTTGGACTCCAGGTTAGCTGACTCCTGACTCCAATTAGCTTTTGGAGAAGTCATTAGCCTAGGGGTTCACATACTTTCCCAACCTACACTGTGAATGTTTAAAAATGTATTCAATATAGAAAAAATGAATAATTTCTGTGTTATTAGTTTAAGCACACTATGCTTGTCTATTGCTGTGACTTAGATGAAGATCAGATCAAATTTGATGACCAATTTATGCAGAAATCCAGGTAATTCCAAAGGGTTCACATACTATTTCTTGCCACTGTAGGCCTATTTATGTTTTTGTTGGTGACACTTTGATATCTCGATAATTTGCAGCTGTTTAAGGTAATCAAGTGTGCGAGTTTGAGCATGAGTCCGTTAAATTAAACTTGTTTTTGACAGTATGGATCACAATACGAAGGAAGGGAAGAACTCTCTCAAACTTTTATTCCACCGGCTGGGATCCGCACTATGCAACTGTTGCAAGAGAGCATTTTTCATTGTTGTCTACTGGTCACAAAACTAAAACTAATGATTGAAAGGCAGCTTAATCTTCTTCAATTCAACCATTATTGGGTTAAGTACACTTATACATTTGTGAACAGCCATCCACAAGAACCATAATCCATAAGGTGCTAAATGAGAGAGCAGCAGTGTAATTCACATCAATGTGCTATGTAATAAGTGATATTCATATCGCCCTGCCTGTAGGCTACACCACTGCTGCTGTCCTTACCGCCAAGCGTTTATTCAAATTGGATAATCTTTGGATGCTGACAGATGTCACACCATTGGAAGACATAGCTTGGACTGTAGACTACAAAAGCCTATTCCTGCTCTTGGTGTGCCATCATAGTGGTCTTTGACTTGTGGTAAGACTCGCTCGGCCGAACAAACTTACTGTAAATGAGCGCCTTTTTTCAATGCTGATTTGAATGTCACTGAAAAAACAGAAAGGTTTCAAGGAAATGTTTTCGCAAACATCCTTTCTGAATGTAAAAATAATAATAGAAGTAAACTTGTTTTTAGTTAAGTATCTGAAATCTGATTACAGTATTTTTGCTTTTAAAGTAAAGGATTAGAGTTACCTTTCTTTTGTAATCCGTTACTTGTAACGTCATCATTTACTCTGCAACCCTGGAGTTGATACCAACTGTACCAATCAAATTGGGATTGTATGAGCTGCCATTGGCGACTAAATGTGCATTTTAATATCCAAGATGGATGTTATGCATAGAAACATAAATATGAACGCTTACATGCTTTAGTGCAGGGGTGGGCAACTCCAGTCCTCGAGGGCCTGATTGGTGTCACAGTTTTTCCCCAGCCCCGGCTAACACACCTGACTCCAATAATCAACTAATCATGATCTTCAGTTCACAATGAATTTTGATTAATCAGCTGTGTTTGCTAGGGATGGAGAAAAAGTGTCATCAATCAGGCCCCCGAGGACTGGAGTTGCCCACCCCTGCTTTCTGTGTGTACCATAAAGCTATGCAGTCAGCCTGCTGTCCTCTGAGCATACAGACATTCTATATTAGCCTCCCTCCAGACAGTACAGTAAAATGAAAGCGTGGCTAACGTGTCCCTTGACTCGTGGTGGAATGGAACACTGTGCATGCAGGGCTGCCGCGTTTTTATCTGCTGCTCGTTTAGCAGAGGATATTATCTGTGATAAACAGATGTCCGAGGCTGTGGGGAGAGGGAGGGGCGCATGGCTGCTCCTAGTCGTATCACACTGGCCTAAAGCCTTGGTGTGGTACTTAGAACCCCTTTGTGCAATACTGAGAGAGGCTTCAAAACCAGGCTCTTTATCAAGCTGGTCCTCTTATGCCTTTGAGCAGACTAGATGACATGTCTGTGGGTAAACTGGTGTATTTTAAGTAGTGTTTGATAAATGAACATGTATGAAGCTTCAACAAAAAAGCTAACACTTCCTTGCCGCCCCCCATGGAGATGGATGGGTTAGGATACACATAAACATAAACATCAAGATTTCCTTGAAGAAGAAAAAAGATAACTTTAGTCAGGTGTAAACACACACCCCTTTGACTCACCTGAAACACAAATGACAGGGTCACAGGACATAGCCTATAGCAGTGGTCACCAACTTTTTCTGAGTCAAGATCACTTTTGCAGAGAAGAAGCAAGCAGAAATATTTGTTTGTTTTTTTTAAACAAGACTTAATAAAGTCGGAACATTAACCTAATAGAAATGTGGTTTGTGCAGTAGGACTAATAAATCATTACAACATATTGGCTATATGCCTGGCATGCCAATGTTGTTCTTCTCAGACCATATTGTAATTCAAAACTCAAGCTTTGATAACCAAATAGATCCGTTGGTGTACCACTTGCGAGGCACCGCTGAGCATAAATTGAATTAATTTGCAAATGACTAGATTTTTTTATTTTAATGGACGGATGGTACTTGCATCTGATGGTCAGGGTGCTTTCAAGACAACTGGGAACTCGGGAAAAACTAGGTCAAATCATGACGCCGGTGATCTTCTGATCGGAAATCCAGAGCTCAAGAAAGATACCCGTTTCCGACATGGAATTCTGAGTTGTAAGACCTTTCAAAACGATCTTTGCCAGTTGGACCCTGTTTTTTTCCGAGTTCCCAGTTGTTTTGAATGCACTGAAGTCTGAGATTTTCGAGTACCCAGTTGTTTTGAACATTGCATTAGTCTCAGCGGAGAGAGGGAGAGAGCAATAGAGGGTCCGCCTCTCCCAGTCCCTAATTTCTCCTTCCTTTCCTCTGGAGAGACTGACCAGAGAGAGGGGACACCGTCATCCATCTGATTGCGAAACTTGAGTCGCACCACATCTGTCTCATGCACAAATTCATGTTATTTCTATGACCAGAGAAAGTGAAATACCCCTTGACATTTAAATAGACACGATGAGCTGCAAATTATAATAAAAGCGCAGGGCTATCGATACTTAGCTACTCATTCATTGCAGCGCCAGTGGAAGTAGGGAGAAGCACATTTTATGTTTTGTAATAGTGTTGAATAAAAACATTGTTGATTGTGCTGAATAAAAACGTAGACGTGAACTCACTCATAAAAACAGCAGCTCTTTGCTGTATTCGTTGACAGTCTCTCTCTGGTCAAGGTTTCAAAAGTTATTAAATCTCACGTAGGTTAGTATCAAACTTTGCTGTGGGGTTGTGGAAACTGTAGGCACGGTGATTGAGCTATCCGATTGGCCAGCTCAGTAGGCACACTGAATTTAGCCACAGATCTTCCAGTCAGCCGGGTAGGTGGAGTTTGTCTTTTCAGACAAATTAAATGGTTCAAAATGGAAACATTTTGCATACGCTGGGCTTCTGAATCAAGTGCACCTACTGCCAACAGCGCAACACGAAGCGCAAGCCTTTAAAGTTTGCTTATCTACAGAAATGTTTGGGGATCGACTAGGAATGCCTTGAAGATCATTCCTAGGTGATCGACCGGTTGGTGACCACAGGCCTATTGAGGAGTATTTACAATGTAGTAATATGTGTGACCTTATAGCCCAGATAAAGTATGTTTTATTTCATCTTTAAAGCACTGTATGTCTAATAAATCACTGTGTATTCATTCCATGAAAATAACTCTAAATACTTAAAGCATTCATTTCCCTGAGCCTCCGTTTGCCATTGAAATGCTCAGTCTGATCGTGTAGGCGGGTTAATACAAATGTAAATATATTTACATACACAGACCTGATTGGCGGACAGGATTGTCTAGACTATATTCTAGAGTCTACCACTCTTTCCCTTCAAAGTAGGAGGATACATATGCAAATAAAATATGACCAGTCATTGACATTGGGCCAAAAACTCCCTCCCACCTGAACAGACTGAAATTCAAGGTGTTTGTCAAAAAGCTCTTACACTAAAAGAGCATTATAATAAATTTCACAATTTCAGAGATTCAACATAGTGTGGAAATATATATATATATATTTTATCACTGCACTGCCCCTTCAAAGTTCAGTATTTAACCTTTTTGATAAAAATATAAATCAGGATGTGTAGTTTGTTTTTGTAGAACTTACTACAGATTATAAAGGAATCAATAGGACAGAGTGTAACGTACAAGACCAACAAACAACCAGGGGGTGTCCACTATGGGGTAGTCGTTTTCTTGCTGTGTGACCCTCCAAGCATCACAGAAATAGTCCCTAAGGACATGACTGACATCCCTGCAATAGATATACTCTTATACCTCTAGGGGTCCATGAGAAGAATGCCAAATCATTTCTCATTATCTTTCTTCCAGAAAAGATACCCTATTGTGAAATAGTTTTGCCTTGCTTCCCAGACCTCTTGCTCTGGCCAAACGCTATGCCACGCCCACGGACGTTAGTTTCTTCTCCGCAATGAGTCTGGATCCGAATACCTCCCAGACCCTTCACCGACTGCAAACACATCCGGGGCTGTCTGATTGGTCCAGAAACCGATGGGTTGGGCCAGAGCCAGAACACACCACTAAGGTATAAGAACTGGAGACCGCATCCAAGATGTCCGCCCGTTATTTTCAAGATAATCTACTCACGCCGACTCATGGACGGTCTATATGCGGGTGGCATCGGGTTTATACGGACCAACATCCCATGCGCAGTGGATGTCATCACGTTATCCAAAAACATGGCAGACAGTGGATGAATACAACATTTTAATACTGTCGGCTGTGAGTGATGGGAAAAAATCTCCCTGAGCTACAATTATTTGAATAATTCAATGGATGTTTTGTGCACGAAGGTGATGACTAGAGTGTCTTTTTCAGGATTTTCAAATCTGAGTTCTCTATGTGGCGTCTTCGGAAACGGTCAGTTAAACTGCAGTACCAAAGCAAATCTGCAGCAGTCAAAACCGTGGTTCTAGACCGGAACCCTTGGCTCATTGGAACACGTGGGTAAAGCTGCGGTTAGAAAATGTGTCATTGGCTTTGATACTCTAATTGGTTAGAGATGATCCAATTGCTGATGACTTTATTTTGTACAACACCACTGGTCACTAACAATCGATTTCAATGATGGCAGTCTAGAATAAAGTATGTTGCGTAAGACAGAGCAGAGGAAGAATTTTGTGTGAGTCGTCAGGCTAGAAATAGTAGGCCTCAAGGTCCATTTTGAAAGTGTAAATGGGGAAATCATGTCCTTTCACTATTTGGGTTCAGAAAGTATATCTAGGCTTAGTGTAGCTATATGGGCCTAGGAGGCCTGTGTGGATCGATAAACACCTGAGGCTGAGGAACTGAACTATAACATCAACAGGACAAGAGCATTGGAAATATTAGTATTCTCTCCAAGTAACTAAAACTAAATGTCTGACACAGAGTAGAAACTGGGCACAGTAGAAGAGTTTATAGGCTACTGTTCAGATATAAAACAAGTTCAGATAAGGAAGAAATACAATCGTTGGATTTATTTTAGAGCAGGTGAGATAATCAAAATAGGGAATTCATTAATCTCGGGTGGTTCAAAATAGGGAAGTCATTATTTTCGGGTGGCGTAAGGTGTGCGAGGGAGAGCACTTACTACATGCCCTTTGCTCTAGATCAAAACTCGATTATCGCTTAGGTCTGGGCCATTATTACCAATGGCACATTCTGCCGTGGTCATAGGGAGAGGGACATCTCTCCATGATAGGTAGCAACTCGTCAGCTGCTCCTATGAGTGATGGCATAACATCACGGGCTTAGGAACTGTCGGCATCTAGGTGAGCTATAGGCTACAGAACAGTCTCTCCAGCCGACATACTCGTAGTTATTGTCCATGAGTATTCATAGCCCCATGAATTGGTTATTAAAGCACTCAGTGGAGCAGCTCGTGTTATTATACAGGGATAGCCAATTGTGGAAAAATACATTCCTGGGCTGCATGCGCTAGCAGGCTATTGGAGGCAGCAATGCATGAACCAGTCACATGCTTTTAGACTCATAAAGGTGTGACGGTTAAGCAGAGGTGCCAGCCTATTTCAAAACAATATGTATTTTTTTTGAGAGACTGCAATATTCCCACAATGAAACAATGTGATAGTGTTAGCCCTCGTCTGCTAACATACTTTACTATGGCTGTGGGTAAACCCGCAACAATATGCTGATATTATAATGCAATTGATCCAATGCACCTCATCTGAATCGAGGGAGGAAGACATGTATAGGCCTTAATGACATAAAATAAACAATGTAAAGTCAGCCCTTATTGCTCAATGTCAGGCAACAAAACTTACCTTAGTAACCACATTCTGCATTAGTCCCGTATGCAGCTCAAACGTCCACTCCTTGCACATACAATGTTGCAGATGCCTGGCTGTATTATTGTGGGTGCCATTGTAATAAACGTACGCCGCTGTTCGTGGGAAACTATTATTTGGACCATGAAATAAAGAGGAAGGAATTATAGTAAAATTAGTCGTATTTGCAGTTGGAGGAACACATGTATTGTTCGGTTGGGCAAGAAGGAATTCATCAGAGTACTGGCTGAATCCAATAAATAACGCCGGAATCCACGTCAGCACGATTAGCTGTCGCTGATACTTCCCAAATCCCCCAAGAAAAGGCAAGACACAATCGTCGATGCGTGTGAGCAATCCCGGCGACTCTGTTTCGGGGGACACGAAGCCGTTCTCCGGTTGATGGTCCTCCGTCTCGAGCTGCACCACGGCCATCGCGGTTTCGCTCATGGATGCGTCTGTAGCGCAGCCGGGTTGGCAGTGTTACCCGTCGACTCCAAAATGCGTCAATGCCCCCGCTCTAGTGGTGAAAGCCGTGCGCAAGCAACCACTGACATTGAAATAAGAGTCGCTTCTTTAGGATCTGGACTCCCTGTGCTCCTGTTTAGGTGGACTCCATGGACTATTGTCACTGAACTGAGAGCACTAGGCTACTTGAGTGACAGCAAGCAGCTTTAAATGTAGGCTGGCACATTTCCAAACTTAGAATAAACAAGCGCGACAACATGAGAAATTGTCAGGGATGTTTTTAATCACCAATATTCCCTTCTGCTGGATAGGCTACACCTTATTAGCATATAATTGTGCCGGAAGAAGTGGAATATCGAGGGAGGACGTTAAACACTGCCCATTTCTCGAGGGCGCTACAGGTAACACACCTGTACAAATAGTGAAATACAGTCATCTGATGGTCTGTAAACACATAGCCTATTCCTTCTTCCTGACCACGTCATCCGATATATCGAAAGTTAAATGTAAATCAGACATGTTGAGGAATTTTCACAGCGGTGAAGTGACACGGACAGATTCTGTAACTACAGAATAGGAAGAAAGATAAAAACATTTAACCGTCTGGTAAACTAGAGGCGGAACTTTGAGCAACCCTCCGCCCATGTCTGTCGCTCACTCGCAGCAGTGCTTACCCCGACAGGTTGCATAACACGGTTTTGGCTCTATATAGCGACAAAGATCTCCATTGTAATGTGTGTAGCCTAGGAGACGTTTACTAGGCCCATAGGCCTGACCTTATATTTATGACAATAGGAGGTCTGTCAGAGTGGAGGGAAAGGAGAAGAGAGGATGCACTTGAGTTGAGTTGAGATTTTTAATAAGGGGGTGGGCCCATTGTCACACACACACACACACAAACACACATGCAATGGGTTATTTAAGCAATAAGGACCAAGGGGGTGTGGTATATGGCCAATATACCACGGCTAAGGGCTGTTCTTCCGCACAACGCAACGCGGAGTGCCTGGACACAGCCCTTAGCAGAGGTATATTGGTCATACATCACAAACCCCTGAGGTACCTTATTTCTATTAAAAACTGGTTACAAACGTAAAATAGCAGTTAAAATAAATATACAATGGCTGTCAGCCAATCAGCATTCAGGGCTCAAACCACCCAGTTTATAATTTACTATTATACACAGAGAGATCTACAGAGAGAGAGATATTAATGTCATCTGTGCAGTATAGTCAGTCAACATATTATTTTTAGAGCTTTACTACATTGTTATTTCAGTAATGATTAACTGTAACTCTAAGCTACAATGTCTTGTGTGGTCGAATAAAAAAACTTTAGACCATGAGGAAAATCAAGACCTTATTCAAAATCAACAAAACAAAATCAATATGAAGTACATGATTTGATTTAAAGAGCAACTGCCTCTAAAAACCAACTTCCCATTTAGAAAACACCCTATATGGCATCGATTTAAGTCAGAAACATTTATTCTAGTGTCAAAATTGACTACAAAGTGTAAATAGAATAATTTTGGTAATAAAGTCAGTCTGATCCAAAACAGAGTTTTGTGAGACTTACACTACCGTTCAAAAGTTTGGGGTCACTTAGAAATGTCCTTGTTTTTGAAAGAAAGGCTCATTTTTTGTTCATTTAAAATAACATCAAATTGATCAGAAATACAGTGTAGACATTGTTAATGTTGTAAATGACTATTGTAGCTGGAAACAGCATATTTTTTAATGGTATATCTACATAGGTGTGCAGAGGCACATTATCAGCAACCATCACTCCTGTGTTCCAATGGCACAATGTGTTAGCTAATCCAAGTTAGAAGGCCTAGAAGGCCATCATCCCAAAGTTGCCTCTTCACTGTTGACGTTGAGACTGGTGATTTGCAGGTACTATTTAATGAAGCTGCCAGGTAAGGACTTGTGAGGCGTCTGTTTCTCAAACTAGACACTCTAATGTACTTGTCCTCTTGCTCAGTTGTGCACCGGGGCCTCCCACTCCTTTTTCTATTCTGGTTAAAGCCAGTTTGCGCTGTTTTGTGAAGGGAGTAGTACACAGCGTTGTACGAGACCTTCAGTTTTTTGGGGCAATTTCTCGCATGGAATAGCCTTCATTTCTCAGAACAAGAATAGACAGAACAAGAATAGACGTCGTAAAAGAGGGAAACGTAGCGGTCTTCTGGTCAGGCTCCGGAGACGGGCAAATCGCGCATCACTCCCTAGCATACTACTCGCCAATGTCCAGTCTCTTGACAACAAGGTTGATGAAATCCGAGCAAGGGTAGCATTCCAGAGGGACATCAGAGACTGTAACGTTCTTTGCTTCACGGAAACATGGCTCACTCGAGAGACGCTAACGGAATCGGTGCAGCCAGCTGGTTTCTTCACGCATCGCGCAGACAGAAACAAACATCTTTATGGTAAGAAGAGGGGCAGGGGCGTATGCCTTATGATTAACGAGACGTGGTGTGACCACAACAACATACAGGAACTCAAGTCTTTCTGTTCACCTGACTTAGAATTCCTCACAATCAAATGTCGTCCGCATTATCTACCAAGGGAATTCTCTTTGATTATAATCACAGCCGTATATATTCCCCCCCCAAGCAGACACATCGATGGCCCTGAACAAACTTTATTTGACTCTTTGCAAACTGGAAACCACATATCCTGAGGCTGCATTTGTTGTAGCTGGGGATTTTAACAAGGCTAATCTGAAAACAAGACTCCCTAAATTGTATCAGCATATCGATTGCGCAACCAGGGCTGGTAAAACCTTGGATCATTGCTATTCTAACTTCCGCGACGCATATAAGGCCCTCCCCCGCCCTCCTTTCGGAAAAGCTGACCACGACTCCATTTTGTTGCTTCCTGCCTACAGACAGAAACTAAAACAAGAAGCTCCCGCGCTCAGGTCTGTTCAAAGCTGGTCCGACCAATTTGATTCCACTCTTCAAGACTGCTTCGATCACGTGGATTGGGATATGTTCTGCATTGCGTCCAACAACAACATTGACGAATACGCTGATTTGGTGAGCGAGTTCATGAGAAAGTGCATTGATGATGTCGTTCCCATAGCAACGATTAAAACATTCCCAAACCAGAAACTGTGGATTGATGGCAGCATTCGCGTGAAACTGAAAGCGCGAACCACTGCTTTTAACCAGGGAAAGGTGACCGGAAATATGACCGAATACAAACAGTGTAGCTATTCCCTCCGCAAGGCAATCAAACAAGCTAAGCGTCAGTATAGAGACAAAGTAGAGTCACAATTCCACGGCTCAGACACAAGAGGTATGTGGCAGGGTCTACAGTCAATCACGGATTACAAAAAGAAAACCAGCCCCGTCACGGACCAGGATGTCTTGCTCCCAGGCAGACAAAATTACTTTTTTTGCCCGCTTTGAGGAAAATACAGTGCCACTGACACGGCCCGCTACCAAAACCTGTGGACTCTCCTTCACTGCAGCCAACGTGAGGAAAACATTTAAACGTGTTAACCCTCGCAAGGCTGCAAGCCCAGACGGCATCCCCAGCCGCGTCCTCAGAGCATGCGCAGACCAGCTGGTTGGTGTGTTTATGGACATATTCAATCAATCCTTATCCCAGTCTGCTGTTCCCACATGCTTCAAGAGGGCCACCATTGTCCCTGTTCCCAAGAAAGCTAAGGTAACTGAGCTAAATGAGTACCGCCCCGTAGCGCTCACTTCCGTCATCATGAAGTGCTTTGAGAGACTAGTCAAGGACCATATCACCTCCACCCTACCTGACACCCTAGACCCACTCCAATTTGCTTATCGCCCAAATAGGTCCACAGACGATGCATTCTCAACCACACTGCACACTGCCCTAACCCATCTGGACAAGAGGAATACCTATGTGAGAATGCTGTTCATCGACTACAGCTCAGCATTTAACACCATAGTACCCTCCAAACTCGACATCAAGCTCGAGACCCTGGGTCTCAACCCCACCCTGTGCAACTGGGTACTGGACTTCCTGACGGGCCGCCCCCAGGTGGTGAGGGTAGGTAACAACATCTCCACCCCGCTGATCCTCAACACTGGGGCCCCACAGGGGTGCGTTCTGAGCCCTCTCCTGTACCCCCTGTTCACCCATGACTGCGTGGCCATGCACGCCTCCAACTCAATCATCAAGTTTGCGGACGACACTACAGTGGTAGGCTTGATTACCAACAACGACGAGACGGCTTACAGGGAGGAGGTGAGGGCCCTCGGAGTGTGGTGTCAGGAAAATAACCTCACACTCAACGTCAACAAAACAAAGGAGATGATTTTGGACTTCAGGAAACAGCAGAGGGAGCAGTTTTTCCTAGCCACCGTGCTTCTACACCTGCATTGCTTGCTGTTTGGCTTTTAGGCTGGGTTTCTGTACAGCACTTTGAGATATCAACTGATGTACGAAGGGCTATATAAATACATTTGATTTGATTTGGAGAACACATGTGTTCCAAGACCAGTAACCATAGATGACCAGTCAGGGGGAGAAGAAAATTGAAACCAATTTATCTAGCTAGCTAAGTTACCCACCGAAGTTGTCAAGTGAGTGTCTAACTTATTAATTAAACTTCCTAATAAACAAAAAAAAATGGTTAGCTGCCTGGTTAGCAATGTCATGTTTAATAGGATATAGTGACACTATATCAGTTTCAATGTCAGCACCACTAGCTATCTAGCTAGTAACTAGTGCTTAGCTAGCTGACTAGTGCTTAGCTAGCTAGTTAACGAACTAATGATTTGCCTAAACACTTATTTTTAGGTGAATACATTGCTGTCTTTTGAATCCAATAATATACATAAATATGCTAGTGTCACTGTTCAGTAGCATGTTAAGGTAACAGCTAAGGTAACATTCATAAATGTTGAACTATGAACAGATATAGCCCTTGGTTCACTCCAAACTTGACTGACCTTGACCAGCACCAGTGGTGTACTGCATTAGCATCGAATAGCCCCCGCGATATGCAACTTTTCAGGGAAGGTAGGAACCAATATACACAGGCAGTTAGGAAAACTAAGGCTAGCTTTTTCAAACTGAAATTTGCATTCTGTAGCACAAACTCCAAAAACTTATGGGACACTGTAAAGTTCATGGAGAATAAGAGCACCTCCTCCCAGCTGCACACTGCACTTCCACTGTCATCACCAATAAATCTACGATAATTGAGAATTTCAATAAGCATTTTTCTACGGATGTTCATGCTTTCCACCTGGCTACCCCTACCCCAGTCAACAGCTCAGCACCCCCCACATAAGCTTGCCCAAGCCCCCCGCACTTCTCCTTCACCCAAATCCAGATAGCTGATGATCTGAAAGGGCTGCAAAATCTGGACCCCAACAAATCAGCTGGGCTAGAGAATCTGGACCCTCTCTTTCTAAAATTATCTGCCGCAATTGTTGCAACCCCTATTACTAGCCTGTTCAACCTCTCTTTGTATCGTCTGAGATCCCTAAAGATTGGAAAGCTCTTCAAAGGGGGAGACACTCTAGATCCAAACTGTTACAGACCTATATCTATCCTACCCTGCCTTTCTAAAGTCTTCGAAAGCCAAGTTAACAAACAGATCACCAACCATTTCGAATCCTGCCGTACCTTCTCCGCTTTGCAATCTGGTTTCTGAGCTGGTCCTCGGTGCACCTCAGCTACGCTCAAGGTCCTGAACGATATCATAACCTCCATCGATAAAAGACGATACTGTGCAGACGTATTCATCGACCTGGCCAAGGCTTTCAACTCTGTCAATCACCACATTCTTATCGTCAGACTCAACAGCCTTGGTTTCTCAAATGACTGCCTCGCCTGGTTCACCAACTACTTCTCAGATAGAGTTCAGTGTGTCAAATCGGAGGGCCTGTTGTCCGGACCTCTGACAGTCTCTATGGGGGTGCCACAGGGTTCAATTCTCGGGCCGACTCTTTTCTCTGTATACATCAATGATGTTGCTCTTGCTGCTGGTGATTCTCTGATCCACCTCTACGCAGATGACACCATTCTGTATACTTCTGGCCCTTCTTTGGACACTGTGTTAATAACCTTTTGTGACTAGGGGGCAGTATTTTCATTTTTGGAAAAATAACGTTCCCGTAGTAAACAGGATATTTTGTCAGGACAAGATGCTAGAATATGCATATAATTGACAGCTTAGGATAGAAAACACTCTAAAGTTTCCAAAACTGTACAAATATTGTCTGTGAGTATAACAGAACTGATGTTGCAGGCGAAAGCCTGAGAAAAATCCAATCCGGAAGTGCCTCATGTTTTGAAAGCGCTGCGTTCCAATGCGTCTCTATTGAGCAGTGAATGGGCTATCAACCAGATTACTCTTTCTCCGTATTCCCCAAGGTGTCTACAGCATTGTGACGTAGTTTTACGCATTTATGTTGAAGAATACCCGTAAGCGGCTACATTGCGCAAGTGGTCACCTGATGCTCCCAGAGTGATTCTCGTGTAAAATACAGAGGTAGCCATTATTCCAATCGGTCCTACTGAAAAACGAATTGTCCCGGAGGATATACTATTGAATAGATATTTGAAAAACACCTTGAGGATTGATTATAAACAACGTTTGCCATGTTTCTGTCGATATTATGGAGCTAATTTGGAATATTTTTGGGCGTTTTCGTGACTGCAATTTCCGGCCGATTTCTCAGCCAAACGTGAAGAACAAACGGAGCTATTTCGCCTACAAAAATAATATTTTTGGAAAAAAGGAACATTGGCTATCTAACTGGGAGTCTCGTGAGTGAAAACATCCAAAGCTCATCAAAGGTAAACGATTTATGTTGATTGCTTTTCTGATTTCCGTGACCAAGTTACCTGCTGCTAGCTGGACAAAATGCTATGCTAAGCTATCGATAAACTTACACAAATGCTTGTCTAGCTTTGAAAATCTGAGATGACAGGGTGATTAACAAAAGGCTAAGCTGTGTCTCAATATATTTCACTTGTGATTTTCATGAATAGGAATATTTTCTAGGAATATTTATGTCCGTTGCGTTATGCAAATTAGTGTCAGTCGATGATTACGCTCCCTCATGCGGGATGGGGAGTCACTAGAGGTTTTAACAAACCTCCAGACTAGCTTCAATGCCATACAGCACTCCTTCCGTGGCCTCCAACTGCTCTTAAATGCAAGTAAAACTAAACGCATGCTCTTCAACCGATCGTTGCTTGCACCCGCCCACCTGTTAAGCATCACTAGTCTGGACGGTCCTGACTTAGAATATGTGGACAACTACAAATACCTAGGTGTCTGGTTAGTCTGTAAATTCTCCTTCCAGACTCACATTAAACATCTCCAATCCAAAATTAAATCTAGAATTGGCTTCTTATTTCGCAACAAAGTATCCTTCACTCATGCTGCTAACATACCCTCGTAAAACTGACTATCCTACCGATCCTTGACTCCGGCGATGTCATTTACAAAATAGCCTCCAACACTCTACTCAGCAAATTGGATGCAGTCTATGACAGTGCCATCCGTTTTGTCACCAAAGCCCCATATACTACCCACCACTGCAACCTATGCTCTCGTTGGCTGGCCCTCGCTTCATTTTCGTCACCAGACCCACTGGCTCCAGGTCATCTATAAGTCTTTGCTAGGTAAAGCCCAGCTCACTGGTCACCATAGCAGCACCCACCCGTAGCACGCGCTCCAGCAGGTATATTTTACTGGTCATCCCCAAAGCCAACTCCTCTTTTGGCCATCTTTCCTTCCAGTTATCTGCTGCCAATGGAACAAATTGCAAAATTCACTGAAGCTGGAGTCATATCGCCTTCACTAACTTTAAGCATCAGCTGTCAAAGCAGTTTTCCGATCATTGCACCTGTACACAGCCCATCTGTAATTAGCCCACCCAACTACCTCTATCCCTCTATCCTAACCCAACTATCCCCATATTGTTATTTTTTTTTTTGCTCCTTTGCAGCCCAGTATCTCTACTTGCACATTCATCTTCTGCACATCTATCACTCCAGTGTTAATGCTAAATTGTAATTATTTCACCTCCATGGCCTATTTATTGCCTTACCTCCCTAATCTTTCTACATTTGCACACACTGTATATAGATGTTTCTATTGTGTTATTGACTGTATGTTTGTTTATTCCATGTGTAACTCTGTGTTGTTTGTGTCACACTGCTTTGCTTTATCTTGACCAGGTCGCAGTTGTAAATGAGAACTTGTTCTCAACTGGCCTACCTGGTTAAGTAAAGGTGGAACAAATAAAAAATAAAAAACAATATAAGCTGACTTGACATCAAAGCAAAACTTTACTTTTTGCAGATGGTTACCCTACCTCTGCCTGTGGTGTTGGAAGAGGCTGCATTGGGAAGAGGATGCATCAACACCCTGAAAAGATGTTTGCGGTGCACTCACTCATAACACTTTTTTGAGTGATAAATGAATGTATTGTCTTCAAGCTTGATAAGGTAAGCAAATGCATGCTTTATTTTCATAAATGTAGCCTATACATTCACCATGTAACAATTAGATATATCATTGCTTTGAACTAGTGGCTCGCTCATCTTGATAATGTGTTGTTCTCTTTCTAAAAGCAATCAGTTACAAGGCATAAAGACAGATTGAGGCCTTCAATCAAACTGAGGACAGAGAAATGTGCACCAGGTCAAGGCTTCATGCATGAATGGCTTTGAGATGTAAGTTAACAATAATTCATTTAGGGAAATAATAGGAATTTCCATATTAGGCATAACTCAATATTATGTAGTTTTTTGTTCACCCAAGCTTTATACACCTGAGTCAGGAAGAAGAAACAACTAGTAGAACTTTCTCTTAATTATTAAGTCCCCAATCTAGATTGAAGATCATAGTTCTTTTGTTTTAATCATCTGTGTTGAGGCTTGGCTGGAGAAAAATCTTGTATACTGTGGATCTCTAGAAACAGTTGACCACACATTTAAAGGTAGATTTAGTATACCTTGGTTCCAGTTTCTGCAAGCTACATTGTTTGTTTATAAAGCATTTATACAAGGCAGAAACATTGTTTCCTTGTTGGAAAAAATCGAGAATGTCAGTTTCAGTTTGAAACATAGCAACACCAAGGTAACTTTTCAACAGCTGACACCGTTTTTACAAATCCAAACCCACCCTTTAGCCACTGTGTCTACCTTTTAATATGCCAGCATAGAACATATTTTCAGTAATTGTTTTCAGTATCCTAATGTTTTGGTTTTGTGTTTTCTTAATGTTTCAGTGTGTGCATTTAAGAAGCTTTGGATGAAGGACTTCCACACGGCTGCCATCTCCAAAGTTCACTCAAAAAGGCAATAGTTCTGAACTGGGTTTGCTTTTGCTTTTGTCGTTTTAATGATTTCAATTTTGTTAATTCTCTTTTAAACATCCATTGGTTCAAAGCTCATTGACCAGTTATCACTTGGCTCTAAATTATCTAGTTGTAGTTAAACATAAGGTAAACATCCCCATAGCGTTCACATTTATCTCTTGTAAATGTTGAATCTACAATAGATATTAAATAAACAATTTATTTGGGAAATATTCAGTCTTTGCTCTTTTCTTCATTAGCATGCTGATTTCAAGTTGTATTAGATATATTTTGTATCTGTTAAGACATTGAATACACATTGTTTGTATATTTAGTACATTTAGTTAAGTTTTCTCTGTGAGAAGCAAGTATATTTAAAGTTATGTGATTTGGTTTATGTAGATACAACATTTCAATGTTAACCCTCCTGTTGTGTTCGTTTCCTGTTAATTCATTCTGTGTTCCCAGTCCAAAATGACCACCCCATTATAGCTGATTATAAATCCATAATAACACATATATTATCACCTAATGTTGTGTTCATTTTTTAAAATCAAATTAAGATCTTGTGAACATTACAAGTTTTGAACTTCTATTTGCTATTTATGGCCTCATTGAACTGAGCTCATACAACCTGTTTTTGTGTAAAAAAAAAAAGAAAGCATAATGTATGGATTATTTTGACTATAACAAATACTCAGATGTAACATATTGTTCTATTTATCACAGACTAATTTGTGTCAAAGTTTAACAAGGAGATTATCCTTCTCACCAGTGTCATGATCAAAGAAATGATCAAGAGCCTCACATACAGTATATTGTTTGGTCATTGTGCTGCCACAGAATGAATTGTGAGCAAGGCCTCAAAAAAGCTTTATATACCAGATCTGCGAGAAAAGTTCTATATATTATTGAAAGAATATTGTGAGAATGCCAACAGGTGTGGTTCCCGTCAGGGAAAGGTTCCCGTGGGGGTTGCCATGGAAACCAAGAAGGGGAGTGAGGTGTGTGTGTGTGTGTGTGTGCTCAAACACACATGCACGCGGGAGTCTGGGAGAGAAAGTGTGTCCGTCTGATGAAGGGGCATGTGCCTGAGCTCAATTTTATACACTAGTTGTGGTCTCCCCCATTCATTTCTAATGACCAGTCATTTTTGACCTTGTACACCTATTTGGAGAAAGTCATGGAACCTTATGACAATCAGATCAAATGAAGTACATTTTTCAGAGAGAACTTGTAAAACGGTCCAATTCGACCGGAACACAGCAGGAGGGTTAATACACAAAGTAACAAAAAAACTGATCTAATTTGCATAGTCATGAGTTTGTAGCAAAGAGTTTAATGTTCGACTCTACTTTCCCCAAATTATTTCCCAGAAGTTCACAAATTGCCGCAAGTTTGCCACAAAACTAATTTGCATGGAATGTGAAAATATGAGCTTGACGCAAATTGGCCAAAGACTAACACCAAATCTAACACCAGGCCAAATCAGGAAGTGCAGTCGCCCTTTAATGTTTCCCCAATTTCACCTCCCTTCTACTTTCTTTTGATTTAGTGGCACTCTCTGATGGTTACTGTGTGTCACTACAGCATTGCCATTTTCTAGTTTACACAAAAAGTTTGAACGGTAATTCGTTGGCCTACTATTGACAGGTAGAGGTTTTGTTGGTGGAACTGTCCCCAAAATGTGATGCTTTTTCATTATTATTTTGGTTCCACATTATTTTTCAGTACATACATTTATGAAGCTGCACCACCAAGAGCATTGCTCTCGACTGGTTGCTTCACTGCCTTTTATGGCAACAGCTCAGATACTACATAGGGTAGTGTGACTACACACAAAGTTACATGAATTGTCAAATATATTAGACAAACCCACAAATCATTCTAAGACACGCTTAGATTACTACATATATACAAAAAAAGAAAAGGTAGGCAATATCCTACTGTCACTGAGAAACCAAGAACTGTTTCATTTCCTGTGTAGACATAGTTTGGATTAGCCTATTCACTGGCTTAATAAATCTACCTAGTCTAGTCCGAACACCCTCACCCAAAAACCTAGCAGGAACATCACAGACAGCACTAACCATGCTCAGAGGTCTAACCTCAGGATGGGGAGTACTACAGATCCGCATATCCGGAGCCAGCACATTTTCAGTTACAGACTCAACGCTAGTAATGTCAGACGACTGATCAGATTCCTGGTAGATTGTCACAGACCACACTGACGAAGCATCTTCAACCAAGGTAACATTATCTGTCACAGCATCATCCACACGGAATGGAGTTTCGCAATCAGAACTCTTGTAGGCTTCGGGGATATCTCTCTGGTCCACTTCTGGTGAGCACACCTCACTTAAAGCGGACTTCATACGGTTGTTCCACCTCACTTCCATCAGCTGGGACTTCACCATCCTCTTGGAGTATCCTCCCAGAAGACTCAGGAAGTCCTGCTACCCAGTGGACAGTCCTGGCATCACTCCCATCCATTTGGCTGGACTCTGCAGACATCTCAGAGATCACGTCACTACTCGATAGAGATCCGTGACGCTCAGGTTCCTCCCAGAAAGGCAAAGGCAGAAAGTTGACTGACATAATCAGGTTCCTATGCACAGTTTTGATGAGTCCAGTGGTAGTTTGTTGGATACGATATGTGCTCAGTGAGCTGTTCTTCGCAACAACTATGTACACCACACTCTCCCAGCGATCAGCCAGTTTCTTCTTGCCCCTCTCCCCCTTGTTAGCAAGTAGAACTCTGTCTCCCTTCTGCACCGAGTGACCCTTAGACCGTCTGTTGTAGACGGTCTTGTCTCTTTTGTTGCTTACTGGCATGCTGCTGGGCCAGTGCCTCTCTCAGATCCCCATCCAGAGACTGGACATACTTATCCACATCTACTGTGTCCCCATCCAACAGCACACTTTCAAACATAACATCTACCGGCAACCTAGGGGTCCGTCCAAAATCGAGAAGAAGGGCGGAAACCCAGTAGTCTCGTGAACAGTGCAGTTATAGGAGAAAGTCAATGTGTTCAACATCTGAGGCCATTTAGCCTTGGACCTAGCTAGCAGAGCTCTAATCATCCGACTCAGTGTGCGATTCAGACGTTCTGCTTGACCATTACCCATGGGATGATAAGGTGTGGTGTGGAACTTTTCAACACCAGATAACTGAAGTAATTCTGCAATAAGGGAACTCTCAAAGTTAGCACCCCTGTCAGAATGGATACAATCAGCGAACCCATAAATGCAGAAGAAATTATTCCAGAGAACACAAGCAACAGTCTTAGCTTAGTAAAGTGATCAGTCACTACTAACACATCAAGACTTGTTGTTTTAATCTTCTGCAGTCCGGAAATCAATACACACAAGTTCTAAAGGTGCTGTTGTCACAATGGAGACAAGTGGAGCTCTTGCTTCAGGCTCAGGTGCTTTACTCAACACACATCTCTTACAGTGGGCCACGTATTCCTTGACATCTTTTTCCATAGATTCCCAGTAAAACCGCTGTCTCGTAAGCCACAATGTGCACTGCTGACCCTGATGACGAGCATCATCATGAACTCCCTTCAGCACAAGGCCTCTCAAAGACACAGGTATGACATACTGGAATATGTTCTTCTTACTCACTGGGTGTTTTGAGACACGATACAGAATCCCTAACCGCGTGGTGAGTTTTCCCCACTGTCTTAGAGTATAAACTGTTTCTTTAGCTTCAAGGATTCGCTCTCTCCTAGATGGGCGCCACCCTCTATCTACAAAGAACATGACTCTGCTGATGATGGGATCCAGTGACTGGTTATCATACAGCACCTTGTGTGTAAGGACAGGTAAAGGGCTCTGACCCATGGACATCAACTTCTCAAGATGCTGCACATGTGAAATGGCCCTCACTGTGGCACCATCATCCCATCGGCGGTGGGCATGGAGGACAGCAGACACTTCTTCACAGGAAACCAACCCATAGACGTTCTACAGCCAGCCTTGGGCTGCTCACAGGAGAGGCGGGAACATGTCTTGTACATCATCCACTCAAAGACCTTTGGCTTCCTCCAGCAGGACATCATATGGATTTCTAGTCAGTCGGTGCAGAACTTTGGAGCGGACAAATGGCTCTCTGCTCAAAGCATCAGCAGCGACATTCTTGGGCCCTAATTTGTACAGGATATCAAAATCAAAGGGTGCCAGCTTTGCAACACATCTCTGCTCGCATGCATCAAGTCTCGGCTTTGTAAGAATATATTTGAGTGGATTGTTGTCGGTCCACACAGTAAACTTATGCCCTCGCAGCCAATTGCTGAATTTATCATGAATGGCCCATTTCATGGCTAGAAATTCCAGCCGGTGAGCAGGATACTTGGATTGTGCATGATTAAGAGATTTACCAGCAAAGGCTATTGGCCTGGCTATGGCCTTCCAATCTTGCACTTGGGATAGTACAGCTCCCAAACCACTAGTAGATGCATCAACAGAAAGTAAAAATGGCTGAGAAAAATCTGGATGAGCCAGCAGTGCCTGGTCAACTAGTGCTGCTTTCAAAGCTTCAAAAGCGAGTTGACATTTGGCAGTCCAATCTGCAGCAGTGAGCCTGCGAGAGGGACCAAGACTCTTTCTGCCCTTGGCAGTCCAGTCCGCAGCAGTGAGCCTGCGAGAGGGACGAAGCCTCTTTCTGCCCTTGCCTCTCCTAGGCTTCTTCTGACCTGTAGTCAGCTGAAACAATGGCCTAGCAACCATGGAACAATTCTCAATGTAGTGTTGATAGTATACTACCATACCAAGGAAAGAACAGATTTGTCTAGGAGATGGAGTGACACCATCAGCTTCCATCATCTCACTCTCAGTCACATTTAAAATGGTTTGAACCTTAGCAGGGTCTGTGGCTAAAACCACACTGGCCAGAAGGACCTGGCGTACCCACCACCCGCCAGTAGCTGTCATCACACTGGCCAGAAGGACCTGGTGTACCCACCACCCGCCAGTAGCTGTCATCACACTGGCCAGAAGGACCTGGCGTACCCACCACCTGCCAGTAGCTGTCATCACACCGGCCAGAAGGACCTGGCGTACCCACCACCCGCCAGTAGCTGATATCACACTGGCCAGAAGGACCTGGCATATCCACCACCTGTGAGTAGCTGTCATTTGATTTGAACTGCCTAATCAGAGACTTCAACATGCTAGTGCTCACAATGAGTTCATCAACCTGCCCATCTACAATAAGCACTGGGACTACATAACTGAAGCCATAAAGCTGTATTTTTAAGTCACACATACCCACTGGGCTAGTTTGCGTCCCACCACAACCCACAAGGATGATGTCTGAAGGAGCTAGAAAGTTCCCCTCTACCATTCCTGCCTCTCTCAATCGAAGTACAATATCTGCGTGCAGAGTAGTAGCCATGGACCCACTATCGAACATCCCCTTCAGCTCAACTTTATCCTGTACTAGCACTGTGGTGTAAAACAAACTGTCATTCTGAGTATTTCTCATTGTGTTCTGAAAAATTACTGTGTTGTTCTTGGGTACTGACTCACAAAAATAAGAATAAACAGATTGGGTATCATCATCAGTGGAGGAGAAATTAGACTGCCTCACATTGCCCTCCTCAGAATGGAGGCTTTCTAGTTTTCCTGAGACTTGCCAGTCTGTCCACATCCAGGGCTCTGTCACTGCCCAGTCTCACTACAGTCAAAGCTCATGTGGCCTGGAGAGAAGCACTTGGAACACAGATCATTCTAAGACACGCTTAGATTACTACATATATACAAAAAAAGAAAAGGTAGGCAATATCCTACTGTCACTGAGAAACCAAGAACTGTTTCATTTCCTGTGTAGACATAGTTTGGATTAGCCTATTCACTGGCTTAATAAATCTACCTAGTCTAGTCCGAACACCCTCACCCAAAAACCTAGCAGGAACATCACAGACAGCACTAACCATGCTCAGAGGTCTAACCTCAGGATGGGGAGTACTACAGATCCGCATATCCGGAGCCAGCACATTTTCAGTTACAGACTCAACGCTAGTAATGTCAGACGACTGATCAGATTCCTGGTAGATTGTCACAGACCACACTGACGAAGCATCTTCAACCAAGGTAACATTATCTGTCACAGCATCATCCACACGGAATGGAGTTTCGCAATCAGAACTCTTGTAGGCTTCGGGGATATCTCTCTGGTCCACTTCTGGTGAGCACACCTCACTTAAAGCGGACTTCATACGGTTGTTCCACCTCACTTCCATCAGCTGGGACTTCACCATCCTCTTGGAGTATCCTCCCAGAAGACTCAGGAAGTCCTGCTACCCAGTGGACAGTCCTGGCATCACTCCCATCCATTTGGCTGGACTCTGCAGACATCTCAGAGATCACGTCACTACTCGATAGAGATCCGTGACGCTCAGGTTCCTCCCAGAAAGGCAAAGGCAGAAAGTTGACTGACATAATCAGGTTCCTATGCACAGTTTTGATGAGTCCAGTGGTAGTTTGTTGGATACGATATGTGCTCAGTGAGCTGTTCTTCGCAACAACTATGTACACCACACTCTCCCAGCGATCAGCCAGTTTCTTCTTGCCCCTCTCCCCCTTGTTAGCAAGTAGAACTCTGTCTCCCTTCTGCACCGAGTGACCCTTAGACCGTCTGTTGTAGACGGTCTTGTCTCTTTTGTTGCTTACTGGCATGCTGCTGGGCCAGTGCCTCTCTCAGATCCCCATCCAGAGACTGGACATACTTATCCACATCTACTGTGTCCCCATCCAACAGCACACTTTCAAACATAACATCTACCGGCAACCTAGGGGTCCGTCCAAAATCGAGAAGAAGGGCGGAAACCCAGTAGTCTCGTGAACAGTGCAGTTATAGGAGAAAGTCAATGTGTTCAACATCTGAGGCCATTTAGCCTTGGACCTAGCTAGCAGAGCTCTAATCATCCGACTCAGTGTGCGATTCAGACGTTCTGCTTGACCATTACCCATGGGATGATAAGGTGTGGTGTGGAACTTTTCAACACCAGATAACTGAAGTAATTCTGCAATAAGGGAACTCTCAAAGTTAGCACCCCTGTCAGAATGGATACAATCAGCGAACCCATAAATGCAGAAGAAATTATTCCAGAGAACACAAGCAACAGTCTTAGCTTAGTAAAGTGATCAGTCACTACTAACACATCAAGACTTGTTGTTTTAATCTTCTGCAGTCCGGAAATCAATACACACAAGTTCTAAAGGTGCTGTTGTCACAATGGAGACAAGTGGAGCTCTTGCTTCAGGCTCAGGTGCTTTACTCAACACACATCTCTTACAGTGGGCCACGTATTCCTTGACATCTTTTTCCATAGATTCCCAGTAAAACCGCTGTCTCGTAAGCCACAATGTGCACTGCTGACCCTGATGACGAGCATCATCATGAACTCCCTTCAGCACAAGGCCTCTCAAAGACACAGGTATGACATACTGGAATATGTTCTTCTTACTCACTGGGTGTTTTGAGACACGATACAGAATCCCTAACCGCGTGGTGAGTTTTCCCCACTGTCTTAGAGTATAAACTGTTTCTTTAGCTTCAAGGATTCGCTCTCTCCTAGATGGGCGCCACCCTCTATCTACAAAGAACATGACTCTGCTGATGATGGGATCCAGTGACTGGTTATCATACAGCACCTTGTGTGTAAGGACAGGTAAAGGGCTCTGACCCATGGACATCAACTTCTCAAGATGCTGCACATGTGAAATGGCCCTCACTGTGGCACCATCATCCCATCGGCGGTGGGCATGGAGGACAGCAGACACTTCTTCACAGGAAACCAACCCATAGACGTTCTACAGCCAGCCTTGGGCTGCTCACAGGAGAGGCGGGAACATGTCTTGTACATCATCCACTCAAAGACCTTTGGCTTCCTCCAGCAGGACATCATATGGATTTCTAGTCAGTCGGTGCAGAACTTTGGAGCGGACAAATGGCTCTCTGCTCAAAGCATCAGCAGCGACATTCTTGGGCCCTAATTTGTACAGGATATCAAAATCAAAGGGTGCCAGCTTTGCAACACATCTCTGCTCGCATGCATCAAGT
Source organism: Oncorhynchus mykiss (assembly GCF_057628025.1). NCBI lineage: Eukaryota > Metazoa > Chordata > Actinopteri > Salmoniformes > Salmonidae > Oncorhynchus > Oncorhynchus mykiss. The sequence continues at coordinate 70,784,414 of NC_143029.1, forward strand.
CTCGGCTTTGTAAGAATATATTTGAGTGGATTGTTGTCGGTCCACACAGTAAACTTATGCCCTCGCAGCCAATTGCTGAATTTATCATGAATGGCCCATTTCATGGCTAGAAATTCCAGCCGGTGAGCAGGATACTTGGATTGTGCATGATTAAGAGATTTACCAGCAAAGGCTATTGGCCTGGCTATGGCCTTCCAATCTTGCACTTGGGATAGTACAGCTCCCAAACCACTAGTAGATGCATCAACAGAAAGTAAAAATGGCTGAGAAAAATCTGGATGAGCCAGCAGTGCCTGGTCAACTAGTGCTGCTTTCAAAGCTTCAAAAGCGAGTTGACATTTGGCAGTCCAATCTGCAGCAGTGAGCCTGCGAGAGGGACCAAGACTCTTTCTGCCCTTGGCAGTCCAGTCCGCAGCAGTGAGCCTGCGAGAGGGACGAAGCCTCTTTCTGCCCTTGCCTCTCCTAGGCTTCTTCTGACCTGTAGTCAGCTGAAACAATGGCCTAGCAACCATGGAACAATTCTCAATGTAGTGTTGATAGTATACTACCATACCAAGGAAAGAACAGATTTGTCTAGGAGATGGAGTGACACCATCAGCTTCCATCATCTCACTCTCAGTCACATTTAAAATGGTTTGAACCTTAGCAGGGTCTGTGGCTAAAACCACACTGGCCAGAAGGACCTGGCGTACCCACCACCCGCCAGTAGCTGTCATCACACTGGCCAGAAGGACCTGGTGTACCCACCACCCGCCAGTAGCTGTCATCACACTGGCCAGAAGGACCTGGCGTACCCACCACCTGCCAGTAGCTGTCATCACACCGGCCAGAAGGACCTGGCGTACCCACCACCCGCCAGTAGCTGATATCACACTGGCCAGAAGGACCTGGCATATCCACCACCTGTGAGTAGCTGTCATTTGATTTGAACTGCCTAATCAGAGACTTCAACATGCTAGTGCCCACAATGAGTTCATCAACCTGCCCATCTACAATAAGCACTGGGACTACATAACTGAAGCCATAAAGCTGTATTTTTAAGTCACACATACCCACTGGGCTAGTTTGCGTCCCACCACAACCCACAAGGATGATGTCTGAAGGAGCTAGAAAGTTCCCCTCTACCATTCCTGCCTCTCTCAATCGAAGTACAATATCTGCGTGCAGAGTAGTAGCCATGGACCCACTATCGAACATCCCCTTCAGCTCAACTTTATCCTGTACTAGCACTGTGGTGTAAAACAAACTGTCATTCTGAGTATTTCTCATTGTGTTCTGAAAAATTACTGTGTTGTTCTTGGGTACTGACTCACAAAAATAAGAATAAACAGATTGGGTATCATCATCAGTGGAGGAGAAATTAGACTGCCTCACATTGCCCTCCTCAGAATGGAGGCTTTCTAGTTTTCCTGAGACTTGCCAGTCTGTCCACATCCAGGGCTCTGTCACTGCCCAGTCTCACTACAGTCAAAGCTCATGTGGCCTGGAGAGAAGCACTTGGAACACAGCTGGTGCATCTGACAGTGAGCTTTAGTCCAGTGATTAGTGCTTCCACAGACAGCGCACTCACGCTTACGTTTGGGGAACTGTTTACGGGGCCCTCTGTTCACAGACTGAGTATTGCTGATAAGAGCCTTCTCTAACAAAGTCAAAACTTTCTCTAATGTCCCACCATCAGATACAGATGGGGCCTGTTCTGGTTCACGGCCACATAGAGAAAAAGATGACACATTGGGTCTGCTCACAGGATCCACTTCCTCCTGGGTGGAGTCAAAGACAGCAGCCACCTGCTGTGAAAGTTGTGTTCTACATGCTTTACGCTCCCTTAACAGTTCATCCAAAGAATCCTGCACCTCACTGGCTGTCCAGTCATGAAGGGGGTTGCATTTGAACACTTGGGCCAACTCTATATCAGGTCAGTTGCATACAAACATGACTGCCAACTCTGAGCACTGATTGGGCAAGGTTCTACCCTCGCTTACAAGGTACTGTTCAGCTGCCTCTGCAGCTTTGTTAAGCCTAATCCAGAAATCTAGTGGACCCTCATTAGCGTATGGTTTGATTGAGTAGAAATCAGCTAATGGCATACCTGAGCAGATAGTATCCCCAAAGTGTTGCTTGAGAACACTGAACACTGCCTTGTGACAACAGGGTTGTTACACATCCAGACTTTGGTCAGATCCCGTGCCCTCCCCAACATTCTCAGACCCAGTGCAACCCCTCTTCTCTAGGTAGACTCCCATCAGCTCATCCCACTCCAGGACAGAGTACTTATCTGAGCCATCACCCCTAAAGAAAGGTGGAGCACTAACATCTGACTTCACAACCAGATTCAGCTTGGACGCATCAATAAAAGTTGACCCACATTGCTCAGGCATGGGAAACTGCTGGGGTAGGTGAGGGGAATGGGCAGGAGAAAGACTTGAAGCACCTGGCTGCAGTAAACCCGCTTTGATAGATTCTCCTATCTCTGAACCAATCTGCTTAATAAGGTCACTAAACTGACTCTGAGGTGTCTCATTATTACTGAGGACTGGGGATGATGGTACATCAAAAGACAGGAATGGGATACCCTGGTCAGGTGGAGTAAACAGCCTACCCCTCCCAGTGCTTGTAAACTCAGGACTAGCAAACACTCTACTCCCAGGAGCTGACTGTACAAATGGTGTAAATGCAAGGACACCAATCCCTCTAGTCACACTAAAATCCCCAGCATAACTCATTTTATGGACTTGAGAATCTTCCTCCGCTCAATAGAGCACTAAAATACAATGTCATTTACTGCATTCAAATACAAAAAAAATGCAATGAACAAATTCCTTCAAAACATGCAAATAAACACAAATACCAGTATCTAGTGAATATGCTACATTCATCTTCACTATTTACAATATATATTCACTTATAGCAAACCATCAACACGTGTGCATGCGCAAATCGCGCACCTCCTCCCCATGCACAGCTCCGGTGGTCGGCTTGAGCTGACCAGTCCGAAAGTCGTGGCACCAGTTTGTAGCGTGGTTCGTTCTGCGTTGTGTACTTTTAATTAGGACACTGCCACAACTGTAGGTCTGCTGGTTGGATTATTTTTATTTGCCATGCACACGAAGAGACAACACACAATACTTTAGCCCTTGGCGCAGTCACAGCTCTCCCGCAACTTGCTAGCCGAAGGTCAGGCAAAAGAGAACAATGAGGGGGTATGGAAATACAGATAACCCGCGATGGGCCAAACCAAAATATACAACACTTTTACTATCACGTGTATGTACAATTTTGATATGAAAAAAGTGTTGTACACCAAAAAAATAACATTATCAATGCAGCTGTAATTACATTATTTTTTTAAACACTGAAATATTATTATTATTAGCAAATGATTAACATCCCCTCTTGACCTGGCCTATTTGAATTGGTCCTTGTGTGCAATTTTGTGCATAATCTAGGGGAACAACATCACACTGCTACACATAGTCACTTTAACTCTACCTACATGTACACATTACCTCAATTACCTCAACCAACCGGTGCCCCCGCACATTGACTCTGTACAGGTACCCCCTGTATATTGTTATTTTACTGCTGCTCTTTAAATATTTTTTTTACTTAACACTCATTTTTTCTTAAACCTGCATTGTTGGTTAAGGTTTTGTAAGTAAGCATTTCCTGTTGTATTCGGCGTGTGTAACAAATAACATTTGATTTGATTTACTTTAAATGTAGATAGAGAATGCAAATTACACTTATTTCTTTGTTTGGGATTCAAACGAAATAAACACCACTAGGCTCCATTTAGTACCAGTCTGCCACAACTCCAGCTCTCTCCAAGCTCCTAGGACATAGCCACTTACTGAAGGTCTACAGACAATGTTGTATCTTGCAGTATCGTGTTAACTGATACACGGCTGACCTCCACTGGCAGACCTAACCAACAACACTACTGTCAACCGTGGGATGGGAATTATTATGTGGATCCTACTCACACAAAGATCAAAGACATAGATTTAAAAATGTACCTGTAATGTAGCACATGCATTTTCAAGGTAATTTTCTTACTCAAAGTGACTCTGGGCATAGTTTTTATGACAAAATAGCCTGTTCCACAAAAATACAATTATTCAAAGAGCAAATGTTTCAGCAAAACTGTTCATATTGTGCAATATCCCTAATATGCTGCATTACCAAACTTTTCCCACAAAACTTGGTCCTGTCAATGTAGCCAGTCACATGGGTGTCTGCCAATAGAAACCTGACCTGCCTTCACATAGCAAAACCAGCTGTCTCATTCAAACCTGCTTGTTTGTCACTGTGGCAACAATTTCAGGTGTGGCAGGGAGCCGCCCCATAGGGGCATGAGTTGACTTGTGTGTGTGTTAGAAACTGGAAACACTCACCAGCTAGGTTGGTGATTAATGATCGGCTGGAAAGCACTGTAGATTTGCCTCAGGCTCACACAGTGCTGTCAATTCCAACTTTACTGCTGTGTAGAATGCTCTCTCACTCTCTCACACACACACGTGCGCACACACACACACACAGCATATGTTTTACTATCCTTGTGGGGGACCTAAAATGTATTTCCATTCAAAATCATACTAAACTACTAAACCTAACCCCTCCCCCTAATTGTTATCTGTGGGGTTTATTTAGTGGGTAGATATCATCACAAAGTAATTTAATATTGTTTGGAATGATTTTAAACTATTTTCTTCTAACAGGAAATTCAAATGTCAGCCTTTGTATTAAAGTAGTCACCCCGGTTGACTGGCAGGCTTCCTAGACTTTAGAATGTTCCTTAAGTTATCTAGTATTAGTGTACCAAGTTTGATGATTATTTCACCTATGCACTGGACTACAAGAGGTAAGAGGAGATTGAGAGAGGGTTAGAGGTTAACACAGGGTATTCAAATAAACACACCCCCCTTGATGACAACGAGAGAGGTGGGTGAGGGAGGGAGCAGACATGAAGGCCCAACCCTGTGTCACACCAACTGTACTGTTTAGTCACCACTGAGAGAGTCTGCAAGAGATTCATAAACTCTGACAATGCAACAGAATCCCTCTACACTCACACTTTCCAACTTTCCATACTATAGAATTAGACATTAACAACACATACAAAAATGAGGCATGGACATGATAATTGTAACCCATTGTCATATTTCTGTTAACTATCTGATGATGCCAACCCCAGTCTGTTGGAGGGAGTTAGTCAGAGTGACACAAGTCTCATCCTGCCTCAGCTGCAGTCTCTGTTAGGTGATGATAGATAGGTGGTTCTCTGCCCTGTGTTCAGAACAGTTCATTTACACTATACACATGATGTTTGTGTAACCGGCATGTTCAGTCTCGTTCTGGGGTTTGTTGTTGGTGCAGTAGGGATTGTTACACATCTAAGGAGAGAAAGAAAGGAGAAAAGCAAACATGATCATTCCATTGCTGCTGAAAAAACCAAGCAAACAGGATGTGTCTCTTGGGTGTGTCTGTGTGTTTGGCCCCTTCAAGACAAGAACAATGGCCTGGTTCTGTTTGTGCATACAGTGCTGGGTGAAATACTGTACATTGCCAAATAGAAACGTTACTGTCCTGGTCCTGGTTACTGTCCCCCCCCCCCCCCCCCCCATATCCATACCAGAGAATGTGCATTTTTGCATGTGTTCCAGTAACACCTATGAGAGGTATACATGTATATGCACATCACTGGTAGAGGTCGACCGATTATGATTTTTCAATGCCAATACCGATACTGATTATTGGAGGACCCAAAAAAACCTGATACCGAATAATCGGCCAATTTATTTATTTATTTGTAATAATGACAATTACAACAATACTGAATGAACACTTTTGTTTTAGCTTAATGTAATACATCAATAAAATCACTTTAGTCTCAAATAAATAATGAAACATTTTGAATTTGGTTTAAATAATGCAAAAACAAAGTGTTGGAGAGGAAAGTAAAAGTGCAATATGTGCCATGTAAAAAAGCTAACGTTTAAGTTCCTTGCTCAGAACATGAGAATATATGAATGCTGGTGGTTCCTTTTAACATGAGTCTTTAATATCCCCAGGTAAGAAGTTTGAGGTTGTAGATATTATAGGGATTATAGGACTATTTCTCTCTATACCATTTGTATTTCATATACCTTTGACTATTGGATGTTGTTATAGGCACTTTAGTATTGCCAGTGTGACAGTATAGCTTCCGTCCCTCTCCTCGCCCCTACCTGGGCTAGAACCAGGAACATATCGACAACAGCCACCCTCGAAGCATCGTTATCCATCGCTCCACAAAAGCCGCGGCCCTTGCTGAGCAAGTGGAACAACTACTTCAAGGTCTCGGAGCGAGTGACGTCACCGATTGAAACACTATTAGCGCGCACCCCGCTAACTAGCTAGCCATTTCACATCGGTTACACCAGCCTAATCTCGGGAGTTGATAGGTTTGAAGTTATAAACAGCTCAATGCTTGAAGCACAGCGAAGTGCTGTTTGAATGAATGCCTGCTGCTGCCTACCACCGCTCAGTCAGACTGCTCTATCAAATATCAAATCATAGACTTAATTATAACATAATAACACACAGAAATACGAGCCTTAGGTCATTAATATGGTAAAATCCGGAAACTATCATTTCGAAAGCAAAACGTTTATTCTTTCAGTGAAATACGGAACCGTATTTTATCTAACAGGTGGCATCCCTAAGTCTAAATATTGCTGTTACATTGCACAACCTTCAATGTTATGTCATAATTATGTACAATTCTGGCAAATTAATTACAGTCTTTGTTAGGAATAAATGGTTGTCACACAGTTCGCAACGAGCCAGGTGGCCCAAACTGCTGCATATACCCCGACTGCTTGCACGGAACGCAAGAGAAGTGGCACAATTTCCCTAGTTAAAATAAATTCATGTTAGCAGGTAATATTAACTAAATATGCATGTTTAAAAATATATACTTGTGTATTGATTTTAAAGAAAGGCATTGATGTTTATGGTTAGGTACACATTGGTGCAACGACAGTGCTTTTTTCGCGAATGCGCTTGTTAAATCATTACCCGTTTGGCAAAGTAGGCTGTGATTTGATGAGAAATTAACAGGCACCACATTGATTATATGCAATGCAGGACAAGCTAGATAAACTAGTAATATCATCAACCATGTGTAGTTAACTAGTGATTATGTTAAGATTGATTGATTTTTATAAGATAAGTTTAATGCAAGCTAGCAACTTACCTTGGCTTCTTGCTGCACTCACGTAACAGGTAGCCTGCCACACAGGCTCCTCGTGGAGTGTAATGTAATCGGTATCCAAAAATGCCGATTACCGATTGTTATGATAACTTGAAATCGACCCCAATTAATCCGCCATTCCGATTAATAGGTCGACCTCTAATCACTGGTGCTTGAGGAGAGAAAACCATAAACACTGTAATGTTCTATAAGAGATCCTAATAGTGGATTCTGCTGTTCCCTACATATCAAAGATATAGCTCATGATGCAAGAAATAGGATCACGTTCTATGATATGATGTATTATATTATACAAAATACAATTAAACATGTCGGTGCATTGACTGATGTTTCTTCATCTTGAAAGTATTGTAATTTATTGATGAGATGCTGATATGAATGGCTTAAACTTTACTATAGTAATTACTAGAAGGGTGTGGAGATAACAGAGATAGAGATTGGTCAACACACACACACACCCACACACACACAATAAGGTTAATGTCTGGCCACTATTTGTAAGTTATAGATGGAGTGGTCGATAACATTGAGAATGTGATTGTCGTAATGTTGACGGTATAATGGCTGCTCATACAGCAGCAATAAATGTTTATTTTGTATTTGGATTACTCAGCACCCCTACATCACACGGCTATGGATGGTATTGTAACTCACTTCAGGTCAACTTCACTTGTTCCAGCATAGAACAATCTATTCACGTGTGTGGAGTTTCTGTCTTTGAGTTAATGTTGACACTATGTTCAGATATAGCCTATTGCTCATTTATTGTCTGCTCAAAGGATCAAAGGCCACTATACTATCTCTTTCTCAGACACTCTCTCCCTTTCACTCTCTCACTCTCACTCATGCACACACCTATGTGTTCAAGTCTCCCAGAGTTTAACCTCTGACTCAGACTGGGTGTGTACCTCCTCCATTTCTCTCTTCTCCTTTCCCTTTATTAGCCTGTTGCTCAGACATCTGCTGCACACTATGTCTAAATCGAATTGATTAAACTAATAAAAACATTACTTCCCGTATTATCGTATTTTGCTTTCTAATGTTGCAAACAGAGGAGAATATTGTCCCAACAATTTCACAGTAGCCTTTAATCCCTTAATATCAATTTCAGCAATCCGTTTGAAAAAGGAGAGACCAAAACAATTAAAGAATTAAAGAACTTCACAAGATTGTTGAGGTCGGGAAGGTCGAGTGAAGACAATAACGCTCTTCGCAAGATTCTTGAGGTATGGAAGGTTTAGGACCGTTATTATCGTTACCCGACCTTCCCAATAATCTTGTGAAGAGCGTGACAAATTAGTTCATTCTTTGCACAGCTCTCCGTCCTATTCCCAGCAGGAGAAAGTTAACTCCACCCAGAAATTTAGTCCACTGACGAAAAGTAACAAGGGCGTTTTTTCTTTTGAGACAGGTCTCCGTCCAAAAACAACACTCTTCCGTGTTCTCAGTAGTACGATATCGGCGCAACGGGAGACGTCGTCGACAGTGAGCGCAGGGACGAGCTCCATTGACGTTTAGGACTACATTTCTTTCAATACCATTTACCTTTTTTAACAGAATTGCAAATCATAAACAGGACTGGAAATTAGTATGTACGGCTCTCAAAGTAGACTTCCGACCATTATTCGGAGGACTAATTCTCGACCAGACCTGACGAGCGGCAGTTTCACCATTCCCAGGAATGACGGCAGCCAGGTCTTCGTCGGTGGAAACGGCTATCAACAGGAATATGGAGATGGATACACCTATTCACAAACTTACTCCAAATCTTCCTTGGGGGGAGGTGGAGGTGGAGGAGCCTACGGAGGGGGTGTTGGTGGGTCATACGGAGGGGATAGTGGAGGGGGCTACGTAGGGGGAGGTGGAGGGGGCTACGGAGGTGGAGGGGGAGCAAGGTATGTAATGTGTACCTTACATGTATAATTACAGTTAGCCTAAATAAAGCACAGGGGAAATTCCATGGTAACAAAATGATGCCGAGATTTGCAGATTTTTCACGTAAAATGTATACCAAACAAAAACCATTGAATTCAAAGTTTAACTAACCATAACCAACCACCATAAATAAGGACTACTTTTAACAATGTTCACTGAACATTTTACAAAAACACATTTACAGAAAGAACTGTGCAGACACAAAGTTTGGTAACAGAATACAACCGAGGGACACTTTACCGTAATTCTCTTACCAAACTTTGTATATGCACAGTTCTTCGTGTAAATGTGTTTTTGTAAAATGTTCAGTGTAAATCGTTAAAAGTAGTCATTGTGCATAGAGTTGTATGGTTTGGTATACTTTGAACCCAGTCTCAGCATAATTCCGTTACTGTGGCAAAAAATGTCATTGGACCAATAGACCTACACGAGAGTTTTAGATTATAAAGTTTTAATCTGCATTTTTGTCAAAATGTATAAATACCCCATTTCATGATGTTAAATTCAAAAGTATACAAGATTTTTAAAAAAATGACTTGCACCATTCAAACAATAGGGTTTGGAACTATAAAGCCAATTATCTGAGAATCATATTTTTTCAGATAGAACCTTATAGTGCCAGACTCTAGTGTAAATATCAACCTGGACTGTTTTAGATAAGTGTTGAATAGACCATTCACATTATATTACACATTATATACAATGAAAATGAATGAAACTCTGTTTTGTCAAATACATAATAACAGTCTATTTTATCTGCATATATTTTCATTATATAATTAGATCATTAAATACCCCAAAAAATCCACTGTTTATTTAAAAAAAATATTAATTATGATTAATATGATTACACATTTAATACATTGAAATCAATGGTCTTTGATTTGAGGAATCAAAAGTATGATATATCCATAGCATTATACCCTTATAAAGTGCTGTTTGACATTAAGTTTGGATGATAAAACTACAGTATTCTATAGAGTTTCAATAGCCTGGGTTACATTATCCAGAATACAATCACAGACATTACTCAACACATATTCTGGGTCAGAGCCAATATATTAAGATCCATCGGGCTGTGTTCAAGAGCTGAAACGTGTTCGAAATGTTCAACACACCACACACACACACCTTAACTCGATCCCCACCCAGCTATTGCTCAAGAAGTGATGTCATCGAATGATCATCAACTACCTTGTTAATATTGTTCATATTAGTATGATGCAGATTACGAAAGTTATTATAATGGATGCTGTGTTTTGCAATATAATGCAATATAACAAACTTTGATGGGGTGTTCTTTGTTTTGTCATGTTTAGTGTGCAGAGCATCCAAAAGAGAGCATCCATCCTGCAAGGCCAGTGTCGGGAGTACCTGCAGAGAGTACAGCAGATTCTCCAGGCAGTAAGTACTCTGCATAGGTCAAAGCATAGTTATGGATGAAATCACACTTAAGCATGCATGACTGCATTTACACAGACACTGACACAAGACCATGTTTGGTTGTGGAAGAGCAGAATTTAAATAGTTTTAGCTTCAGCATAATGACATATCTTTTCACTTACAAATATGAAGCCATATTTTTTTCATGGATGTCTGGGATGTTTCTATGTCAACAGAAACATGTTTATCTGTGTTGATGCAGCATTGGTAGCAGCTGTGGTCTTCAGCTGTGCTGATAATATCTCACTCATCTAGAATTACTCAATAGAAAATACCTCTTTTTGCCTTTTTTGTCCATGAAGGGGACATTTTTACAGGTCTGCTATCTTCATTTGATCACTCAGCCCCTACAAAAATGTCAATTCATTATAATTGACATAATTATTCACATTTCCTGTTGCTGCAGGATTATTTTCCTGCTGTGAGAAACTGGTCAAATAAGGTAGCAGATCTGTAGCAGCTTACTGGGCAGTCTTTTGGATAGTGTGGGTATGTTGACAGTACTGGATTGTGTATGTGTGTATTATTGTACTGACCATATGATTGTCCTCCCCCAGCGTGGCCCAGCGGTGGAGGTGGACAAGCTGATGACTATGTCCTCTGAGACTATAGACCAACTGAATGAATGTGCCATAGAGCTGCAGCAAATGAGACAACCCAACGACATCATCATCAGGAGGCAAGGACAGCTGTCTGTGTGAGAGAGAGTTAGAGAGGGACGGAAAGAGTGCATCTGTGTTTGTGTACGTGTGAGAGAAAGAGAGAGTGTGTGTTTGTGTGTATTTGATAAATGCATTTGCATGTTTGTTTGCATTTACATTTGTGCTTAAAAACAGATGGGACAAATCTCCTCTTATCTTTCATGCCTGACACTTCCTGTCTCTCCCTCCCTACAGCGTACAGCAGCTCCAGAGCATGCAGAGTGGGATCATCTCCTCCATCAGTGGGACAACCCAGAGGCAGAACAGAGGAAGCATTGGCTGGGAGGAGAGAGGGAGGTCCTACGCTGATGCCATGTCCTGGATAGGCCAACAGAAGGTATTATAAAACCTGCATAATTTATTTAGCGATTCCCCATAAAGGTTGATTGTATAGGGTGTAACAGATGGCTTCATTGTTCTGGAACTCACCGCCTAGACAATATACCATCCCCATCTCCAAGCTCTAAACCGGTATAGAGCAGTAGGACATTGTGTGTGTGAGAGAGTGTTTGTGTGTGTGTGTGTGAAGGGAGGTTGAAGCATGACACCCATCTTATCGCAGAGTCTGACCTGCTGAAACACAAAACCACCACAATGCCAAAACATGGACGCTCAGAAAGAGAGAGAGAGACAGGAACAGAGACTTACCAAGAGAGACAGGAACATGGGAAAAGAAGGAGAGGAGTGTAAAATCTGACACTCACCACTGACTCATTCCAATATGGGACATGACTGATCACTTACATGCATACGAGAACACACCCTGCACGCCTTGCTTCCAACAAATTCACTCACTCACACACACCACTCCCTGCCTCTCCCTCTCTCCCTATCCCTTAATCTCTCTCTCACCCCTTCCCTATCATTATCTCACCTAAGCTCTTCCTTTGTTCCTCTTTGCTCAGATTTTTTCAACTCCCTCTGTGTCTTTCTGGCTTTGTCACTGCATGTTGTGTACAGAACTGTGTCTCCTTATCTATCACATTGAGTCAATAAAGGTATTGGCAAGAGTGAAACCTTTCCTGACTCTCTCTCCCCATCCCCCATCTCTCTCACCCTCCCCCCTTCCCTCTCCCTCCCTGCCTCTCTAGTGACCCTACTGTATATGAGTTGTTACATAGCCTCTCTCCCCACACATATCTCCCTCCACCATATCTCCCTCAGGCTGTCCACAATTTAAAAAGTCCTGGGGTGGAGGTGGCTGGGGTGGAGGTGGTTGGCCAGGGTGGAGGTGGTTGGCCACCCACCCACCCCCCAGCCAGTTGCTACTGAGCAGAACTCAACCCTTTTTCTTATCAAAGCTGAGTGGATTGGAGTGAACTCTACAGGGGGAATAGTTGGAATAGTTTCCTGCTGATGACAGACACACTGATCAGTTAACGGTTATTTACTGCCCTCTAGAGAATAGACTTAGGAAGGACACATTTGTTCAGCCTTCCACACAAACGGATAATTGGTTTCGCCAGCACTTTATCACTTTGTCCGACAGCTGGTATGAACTGGTGTTCACCAGAAAATACTCAATAGAATTGCTAACTACATGACACCAAATTGTACTTATTTTAATGAATCCTGAAGCAGAGAGGTTGTTATTCAGTAATACTAATGCTATTATTGTGTATCATATTGAGTTAACGCGGGCAAAACCTCATACTGTTGGTGCCATGATTTTACTTTGACTCAGTGTTGCTGAGAAAATAGAGTAAGCTCTATCGCCTGTATATCTGTCTGTCTGTCTGCAGCGTTTGATCGAGACGTCTCCGTGGGGTGACGACGCGGCCACCATCGAGCAGCAGATCCTCAGCCAGAACAAGTTACACAGCTCTATACAGAGGAGCCATGAGGTGGATCACGCCAGGGATGAACTGGTGCGTACTATAGAGTTGACTATAACAGGTGCTCCATGGTCAGGTAATATAGCCATGAAAAACCTCTGTTCCTACTAATCGTCTGTGTGTCTTAACTCAGGCCCAAAAGGATGACAAGGGTGGCCTCCATTCCCTGCAGCAAGAATGGGACAGTCTGCAGGTATGAGTCCGTATTAACAACAAACTATTTAACAAAATAAAGTTATTTGATCATTCTTTCTTCATAGTTGTTTTCACTTGCCTCATTGGGCTCATCTTTGTTCATCTTCTCCTCTGTCAGAAAATGTCATTTGCTCGTACGGGCCAGCTGAGAGAGCTGCAGAACATCATCGAGGAGATCTCCAGGGCCATCATGTGGGTCAACGAGAGAGAGGAGGAGGAGCTGGTGTTCAACTGGGGAGACAAGAACATCGACGTCTACATCCCCAAGAAACAGGAGAGCTACTCCGTAAGGCCTTACAATACTGACATGAAATGTATCTATTCAGTGCACTTACTACTGTAGTCTCGTGTTATCGCACTTCCAAAGTCTTGTTTTCACTCTGCTACTTACGAATGAACATGAAGTAGCAGAATATCAAGGTCTGGTAACCATGAGGAGATATGCCTCCTAGGCAGCGACACAAATGGCACCCTATTTAGTGCACTCCTTTTAGTGCACTGTATAAAGAATAGGGGCCATCTGGGACGTATAACTATACTGTAGTAGTCCTTTTGTAGGTTTACTCACAGACAGTCTATCTTTATCTCCCAGAAACTGATGAGTGCCCTGGAGGAGAAAGAGAAGGAGCTGAACAAACTGAAGCAGAAAGTGGATGGTCTCCTGAAGAACAATCACCCAGCTTCAGACAAGATAGAGGTGAGAGTCACTTTAGCTAGATTTTCAGAATTCCAGTAACGTTTGGAACATTTTGGGAAAGTTACTGGATTTGTATAATTGTATGCTTAGCTCCCCTTTAAGCAGTGAAGTGGTAACATGATTTTGTTCTACAATATTCATGAAGTTGCTACTAACTAATAGGGTTGTTTGTTTCACAGGCCTATATGGACACTCTGCAAACCCAGTGGAGCTGGCTGCTCCAGATCACCAAGTGTATTCATGTCCACCTGAAGGAGAACGCTGCCTACAGCCAGGTGAATACACACGTAGACATACTTGCATAAACACTAAAGTGTGCATAGATACACACACACACACACACACACACACACACACAGATCACAGATCACAGTATCTGTATCCCATGTTATATTAACCTTCCCTCTCTACTGCAGTTCTTCAAGGAGGCCAATGAGACCTACAGCAAGCTGCAAAAGGACCATGAGATCATCCGTAAGAAGTTTACCTGTGATAAAGGAACACCTCTGGAGAACCTCACTGAGCTCCTGAAGAACCTTGAGGTACCTAACACTGAATGACACATGAGAATGTTTCCAGATGGGATCTCTCCCACAGCTATCATATTTTCAACAAATATTTGATATGAGTAGCAAGCATTTTTGCAGATATCCCTCTTTGACCTCCTTGCTACTCATTATTGAGGATAACTTGTTCTCTCACCTGTTTGGATGGCATGATTTAGAAATGGAAATGTGAACAAGATAATGCAAATGTCATAGGGTATATAACAACTATATAGGATGCTTAAAGTTATTTAAAATAGTGATACCATATTCTTCAGGGAAAGGTATAGGACACGTCCTGTTTCTGTGACCGTTACATGACCTGTGTGTTTGCTTCCCCATGCAGAGGGAGAAGGAGAGGGTCATGGAAAATAAGAGGCAGGTGAAGCACCTGGTGAATAAGTCCAAGAGCATCGTGAGGCTGAGACCACGTAACCCTGAAGAGAAGAGCAGCACAGCTGTTATAGTGCAGGCCCTGTGTGACTTCAAACAGGACCAGGTCAGCACCCACACATACGTACACACACATTTTAAAGTGTTAACCCATGAACTGATGTCCCTTATATAAATTCTTACAATACTACCACCCCTAACACACACATACAACATTTGCATAGAGAAGATCCGCAACAGTAGTGAGTTTACACTGTTTTGCATGTGTTCTGTGTGTCCTACAGAAAGGGATCTTAAAGGGGGACGAGGGTATCCTGAAGGACAACTCCCAGCGCAGCAAGTGGCACGTGACGGGTCCTGGAGGTCTGGACATGCTGATCCCATCTGTGTGTCTCCTCATCCCCCCGCCCAATCCCCTAAGCATCGGCCTGGCCAACAAGTAAGACCCCCTCGACAACCACACTGCTTGGCACTATGACATTATTGCCATTTAAATGGACTAAATAACAGTGCCATAAAAATGACATTACAGTACTTACAAATAATTTAATAAATGCTGGTGTCAGAATATATCAACTGACTTTACACTGTTATGACACAAACAGATTAGTAACTGATCCTATGTTGTGTATTGCAGGAATGAACAGTACTATGAGGCTATCATGGGCATCTGGAATCAGCTCTACATCAACATCAAGAGCCTCATCTCCTGGCAGTACTGTGTCAAAGACATCAACCATATCAACTCCCTCACCCTCACCATGGTAAGGCCTTAAACAAGACTATGACTTACACTGCTGACAATCTGTCACACCAATCAATAGTGCTACTCTCACAACATGAACAAGGAACAAAGGTTTTAGGTGGCAATACAACACAACCATTTGGAGATATTTAACGTTGTGTTTGAGTATTAGACATCTCAAGTGTTGGTCTTATTTAGACATTATTTAACTCTAACATCTCATTATTTTTCATCCACAACAAGAAGTAAGTAGATGTTTAATGAGCCCTCTTAGCCCATAGTAGTTGTAAATCTCACTCTTCCTTCCTCTCCATCACTTTCTCTCCTAGCTGTCCCAGATGCGTCCTGAGGAGTACCGTAACATCATTAAGAGTCTGGAGACTCACTACCAGGAGTTCCTCCGCAACAGCCACGGCTCTGAGATGTTTGGAGAGGATGAGAAGAAGAAGATGGAGGGCCAGTATTCTGGAGCCCAGAGCCACTACGACACACTGGTCATAGGGCTGCCTACATACAGTGAGTCCAAGGGTGCCTAGTCTACCCAGTGGAGCTTCTTAGATGGCTTAACGCCTTCCCTATCTACATTACAAACTGCATCAGTTCAACTGAATTAGTCAGAAAGGTTAATGGAATGAATTGAATAATAACCAGTGGATACTGTGGCCCAATTGCTACAGATGTTTGCCAAGAAGTCAATTAGATTATGTTGGATGTCAGTTATAATAGGAATATGTATGGCTACTCAATTCGATGCCAGTCCACTAAATTCAAATTGGTTCCATTTCATTTCACAGATCAATCCAACGTGGTGGTGGTCCAGCCTGAGCCGCCCATCAAAGCTAACACTACCAAGATCACCAATACCTCATTGAAGGAGACCAGCATCTCCACCCAGGGCTCTAACATGAGCCTGACCCTGCTCAGTGACCTACAAGCCCTCAGACGCAGGCTGGAGCTGGCTGAATCAGGCCTCAGCCACCACCTCCATGTTTCCCTGGGGGAGAACAGTGTGCAGGAGTGCTCACAGCACCTCCTGAAGCTGGAGGTATGCAACTGCATCTCATCATTCATTCAATAGATGAAATGGGCCTGTGAGAAACATACACCTTCACATTTCTTCCTCCTGTCTTTGATGTAATTTATGAGATAGCATGACTGGATAGGTGAACGCAATGTAAGGGAACCTGTGTGGTCAATCCTATCCAATCCTATCCAATTTGAATATTGGATTCATTTAAAGTGTTCAAAGATAGCCAATAGATGGCCACAGTGTCTTTCTCATTGAATAATGTCAATCATCTTAAATGCAAACTCTTCTACATGATGGACTAACCCTTGTTCCTGAATCTCAGGGCATACACAATGACCTGGACGGTGTGCGTGATGAGTACCTGAGACTGAGGGAGAGGGTGGTGAAGCAGCTGGAGGGGACGGCAGCAGACTCGGAGCAGGCCAAGTTCCTCAGGAAAGAGCTGGATCTCCTCAACCAGAAACTGGGAGATCTGCAGGGGCTGTCCTCTGCCTACCTCCAGAGGTACGGCTCTCACAGGAGCTCCTACCTCCTAGTCTTCTTCCTATGTTAAGAAGTAGATGAGAAAACAAACTGTTTAGCAAATGTTTATTGAGGGTATGTTTCACCTGTGTGAAATTGTTGTAGTTTGTTGTGGTGTTGTTTGTTGTTTCACTGTTGAAAGGTCTTGTTTATTGAAGTGGTTTTGTGACGTGGTCTCTGTGTGTATGTGTTCCCTGGGTAGACTGTCATATCTGCAGAACTTGCACCAGAGCCTCATCCAGGCTGAGGATGTCATCAAGGTCCACGAGGCCCGTCTGACTGAGAAGGAGACCACCTCCCTGGATCTCAACGAGTTGGAGCGCTACAGAGCTACACTCAAGGTCAGACACACCATCAATCACCACTGCTGTCAATTCATATCTGTCAGTTAGATAAACTATCTGTCAATCAATTCTGATTGTGAGCTGTGTAATATTGCCAAATAATATATGTATATACTGCTTTTGCAATTCAATATTCTAATTGTGTATTAGTATTGTAGAACTGTGAGAGGGAGTATGTTTCAGCAAGATTCGTATCAGTGTCCAATAGTGTGTCTTGAGCATTGCCTGTTTTCTTTCCACTACAGCAAATGAAGTCTGACCTGGAACATAAGAGAGACCTTCTGACGGCCATGGAGAGTGACCTGGCCAATGCAGTCCACGTGAACAGTCAGATCTCAGCTTCCTTACACAAGTGTGATGTGGACCTGTCCAAGTACGCTGATCTGGTGACCCAGATGTCTGACCGCTGGAGACGCATCCAGACCCAGATCGACAGCAGGCGAGGACCCTTAGATCTCTAAACAGCCACTTCTCACATACACTCTCACAAACTCTGCAATACCCAGGCCATGATACGTATTCAGTTCTGATGTCGCTTCTATGCCCATGTAGTGGATCCTCAGCAACTCTATTGACCATGGGACTAACTGTTCCTCTTCTCCCTCATTATTTCCACTAAATCAAATCAAGCTTTATTTATACAGCACATTTCAGACATGGAATGCAATGCAATGTGCTTCACAGGAAAAAACAAATAAAAAACGATGAAAATAAAATCCTTTATATTTACTACACAGCACACTTAAGAGGATAAAAACAAGAATAACAATAAAAATTGAATGACTAAAAAGCACCTTAAGGAAAATAAAATCTTAAAAGGTGTGTTTTAAGATCTCTTAAATATGTCCATAGTTTCGGCCCTCCTCAGGTCTTCTGTCAGGCTATTCCAGAAGCTGGGGGCATAATTACATCCTCTCTCATCAGAGTGTGGGACCTGGAGAAGCAGGAGAAACAGCTGAGACATTTCCAGCAGAGCAGCGGAGTGGTTGACCAGTGGATAGACAACGCTAGACAGCGCCAGGACACCCTGCAGACAGCCAAGTTTAGCAACATCCAGGCTGTCATGGAGCACCTCAACCAACAGAAGGTAGGCCACTGCACAGCATCCCCAAAATATATATTGTTATTGTTGTTGTGCAATTCTGTACAGTACAGACACTGACTGGTTGTTTCAGGTATGATTGATAGTTTCTAATGCACTCGTGACAAGCCCAGTATGTTTGATGGACAGGTGCTGCACAGTGAGATCAAAGGGAAGAAGGAAAAGGTGGAGGATGTACAGAAGGATGCGGACACCTGCGCTGCCTCCATTAAGGTGAATGCCATTCTTTCACAGCCTGTCATTCTCTCGACACCTTCAATGTGGTTGTCACTGAAAGTATCTTACCAGTTTGAATACCACATCAGCACCTAAAACCCTTCCATACTGTAGCATGTACAATACAAATGCTAAGTGCCTGTGTTCACACATGGTGCTACTTCATTCCAGGACTATGAGCTGCAGTTGGCCTCCTACAGTGCAGGACTGGAGACCCTGTTGAACATCCCTATCAAGAGAACCATGCTCCAGTCCCCTGCCACTGTGGTCAGACAGGAGGTAATGGAGCAACCTGTCCAACAGCAGTAGACAGTGTTAAAAATATATCAGGGCTGTATTCATAAAGCGTCTCAGAGTAGGATCAGTTTATCTTTTTAGAGCATAATGAATATGGTTATATGGACAGGGGGGCAGATCCTAGATGTTTTATCAATACAGTGACTGGTCTTTACCCTGCTAATGTGGGTAAATGGGATCATGACGCCTGAGGTAGCATAAGGCCATTCATTACCATTATGTTAATCCAAATGTGGTAATCCTTGTTTTTTGGATAGATTTGTCTCTATTTAAAAAAGTATCCTACATTTTGGCAAATAATGTTTCCAATGAACTCTGTTGTAGTGGCTGTTTTTTGTGGCTGCTTGTTTATTTATAAACTCTATAACTAACTCCACTAGGGTGCTGACCTCCAGTCTCGCTACATTGAGCTCCTGACCCGCTCCAGTGACTATTACAAGTTCCTGGGGGAGATGCTCAAGAACATGGAGGAACTGAAGGTAAGGGTGTGAAGGCACAATCATAAGAATAATGGGTTTGCAATATGTAATATATGTGTTCCCTCCTAATAAGACTGTACGTTATACATTTCTAGTGATATGACTTTCCCTGGTTACGATTGGATTAGGGTAATCTGATCCTAAATCTGTTTTTCTGGTCAACTACTATCTCATTGCGACACTTTTTCCCTCCTCAGATTAGGAACACCAAGATTGAGATGCTGGAGGAGGAGCTTCGTCGTCTAAAGGAGGACATCGGGGGCCACAGCCAGAAGAACCGTTCCTTAGAGGACGCCCTGTCCCGGTACAAGCTGGAGCTCTCACAGTCTAAAGAACAACTCATCTCCATGGAGGAGGTGAAGAGGACCACAGCTGTGCAGGTCAGCGTGGCCAGGGAGAACCTGGACAACACCAGCAGCCAGCTGACTGAGCTCAACGACAAGTTGGCCCGTCTCACCTACCAGCTGGACGAGGAAAAGAGGAAGAAGAGGCTGGCTGAGGAGCGCTATACAAGCCAGCAGGAAGAGTACGAGGCGGCCGTGCGCCGGCGCCAGAAGGAGCTGGACGAGCTCAACTGGTCCAAGATCGACTTGGAGAAGGCAGTGAAGGACAAGGAGCGCGAGCTGGAGAGGCTGAGGATGCAGCTGGAGGAGGAGGCCACGAGGAGGCGTGGGGCGGAGCAGGAAATCTCTAAGGTAAGAACCCAGTGCAACCAGGAGATGAGCAACCTTAAGCAAACCTTTGAGTCGGAGATCCACGTCACCAAGACCACCATCCTCAAGGCTTCTCAGCAGAAACAGGAGGACACGGCCGAGCTCAAACTACAGTGTGAGGGACTAGAATCAGATAAAAGGGATCTTGAAGAGGAGTTGAGGAGGTTGAGACTGTCTGTGACTCAGACTGAGGCGATGAGGAGGAAGGCAGAAGATGAGGCCCATCAGCAGAGGTCTACAGGGACGGAGGAGTCGAGGAGGAGGAGAGAGCTGGAGATACAGCTCCAGACTGTGGCCACCCAGAGAGGAGAGGAGGAGCTGAGGCAGGAGGCGGCGCTGGCCGAGGCCACCAGGAGCAGCAAGGAGAAGAGCAGGCAGATCATTCTTCTGACACACAACCTGGAGGAGGAGGGCAAGAAGAGAAGTGCCCTGGAGATTGAGCTCACCAAGCTCAGGCAGTCGTACACTGAGCTGCAGACCAGTAATGCCACCTCTCGGGAGGTCATCAACAAGCTCAAGATCTCAGAGCAGGAGATCCACCTGGTCCGAGTGGAGCTGGAAAAGCAGACCAACGAGAGGACCAAGGCTGAGACAACTGCCACCAGGCTGCAGAGCCGCATCCGGGACCTGCAGGCTATGGTGGACGGTCTGGAAGCGGAGATGGAGAAGCAAAAGCAAACAACCCAGGATGAGTTCACCCGCAGGAAGAGGATTGAGTCTGAGCTGGAGAAGATGACCCAGAGCTGCAGAGAACACACCACCACCCTCAACACCTTCAGGGCCAGGCAGGAAGAGGTTTCCACCTCAGGGAGGAAGTACGAACAGGAGCTCAGGGCTCTCCAGGAGGCTCTGGATAAGAGCCTGCGGGAGCACAAGGCCACCACGGAGCACCTGGCACTGGCATCTGCAGAGTTAAAGGCTCTCCAACAGCAGCTCTTCCAAGAGCAGGGGAAGGTCCGTGAAGTCAATCTCCGCAACGAGAGCCTCTACAAAACCATAGAGGAGAAGAGCCGGCTGCTCAATGATGCCAACACAGAGATTGAGAAACTTCAGAGCCTTACTCAGAATCTGACCAAGGAGAGGCTAAGGCTGGAGGAGGAACTGAGAGGAGTGAAGCAGGAGAAAGAGCAACTGAAACTTAACAGAGATAGTGTTGATGGAGAGAGCCAAGCCCAGATCTCATCCCTGCATGTCCAGCTGCAGAGCAGTAGCAAGATGACACTGGAACTCCAAGCCCTCATCAAGGACCTGACCAAGGAGAGGGAAAAGCTAAAGTCGGATTTGGACAAAGTCCAAAAGCAATCCATAGAGGTATTTTGATTGATCTGAGGGGCAAATTCCAAATAATTCAAACAAATCTGCATGAACGAATGAGTGGCACTGGGAGGATTAAGTTCAAATAATTTACAGTGGGGTCCAAAATTATTGGATCCCTTAATAAGGATGAATGAAAAAAAATCATACAAATACTGAGCTATAGTGAATGGTCAAAAAAAGTTATACACTACCGTTCAAAAGTTTGGGGTCACTTAGAAATGTCCTTCTTTTCAATGAAAACATACATGAAATTAGTTGCAAAATGAATAGGAAATATAGTCAAGATGTTGACATGGTAATACATAATGATTTTTAATTGAAATAATAATTGTGTTCTTCAAAATTTGCTTTCGTCAAGTAATTTGCAGCCTTGCAGACTTTTGGCATTCTAGTTGTAAATTTGTTGAGGGAATCTGAAGAGATTTCACCCCATGCTTCCTGAAGCACATCCTATCAGGAATCAAGGTAAGACCCAGATGCAGACACGTCGAATTGACAATGGTTTAATAGTCCAACAGGGGCAGGCAATAGACAGGTCAAGGCAGGCAGGGGTCAGTACCGGACGGCAGGCAGGGTCAGGGTAGGCAGAGGTCAACAATCCAGAGGTGGGGCAAAGGCACAGGTTGGCAGTCAGGGTCTGGCAGAGTGGTCAGGACAGGCAAGGGTTAAAACCAGGAGGGCGAGAAAAAAGAGAGACTGGGAAAAGCAGGAGCTAGCAACTGACAAACAGTGAACACAGGTATAAATACACAGGGGATAATGGGGAAGATGGGTGACACCTGGAGGGGGGTGGAGACAATCACAAGAACAGGTGAAACAGGTCAGGGTGTGACAGTACACCCCCGTCTAGGGGCAACATCTGGCATCCTTCCCTAGGCGCATACCTGGTTGACCAGGGTGTCAGCGTTGAAAATCCACAATGAGGACCCTGGTGGGGACTAGCACCTCTCCTCCAGGCCATAACCCTCCCAGTCAACCAGGTACTGGAACTCCCTGCCCAGAGGTCAAACCTTCAGGGCTGTGAGACATAGGTTTGACTCTGGACACATGAAAGGTGGTATTGTATACGAAGGGTACGGGGAAACAGAAGACGAACAGCAGAGGGGCTAATAATTTTGGAAATGGGAAATTGGCCGATAAACCGGGGGGAGAATTTGCGGGATTCCACCCGGAGGGGCAGATCCTGGGTGGATAGCCATACCTTCTGTCTGAGACAATACCGGCAACTCGGGGTCCGATGGCAATCCGCCTGTCATCGATACCTGAAGGTGGTCTTGAGGACGGCTGCCGTGGCTGAGCAGGGAAGGGTGTTGCGGGCGTACTCGACCCACACCAGCTGCTGGCTCCAGGAGGTGGAGTTGGCGGAGACCAGGCAGCACAGAGTAGTCTCAAGATCCTGGTTGGCTCGCTCCTACTGGCCAATGGAGGAGTGGTGGAACCCAGAGGACAGGCTGGCCGACGACCCAATGAAGGCGCAGAACACCTTCCAGAACTGGGACGAGAACTGAGGCCCCCGGTCAGAGACCGTGTCCACGGGTAGTCCATGGATCTGGAAGACGTGCTGCACCATGAGCCGGGCCATCTCCTTGGACAAAGGTAGTTTGGGGAGAGGAATGAAGTAAGCAGCCTTGGAAAAACGGTCAACCACAGTCAGGATTGCAGTGTTGCCCTTAGACGGGTGGAGACCTGTGACGAAATCCTGGGATATGTGGGACCAGTGTCAGTGAGGGACAGGCAGTGGCTTCAGAAGACCAGTCGGAGCTTGCCGAGGAGTCTTATTCTGAGCACAGACCGTGCAGGCGGAGACAAACACGCAGACATCTGGAACCATTGAAGGCCACCAAAAGCACTGTGGCACGAAGGCCAGGGACTGACGGAAGCCTGGGTGGCAGGCAAGCCTGGCACAACGGGCCCCCTCCAGGACCGCAGTGTTGACGGCATGCGCCTCCCCGACCTTTTTCCCTATACCCCAGTTGAGTGCCATCGCCAGGCACGAGGTGGGAAGGATTGCCTCGGCCTCCGGGGTGGTACCCGTGGGGCTATAGCGGCGGACAGTGCATCCGGCAAGACATTCTTGGATCCAGGCTGGTACGAGAAGGAGAAGTTGAACCATTTGAACAGCAGGGCCCATCTGGCTTGCCTGGAGTTGAGGTGCTTGGCGGTGGGTGCGGAGATACTCCAGGTTCTTATGGTCGGTCCACACGATGAATGGGTGTTCCACCCCTTCCAGACAGTGCCTCCATTCCTCCAACACCATCTTCTCCGCGAGAAGCTCACAATTCCCCAAATTGTAGTTATTTTCCGTGGCGTTGAGGTGGTGGGAGAAGAAGGCGCAGGGATGTAGCTTGAGGTCAACAATCCAGAGCCGGGGCAAGGGCAAGGGTACAGGTCGGCAGGCAGGCAGGCTCAGGGGCAGGCAGAGTGGTCTGGCAGGCGTCAGAGTCAGGACAGGCAAAGGTCAAAACTAGGAGGGCGAGAAAAAAGGAGAGACTGGGAAAAGCAGGAGCTGAGAACAAAAACACTGGTTGACTTGACAAAAAAGACGAACTGTCAACAGACAAACAGAGAACATAGGTATAAATACACAGGGGGTAATGGGGAAGATGGGCGACACCTGGAGTGGGGTGGAGACAACCACAAGGACATGTGAAACAGATCAGGGTGTGGCACCTCTCACAAGTTGGATTGGCTTGATGAGCACTTCTTATGTACCATACAGTCAAGCTGTTCCCACAACAGCTCAATGGGGTTGAGATCCGGTGACTGTGCTTTCCACTCCATTATAGACAGAATACCCGCTGACTGCTTCTTCCCTATATAGTTCTTGCATAATTTGGAGGTGTGCTTTGGGCCAATGTCATGTTGTAGGCTGAATTTGGCTCCAATTAAGTGCCGTCCACAGTGTATGGCATGGCGTTGCAAAATGGAGTGATAGCCTTCCTTCCTCAAGATACCTTTTACCCTTTACACATGTCCCACTTTACCACCACCAAAGCACCCCCAGACAATCACATTGCCTCCACTATTGCTTGACAGATGGCGTCAAGCACTCCTCCAGCATCTTTTCATCTTTTTCAGTCTCACGAATGTTCTTCTTTGTGATCCGAAATCCTCAAACATAGATTTGTCTGTCCGTAGCACTTTTTCTCCAATCTCCCCCTGTCCTGTGTCTATGTTCTTCTGCCCATCTTAATTTTTTATTTTTATTGGCCAGTCTGAGATATGTTTTTTTCTTTGCAACTCTGCCTAGAAGGCCAGTATCTTGGAGTCGCCTCTTCACTGTTGACGTTGAGACTGGTGTTTTGCGGGTACTATTTAATGAAGCTGCCAGTTGAGGACTTGTGAGACACTCTAATATAATTGTCCTCTTGCTCAGTTGTGCACCAGGGCCTCGCACTCCCACTCCCACTTTGGCCAGGGCGCAGTTGTAAATGAGAACTTGTTCTCAACTCAACCTTGTTAACCTGGTGAAATAAAATAAAATAAATAAAACTCCTCTTTCTATTCTGGTTACAGACAGTTTGTGCTGTCCTGTGAAGGGAGTAGTACACAGCGTTGTACGAAATCTTCCGTTTCATGGCAATTTCTGGCCTTCTTTTCTCAGAACAAGAATAGACTGACGAGTTTCAGAAGAAAGGTCTTTGTTTCTGGCCATTTTGAGCCTGTAATCGAACCCACAAATGTTAATTTTATTTTATTTTATTTCACCTTTATTTAACCAGGTAGGCAAGTTGAGAACAAGTTCTCATTTACAACTGCGACCTGGCCAAGATAAAGCATAGCAGTATGAACAGACAACAACACAGAGTTACACATGGAGTAAACAAACAAGTCAATAACACAGTAGAAAAAAAATGTGTGCAAAAGGCATGAGGAGGTAGGCGAATAATTCCAATTTAGCAGATTAACACTGGAGTGATAAATGATCAGATGGTCATGTGCAGGTAGATATACTGGTGTGCAAAAGAGCAGAAAAGTAAATAAATAAAAACAGTATGGGGATGAGGTATGTAAATTGGGTGGGCTATTTACCGATGGACTATGTACAGCTGCAGCGATCGGTTAGCTGCTCAGATAGCAGATGTTTAAAGTTGGTGAGGGAGATAAAAGTCTCCAACTTCAGCGATTTTTGCAATTCGTTCTAGTCACAGGCAGCCGTGAACTGTAATGAAAGGCGGCCAAATGAGGTGTTGGCTTTAGGGATGATCAGTGAGATACACCTGCTGGAGCGTGTGCTACGGGTGGGTGTTGCCATCGTGACCAGTGAACTGAGATAAGGCGGAGCTTTACCTAGCATGGACTTGTAGATGACCTGGAGCCAGTGGGTCGGGAGACGAATATGTAGCGAGGACCAGCCGACTAGAGCATACAGGTCGCAGTGGTGGGTGGTATAAGGTGCTTTAGTAACAAAACGGATGGCATTGTGATAAACTGCATCCAGTTTGCTGAGTAGAGTATTGGAAGCTATTTTGTAGATGACATCGCCGAAGTCGAGGATCGGTAGGATAGTCAATTTTACTAGGGTAAGTTTGGCGGCGTGAGTGAAGGAGGCTTTGTTGCGGAATAGAAAGCCGACTCTAGATTTGATTTTAGATTGGAGATGTTTGATATGAGTCTGGAAGGAGAGTTTACAGTCTAGCCAGACACCTAGGTACTTATAGATCTCCACATATTCTAGGTCGGAACCATCCAGGGTGGTGATGCTAGTTGGGCGTGCAGGTGCAGGCAGTGAACGGTTGAAAAGCATGCATTTGGTATTACTAGCGTTTAAGAGCAGTTGGAGGCCTCGGAAGGAGTGTTGTATGGCATTGAAGCTCGTTTGGAGGTTAGATAGCACAGTGTCCAAGGAAGGGCCAGAAGTATACAGAATGGTGTCGTCTGCGTAGAGGTGGATCAGGGAATCGCCCGCAGCAAGAGCAACATCGTTGATATATACTGAGAAAAGAGTTGGCCTGAGAATTGAACCCTGTGGCACCCCCATAGAGACTGCCAGAGGACCGGACAACATGCCCTCCGATTTGTCACACTGAACTCTGTCTGCAAAGTAGTTGGTGAACCAGGCAAGGCAGTCATTAGAAAAACCGAGGCTACTGAGTCTGCCGATAAGAATATGGTGATTGACAGAGTCGAAAGCCTTGGCCAGGTCGATGAAGACGGCTGCACAGTACTGTCTTTTATCGATGGCGGTTATGATATCGTTTAGTACCTTGAGCGTGGCTGAGGTGCACCCGTGACCGGCTCGGAAACCAGATTGCACAGCGGAGAAGGTAAGGTGGGATTCGAGATGGTCAGTGATCTGTTTGTTGACTAGGCTTTCGAAGACCTTAGATAGACAGGGCAGGATGGATATAGGTCTGTAACAGTTTTGGTCCAGTGTGTCTCCCCCTTTGAAGAGGGGGATGACTGCGGCAGCTTTCCAATCCTTGAGGATCTCAGACGATATGAAAGAGAGGTTGAACAGGCTGGTAATAGGGGTTGCAAAAATGGCGACGGATAGTTTCAGAAATAGAGGGTCCAGATTGTCAAGACCAGCTGATTTGTACGGGTCCAGGTTTTGCAGCTCTTTCAGAACATCTGCTACCTAGATTTGGGTAAAGGAGAAGCTGGGGAGGCTTGGGCGAGTAGCTGCGGGGGGGGGGGGGAGCTGTTGGCCGAGGTTGGAGTAGCCAGGAAGAAGGCATGGCCAGCCGTTGAGAAATGCTTCTTGAAGTTTTCGATTATCATGGATTTATCAGTGGTGACCGTGTTACCTAGCCTCGGTGCAGTGGGCAGCTGGGAGGAGGTGTTCTTGTTCTCCATGGACTTTACAGTGTTCCAGAACTTTTTGTAGTTAGCAAATTTCTGCCCTGAAAAAGCTGGCCTTTGCTTTCCTGACTGACTGTGTGTATTGGTTCCTGACTTCCCTGAAGAGTTGTATATCGCAGGGACTATTCGATGCTATTGCAGTCCGCCACATGATGTTTTTGTGCTGGTCGAGGGCAGTCAGGTCTGGAGTGAACCAAGGGCTATATCTGTTCTTAGTTCTGAATTTTTTTGAACGGAGCATGTTTATCTAAGATGGTGAGGAAGTTACTTTTAAAGAATGACCAGGCATCCTCAACTGACGGGATGAGGTCAATATCCTTCCAGGATACCTGGGCCAGGTCAATTAGAAAGGCCTGCTCACAGAAGTGTTTTAGGGAGCGTTTGACAGTGATGAGGGGTGGTCGTTTGACTGCAGACCCGTAGCGGATACAGGCAATGAGGCAGTGATCGCTGAGATCCTGATTGAAGACAGCGGAGGTGTATTTGGAGGGCCAGTTGGTCAGGATAACGTCTATGAGGGTGCCCTTGTTTACAGATTTAGGGTTGTACCTGGTGGGTTCCTTGATGATTTGTGTGAGATTGAGGGCACCTTAGATTGTAGGACTGCCTGGGTGTTAAGCATATCCCAGTTTAGGTCACCTAACAGAACAATCTCTGAAGCTAGATGGGGGGCGATCAATTCACAAATGGTGTCCAGGGCACAGCTGGGAGCTGAGGGGGGTCGGTAGCAGGCGGCAACAGTGAGAGACTTATTTCTGGAGAGCGTCAATTTTAAAATTAGTAGTTCGAACTGTTTGGGTATGGACCTGGAAAGTATGACATTACTTTGCAGGATATCTCTGCAGTAGACTGCAACTCCGCCCCCTTTGGCAGTTCTATCTTGACGGAAAATGTTATAGTTGGGTATGGAAATCTCAGAATTTTTGGTGGCCTTCCTAAGCCAGGATTTAGACACGGCAAGGACATCAAGGTTGGCAGAGTGTCATAAGCAGTGAGTAAAACAAACTTAGGGAGGAGGCTTCTGATGTTGACATGCATGAAACCAATGCTTTTTCGATCACAGAAGTCAACAAATGAGGGTGCCTGGGGACATGCAAGGCCTGGGTTTACCTACATCACCCGCTCCAGATACTGAACTAGTCTACAGTTAATGCTCCAGAAACTGAACTAGTCTAAAGAAGGACAGTTTTATTGCTTCTTTAATCAGTATGACTGTTTTCAGCTGTGCTAACATAATTGCAAAGGTGTTTTCTAATAATCAATTAGCCTTTTAAAATGATAAACTTGGTTTAGCTAACACAACGTGCTATTGGAACACAGAAGTGATGGGTGCTGATAATGGGCCTCTGTACACATATGTAGATATTCCATAAAAAATATGCCATTTCCAGCTACAATAGTCATTTACAACATTAACAATATCTACACTGTAGATACACCGTAGAATCTTCTGAGCGGTAGTGTATATATTTTATACTAATACAATTGCTCATAGAAATATATTTTATTTATCAAGAAGTTATAAAAAATTCTCAAAAGATAGGGGTAAAAATGATTGGATCACATGTTTTCAATAATCCAGCTCCCTACCCTTGCGAGGATAGCCCCACTGAGCATTGGAGAACACATTGGGATGGATCTTAGACCATTCCGCCATACAGAATACCTTCAGATCCTTGATATACTTGTTGATTTTGTTGTCAATTAACAATTTGTTTGTGGATTTTGATGTGTGATTGGGGTTATTGTCTTGCTGGAAGATTCACTTGTGGTCTAGTTTCAGCCTCCTTGCAGAGGCAACCATGTTTTTTGCTAAAATGCCGTTGACCTTAACAAGTGCTATTTTCATGTTATCTGACCCAAGCACCACCTGGAGTTTGCTAAGCACCACCTGGAGTTTGCTAAACGCCATTTGCACTTGGATTTGAACCGGCGCTATGTTTTATTTTATTTTTATTTCACCTTTATTTAACCAGGTAGGCAAGTTGAGAACAACTTCTCATTTACAATTGCGACCTGGCCAAGATAAAGCAAAGCAGTTCGACACATACAACAACACAGAGTTGTTACACATGGAGCAATGGTCATATGGCACGAAAATAGGGATCTTTGGCCATGCACACCAGCGGTGAGTTTGACCTTTGAAAGAGCAATGCATATGCAGAAAATATCTCATCCCTAATGTAAAGAAATGGTTAATTGAACAGAAAATCTAAGTTTCCGGACATGATCCCATTGAAAACCTGAAGTTTGATTTGAAAAGGGCAGTCCATAAGCAGAGACGAAGGATATTAAGGATCTGGAAATATTCTGAATGGAGGAATGGTCTAAGATGCCTCCCAATGTATTCTTCAATCTCATAAAATATTTTAGAAAACGTCTCAGTGTTGTTAACCTCACAAGGGGAGGGTGCTGGAGTATTGGAAACAGGGGAACCATTTTTTTTGTGTAAATACAAATCTCTTTATCTCAGAAATATAGCATTTCCCCAAAAAATATTTCGCACACTATGGCTCAGTATTGGTATTATTTGTTTTATAGTCTTTTTTTCTCATCTTTATCAAGGGATCGACTAATTTTGGACCCCACTGAATGTGATGATTCAGTGTTTTCTATGATTCTGATTCTGATCCACTAAGGTTTTGGCTAACCATTTATGGGGCATTTTTAAACTATGTATAAGGCATTTACAAACACTATGCTCACAATGTATTAATCATTATTCCCACATTTGTAAATGTTAGCTAGAAATTCACACATTTTTATACACACCTGGTCTTTCCATGACATAAATTGACCGGGTGAATCCAGGTGAAAGCAATTATCCCTAATTGGTGTCACTTGTTAAATCCACTTCAATCAGTGTAGATCAAGGGGAGGAGACATGTTAATGCAGGATATTTAAGCCTTGAGACAATTGAGACATGGATTGTATATGTGTGCCATTCAGTGCCTTTGAACGGGGTATGGTAGTGGGTGCAAGGCGTATCGGTTTGAGTGTGTCAAGAACTGCAACGCTGCTGGGTTTTTCACTGCAACGCTGCTGGGTTTTTCACTCTCAACAGTTTCCCGTGTGCATCAAGAATGTTCCACCTCCCAAAGGACATCCATCCAACTTGACACAACTGTGGGAAGCGTGGGAGTCAACATGAGACAGCATCACCTTTGGAAAGCTTTCGACACCTTGTAGTCCATGCCTCGACTAATTGAGGCTGTTCTCAGGGCAAAAGGGGGTGCAACTCAATATTAGGAATGTGTTGTACACTCAGTATATTTCCTTAGATATCCTGTGTTGTGTGCTTATTTTTTTATCAGGGACTGATGGATTGACTACCAATGGCATGCCCATCTTTTTTTTGTTGAAATTACACTGGTCACCAATATGTCTTGTTCTCTGTTTCCCATCCAGACCTCCATGATTGTGCAGAAGTCTCAGACCAACTACACTGAAATCCTGTCCGATAGGGACGCCCTTCTCATCAAGTTGAAGCAGCTGGAACAGGACAGGTCCCAACAGGGTCACTATAAAGAGGAACTGAATCGCATCAAGGTTTCCCTGGAGACTGAGCTGCGCAACAAACAGCGTCTCCAAGAAGAACGAGATAAGATGCAAAAGGACTTCACCTACTGGAAGAGCCAGTACGAACTGAAGGAGAACCAGATGAGGCAGAGCGACTCGGACAAGGGCAAAATGGAGAGGGAGAGACTCTCGCTGAAGAGCGAGTTGGAGCGTATGATAGTGGAGCTGAGGACCGTGGAGGAGAGGTATAAGGGCAGGCTGCAGAGTTCAGAGAGGGAGGTGTCAGACCTGGCCCTGAAGAGAGACGCCCTGGAGAAGGAGTTGCGGAGGCGTCAGCAGAGACCTGACTCCATGAGCATCCAGACCCAGACAGACGAGAAGGTGGTCACCGTGGACCCGTCTAAACTGGTTTTCGATGGGGTTCGCCGTAAGGTCACCGCACACCAGTTGTGTGACTGTGGCATTATCAGCAAGGCCACCTTGGAGCAGCTGCTGAAGGGAAAGAGGACCGTGGAGGATGTGGCCGTCGACATCCAGCTTAGCCTCAAGGGAACAGGCGTCATTGCAGGCATGGTCAGAGGACCCCAGGGCAGGATGTCCATCACTGAAGCCAAAAACAAGAACCTTCTGAGCAAAGAGAGTGCCCTAATGCTACTGGAGGCACAAGCTGCCACCGGCCACATCATGGACCCCAAGTTTAACGAGAAGATGTCTGTTGATGCTGCCTCCTCCAGAGGAGTGGTGGACACAGACGATAGAGACGCCCTCATGACAGCTGAAGCAGCCAGTGCAGGCTTCAAAGATCCATACACCGGCAAGCTGCTGTCCATTGGACAGGCTCTGAAGCTGAAACGTCTGGACAAGGAGACAGCCCTCCGGTTGCTACAGGCCCAGGAGTCTGTTGGAGGAATCCTAGACCCAGTTCTGAGTGTTTTCCTGCCCAAAGACCTTGCCCTTGACCGCAATCTGATTGATGAAGACCTCTACAGGGCTCTGAACAAGAAGCCAGCCTGCTATCTGGATCCAGTCACTGAGAAGAAGATCAGCTACAGTGACCTAATGTTGAAGTGTAGGATTGAGCCCGCCTCTGGCATGCTGCTCCTCTCAGCCCCGGAAAAGCCCATGACCGTGCAGGGCCTCAGGGGAGAGGTGTCCGTCACAGAGCTGATCAAATCCAACTTGCTGACTGAGACAGATGTACAAAAGCTGAACCAGGGCAAGCTCAGCAGTAAGGACATCGAGGACAAGCTCAAGAACTACCTGCATGGTTCTAACTGTATAGCAGGGATCTATGATGAAGCCAACAACAGGGCAATGACCTTCTACCAGGCCATGAAGGATGGTCTGCTCAGACAAGGAACCACCCTGGAGCTTCTGGAAGCCCAGGCTGCCTCTGGCTTCATGATCGACCCTGTCAACAATGTCTGCCTGACTGTGGATGAGGCCTGGAAGAGAGGCCTTGTGGGCAAAGAGTTCAAGGACAAGCTGATGTCTGCAGAGAGGGCCGTCACTGGATACAAAGACCCACACACTGGCAAGACCATCTCCCTCTTCCAAGCCATCGAGAAGGATCTGATTGAGAAGGGCCATGGGATCAGGCTGCTTGAGGCTCAGATAGCCAGCGGTGGCATCATCGACCCTAAGGAGAGCCACCGTATCGATGTAGACATCGCCTACAAGAGGGGCTACTTCGACGAGGAGATGAATGAGATCCTGACCTATGAAGGAGATGACACCAAGGGCTTCTTTGACCCCAACACCCAAGAGAACCTGACCTACCTGCAGCTGAAGGAGAGGTGCATCACAGACCCCAAGACTGGCCTGGTTCTCCTACCCCTGAGAGACAAGACCAAGCCCCAGCAGACGGTTCAGCAGATTAGCCAGAATACCATCCTCCGTAAGAGGAGGGTAGTGATCGTGGACCCTGACACTGGAATAGAGATGACCGTGAGGGAAGCCTACCATAAGGAGCTCATTGACTATGACACCTTCCTAAGTCTTTCAGAGCAGGAGTGTGAATGGGAGGAGATCACAATCACAGCTTCTGATGGTTCAGCCCGTCTGGTGGTGGTGGACAGGAAGACAGGCACCCAGTATGACATCCAGGACTCCCTGGACCGTGGCATCATTGACCAGACCTCTCTGGAGCAGTACCGATCAGGAACCCTGACTCTCCCTCAGTTCGCTGACCTCATCACCAGCAATAGCAACCTCAGCGAGTTGACAATGACCGCCAGAAACATGGAGGATGTGGCCACCTGCAGCAGCCCCCCCCAGGCCCGCCCCTCTTCCCCCACCGTCCGCAAGCGTTTCAATAACATCTCCATCATCTTCTCCCCGCCAGAGGAGTTTGACGAAGGGAGCCCTGTTGCGGCCATCTTTGACACTGAGACGATGGAAAAGATCACCATTCCGGAGGCTCTACGGAGAGGCTTAGTGGACGCCATTACAGCTCAGAGGTTGCTGGAGGCCCAGGCGTGTACTGGAGGCATCATCAACCCCACAAATGGTCAGAGGCTCAACCTACAAGATGCTGTTCACCAAAGCATCATTGACAATGACATGGCCACCAAGCTGAAGCCAGCCCAGAAGGCCTTTATGGGCTTTGAGGACATGAAGACCAAGAGGAAGATGTCTGCGGCCGAGGCCATGAAGGAGAAATGGCTGCCTTATGAGGCCGGACAGAGATTCCTGGAGTTCCAATACCTGACAGGAGGTCTGCTGGAGCCCGGTACGGGCCAGAAGACCTCTATCGAGGAGGCAATCCGACGAGGCTGGCTGGACGGTCGTGGAGCCCAGAAGCTCCAGGACACGCGGAGCCACGCCAAGAACCTGACCTGCCCCAAAACCAAGCTGAAGATCTCCTACAAGGAGGCCATGGATAGCTGCATGGTGGAGGAAGGCAAAGGCATGAAGATGCTCCAGGCCTCCTCCATATCCTCCAAGGGCATTAGTAGCCCCTACAACGTGTCCAACCCAGGCTCCCGTTCGGGCTCCAGGACTGGCTCTCGTACAGGGTCTAGGAGTGGCTCTCGCAGGGCCAGTGTGGATTACTCCTCCAGTTTCAGCTCATTCACAACTTCTTCCTCCACCACCTTTAGCTCCAACTGACAGTTCTATTATTAAACACACTTACAGAGAAAAGAGGGTGTGGAGTAGATTGGAGTAGACTGCCTATGTGATGTGGCACATTTATTATGGTTATGGAAGATGGAAAGTGGGTTAGGTGGGGTTAACATTTGTGATGTGGTATATTTTTCATTAATTGTGTTTAGTTGGTGTTTTGTGCTGTCAACTAAATCTGGTTGGGGGCATAAAGGCTGGGTATATTGAGAAATATGTTAGAATGTTTTGTTAGGATTCATTCTGGATCTATGTCAATGTTTAGATTTGTTTAAACTTGGGTAAAAAGGAATTTAATGTTGAAATATATAACATTTTACCAACAAAAAAAACGGCTTTTAAATTGTACTTAGCTTTGTTTTTATGTAGACACATGGTTGTTGTTTACTTTGAATGGGAGGGAATCAATTACTGTTTCAAAGATCCTTGACTCACAGCATCTACAACAGGGGTAGGCAACTAGATTAAGCCACAGGACCATTTTTGTCGGAGTGAATGGCCTTGCCTTGGAAAATAGTAAGAATCATTTGTACACTGCAAATTGACCACAACTAAGCCCCAAAATAGATTATATTTGAAAATAACATTGATACACAATCACTTTTTAAAAACATTATTTGTGGGAATACTTGTGAAAATATTTTGTAAATTAAACACATTTTTAGCTGAATGGCTGGTGATTTTAGTCTTTTTGACCAAAAACTAACCCCCACTCTTCTTGATAATGGCATATATTTTACAACACAATGTGCTGAATTATAAAACAAGTAATAAACCATTATGAATGAAATAATGTTGTATTCCAAATGATTGAAAAATAAAAGTTTATAATTCCCAACAGTCATTTGTGTCCTGTAGAGTTCTTCATAGGTCCATCATTAGTCTATAGAGATTTCGGAAGCATAATAATAGGGAGAATATTCCCTCATACTATGATAATGCAATGCTGCTTTTCAACTGTAACACCAGTGTTCCACTAGTGTATACACTCTTATGTTATCCAGTCCTACCTGTGTTTCCATAGGTAGGACTGACAGTGAAGAACAGAATCAACAACCTTTGCATAATCAAAACATTTGCTTTGTGAGGTGTTCACTGTCAAAGGTGTAAACCCATGTACACTGTTATCCATTGTCATGTAAATGCTGCCTGAAAAGCACCAGCAGGCCTTGCCTTGGCCCCAAGTCAGAGCAGGTCCCCCGAGGCCCAGGCCCAGTGAGTCCCAGGAGCCAACACAGGCAAATCCTCTGTGGAAATGCACCAATAGTGGGTTCACCCATAGATGGTGCTAACGGCTAATCATTGACGGTTTGCCCAGGGAGTTGGCTTGCGCTCTCACAAACTCAATGGGGTTATTGAAGAACAAGTCCCATACCACTCATATACACTGTTCTAAATATTGTTTTGCTGTGGAAATTTACCACACAATCTTAACTGACAACTGCAAATAAGCCAAATAATGAAAATGTACACAATCCTTTCATAAGATGATATACTAACAGGAAGCTGTTTTAGATGACAACAACCCAGAAATGTCCGTGTGTGTGTAGGCTGGTGATATGAGGACTGTTTTTTTAGAACAATGGCAGGCTTTATTTTGGACAGAGTCAATCATTAGCTGGTCACTCCTTCAGTAACCAAGGTTTGCCACTCACAAAGTGCTGTTATGTAAGCCAGATTCCACTGTCCTCAGGTCAGCTACCAAAGAACTGAATCATCTCCAACATGCCACGGGTCATTGTAACACTGCTACACAACAGGAGGTACAGTTAAGTGAATTTCAATAGTGTTCAAAATGTGTTCTTCTGAAACCCTGTGGCGACTGCAACCTACTCTATAGAGATGATCTGTCATTACAATGTATTCATTGTAAGTTTCGGGTTATGCACTCTCTTCCACGTCAACATGTCACACGTCCTGGGGGTTGGTATAGCTGTTGTTGCCAATAGTTACTGTAGGTCTATGTACTTACATTTTGTCTGTTGTCTTACTTGCATTTAATGTGGTGCCAGTGGTTGGTATTGCTGTAACCCACTTCCGTTCTTCATGTGCCGTCTTGACTTGCTTCATTCTAGATAATATGCCAAATATTCATAGAAAAATAAACAGTTCCGATGGATAAACATTATAATGATCATATGGGTGTATTTTAGACTGATCTATAGATGAAAATACATATAAAACAAACACAATAAACCAAACACAAACAAATATTGCTGCATAGGGAATACCTCTCATCTGATACTTACTATACATCTATTGACAGATGACAATCAATAGTCAATTATATATTTTGATGGTGGTCCCATCTTTATTCATTTTTACCAGCTGTATATGGTGTATATACTGTACATTATAATGAGCGTGAAGGTCACCCTTGTAAGAGCTACACTATATATACAAAAGTATGTGGACAACCCTTCAAATTAGGGGATTCTGCTATTTCAGCCACACACGTTTCTGACAGGTGTATAAAATCGAGCACACAGCCATGCAATCTCCACAGACTGACATTGGCAGTAGAATGGCCTTACTGAAGAACTCAGAGACTTTCAACGTGGCACTTGTCATAGGATGCCACCTTTCCAACAAGTCAGTTTGTCACATTTCTACCCTGCTAGAGCTGCCCCGGTAAGTGCTGTTATTGTGAAGTGGAAATGTTTAGGAGCAACAACGGCTCAGCCGCGAAGAGGTACACCACACAAGCTCACACAACGGGACCGCCGAGTGCTGAAGCGTGTCGCGTGTAAATATCGTCTGTCCTCGGTTGCAACACTCACTACTGAGTTATGAACGGCCTCTGGAAGCAACGTCAGCACAATAACTGTTTGTTGGGAACTTCATGAAATGGATTTCCTTGGCCGAGCAGCCACACACAAGCCTAAGATCACCATGCGCAATGACGTCGGCTGGAGTAGTGTAAAGCTCAAAGCAGAAGCAGTAGAAACACGTTCTCTGGAGTGGTGAATCACGCTTCACCATCTGGCAGTCCGACAGACGAATCTGGGTTTGGCGGATGCTAGGAGAACACTACCTGTCCCAATGCATGGTGCCAACTGTAAAGTTTGGTGGAGGAGGAATAATGGTCTATGACTGTTTTTCATGGTTCGGCCTAGTCCCCTTAGTTCCAGGAAAGGGAAATCTTAACACTACAGCATACATACATTCTAGACGATTCTGCGCTTCCAACTTTGTGGCAACAGTTTGGGGAAGGCCCTTTCCTGTTTCAGCATGACAGTGCCTCCACGACGCGAGGTCCATACAGAAATGGTTTGTTGAGATTGGTGTGGAAGAACTTGACTGGCCTGCACAGAGCTCTGACCTCAACACTATTCGCCCAGCATCAGTGGACCGAACTAATGCTCTTGTGGCTGAATAGAAGCAAATCCCAGAAGAGTGGAGGCTGTTGTAGCAGCAAAGGGGGGACCAACTCCATTTTAATGCCCATGATTTTGGAATGAGATGTTTGACAAGAAAGTGTCCACATACTTTTGGTCATGTTGTGCATTTCCTTGAGGGCTCCAGACACTTCAACAAATGGCTCAACTAAGCGGAATAGATTTCAATGATTTTTGTTTAACCAGCTGATCAAATGTTCAGTATAATGTGCCCCCCTGTTCCATCACCCCCACCCACCCCCCTGTAAACTCTCTCTGTGTGTGTGTGTGTGTGTGTGTGTGTGTGTGTGTGTGTGTGTGTGTGTGTGTGTGCGTGTGCGTGTGTTTGTTTTTGTGTTTGTGTGTGTGTGTGTGTGTGTGTGTGTGTGTGTGTGCGTGTGCGTGTGCGTGTGTGTGTGTCCATCCACTGGCCAGCTCTGGCAAAAACTGAAGCAGACATGGAGGCAGTATGAGAATGTGTGTGAGTGAGAGAGAGGTGGAGTGGGTGGAAAGGGAGGAGGGAGGGAGAGTGGAAGAGGGAGGGATCAGCGAGGGAGGCAGCCCCAGCCCAGCCACAGTGGGAGGACTATCCCATGCCAGGACTTGTGTCTGCGGCAGCACCTAGCAGCCTTCACTGACTGAAGGAAGTGTGTTGGGGGTTGAGTGGAGCAGAGCAGTGCAGCAGTTCAGGAACAGAGTAGGGCTTCCATTTTAACAAGGCCAACAGAAGCCAACAGCCAGTAGTAGGATTCAGCTGCAACAGCCTGGGAGGGAGCAGCAGTGGGGGCGGCAAAGCCGGACAAAGTGAGCTCACAGAAGTGCCTCTGATCACCCTGCAACCGCATTCCAGCACAGGAGAATGAGCCAGTCAGCCTCCTCTAAGCCTGTGTGACGGGACCTAAACTAAACCTCATCTTCTCTTCTCTTCTTTGCCTGGACATTATCACCCTCCTCTTTTTCAGCAGTGTCTGACTGACAAGGGATTTCAAAGGAAGAAAGAGAATAAAAGTTCCTACTTTCAGTTTTGAAACGGTAAGGTTTGGAGTTTTAAGTAGTTTGTAGTGTTTTACTTGCAGGGGAGATGGTTTTTGTGTTGTGCTAGTACTTCAAATCAGTTCTTGAGTAGTTTCATGCAGTCTGGTGATGTTATCAATGCTTCTCTCTTTATCCTGTGGTTCAAGCACATTTCATTCAGTGGAATTCATTCAAAATATAAAATGGGGGCATTGCTTAGTCTTTATTTACTTTGGCTCTGTGCCCTGCTTGTGTGTGTGTGTGTGTGTGTGTGTGTGTGTGTGTGTGTGTGTGTGTGTCAGCGAGGGGGGGGGGGACCATGCGGAATTCTGACGAGAGAGAAGGGGGTCATTCAAACTCAACGTGCAGTGTGGGTGTGATTTCTTTGAATGATACAGTGAGTGTTGTTAATTAAAAAACCATGATCTCTTCATCAAGCTTTGGCTGCAGCTTTTCACACAGTGAGAGAATCGCGCCACTGTGAATGTCCTACTGGTTAAGCTTTCTTTTGTATTGG
Source organism: Oncorhynchus mykiss (assembly GCF_057628025.1). Taxonomy (NCBI): domain Eukaryota; kingdom Metazoa; phylum Chordata; class Actinopteri; order Salmoniformes; family Salmonidae; genus Oncorhynchus; species Oncorhynchus mykiss. The sequence continues at coordinate 70,823,534 of NC_143029.1, forward strand.
TTTGGTACTCCATGATAGTTGGGGCTTTGCTGTGCTGGAGACCTTTCAGAGCTAGCATAGTCCTCAATGAGTCTGCAGCATTTATTTTTTCATTTCATTTTTTACTACATTTGTTGAATGGCTGGTCCGCTGGGAGGAAGACAAGATGGAAAGAGAAAGAGAGATATACATATTCTTCAAGCCACAGCTGCTGCGTGGTATTCCAGGCCTCAGGGCTGCACTTTTTAGGCAGCCATTGTTGATGACATGTACAAGAGTCCCTCTTACCTCACATTGGCTACACCCTCCTCCTTACCTGTCTAGATATCTCCATTTCTCTCCTTCCTGTAGCTATCTATCTTTAAAACAAACAGAAGAAAAGCTCTACTGCACCATGAACACACACATAAGAACACACACATACAGATAATGTTTAACTATCAATAGGAACTGTGAGACAAGTGTAGAAAGAACACAGAAAACATGGGAGTTCAATTCTCTTCTCTGTCTCTCTCTCTCCTTTGATAAAAGAGAGATTACAAAGAGCTAGCTGAGAGATGGATGAATAGGACCCTGATAATGTGGTTTGGAAGAAGGCTAGTGTGTGTGTACAGTAAGCTAAGTAGAAAAAGGGATTCGGTTCTTCACAGGGCAGGGACTGACTGTAGGGCTGAGGGCTGCTGGGGCAGTATAGTGTCACAGAAAGGAGCAGCTAGCCGCACAGCACACATATGTAAGCCATTAGCCAGAGTGAAGAGAGGGAGAGCAATGAGAGAGAGAGAGAGAAAACGGGAGGGTAATCCATTTTGGAACGCATTCCTCTATGACCTTGGGAACGAAGGTGGTAATTAGGTGGTGCTTTAGGAGGCTGGTGGGTGCTGCTGCTGCACACAGATTCAGCCAGAGGCAGGGAAGCAGCTCGCTTTCATTTCCCTTCAAAACATCCTGTGAAAATGAGACACAACTATATGTTTGAGTTCCAGAATTGCTAAATAAACAGCATTAAAAAGATCCCCTTTTCTCCAGTTCCCCCTCCTGCTGCTTTCCCCCCTACAGATTCCACCGTTTTGTTTATTTCGGCCCTTCGGTGTTGAATGGGCCTCAAAGCCACAGCGTAAATGCATCGAGCGAGACAGGAAACAGGCAGAACAAACTATGGCCTCTTCTCCCCAAAGCCACTTCATCCATCCAGCCTATGATGTTGTTGTGGGAGATGTTATCCTCCCTGACTGTTTAAAGTGTGCTGCTGCTGCTGCTTCCATTCATGCCAGGTATAAGAGCATGCATGGTGCTCTGTCCGACTGACTGATGGGAATTAGGGTGGGTTATTAGATGGTGTCCAGATTGGAATGCTAAATACCTTCAGGAGCCCACAGTCTATGCAAACTAGCAGTAGCACTGAGAAGCGATATACCGCACCACAAGCAAAGAACATGCAGTGTTGAGGTGAAGAGTTGAACCTCAGCCATACAAAACTAAAGCGCAGGCTCAGCTATTCCAACCTTCCATATTGTGTGTGTACACTCCCTGGAAAATAGAGTTGGACAAGAAAGACACAAAGACAACATTGGAAACAATATAAGAATTCCAATGCTCCATTGAATATATGCTTGTTTGCAGAGGCCTTAACTCTGTGACCCAAAGCCAGCGGAGATCCTACTAGTACTAAAAGGTGAAATGACGGGTTGCAAATTACATATGACAAGGGCCTATTAAAAAAAATCCACCTTTACAGTCTCCCCATAAGCAGCCGGACTTCCTGAAACGTTAAAAAACATGTTTGGTGTGGCTGAGGGTCGAAGATGAATGTTTCCCTGGCTGCCGAACCAAGCACACTGACTCCCAGAGAGACAGTAGGCTATGTGTGGCTGGTTTTTACATTGGTCCACAGCACAGCCAAGTCCTCCCATGCTGGGCTGTACTGAGCCATATCCTCCCTTGCAGAAATATCAAATTTGGTTTGCTTAGCTTTCATCCTTCATTCCACTATTCATAAATGGAAGTATGGCACATTCGACTTGTTAATACCATATTAACTTTAGGTCCTGGTGGAGAGGCTGACTCTACTTTATTGACAATATTTGGTTCAGAGAGAACTGGGAGGTTTCTTTTCTGGAGTGTTAAGTTGGTGGAGATCCGTCTGCTCTCCTTTTCACCACTGGAACATATTTTGCTTTAATGTGACCAATGGTGAATTCTCAACTAACCCAATAATGGACTGCACTGCCACAAACTGGCAGTCATGAACCAAGGCCAGCCAATAGGAACACTTCTAAATTTGATGTTTTGAGTCATGGAATGGAACTTACCACGAGCCAGCCAAGGGGTGATTGTTGGCCATCACATGTTGGCAATATATCCTAAGAAAGTAATAGTGTGGTGAACCTACATCCAATAAGGAATATTGGCTACTCCTGAGCAGTCAAATGATTGAGTAGACGGTGCCTATTTGTTGCCAACTACTATCCCATTGATCTTTAAATCATGGACTTTGTTCACTACATTCTTTCCCTGTTCAATACCTCCCGTATTTATTGACTGATCTACTGGTCCATTGAAATATGCCTAATTTAGTAAGACATGGCTATTATTGTAGTTATTGATCTGGTTTCTGGCCAGACACTGCTGGTGAAATAGTACCTGCTTGGTAAGTCAGGACATATGAATGATATTTACCAATAAAACAATGATTAGGACTTCTAAAGATGGCCAGCTGTGGTAGTAAGCACTGTGGACTGTATGGCTGCAGAGTGAGTTTTATCCCCTCCGTGTGGCTTTAGACACTGTCTTTAAAGGATTACACTGCTTCCCTCACCTTAAGCTGTTTCATGTGCTGCTCCTTTTCCCTCTACACCAAGGACTCCCTCTCTCGGTTTTTCCATTCCTTTAACAGCCATAGTTTATGCTTGTTTCACTTCTCTTGAGTTTCATCCACATCTAATGCTTAATTTCAATATCCATCCAAATATATGGTGTTTTTTAACAAATCACTCTCACAGTCACACATACACACAGTCTCCACTCCATCATGATCACCCGAATGTGCCTTTCGTGAAAAACGTAACTGAGGATTCTGAAGACGTGTAGCAACCGGACTAACAACATACAAACAAAACTTGGATGTCTTAATTGGACTTTGTTGCTGTCGTCCAATCCTATGATCCCAATTGGATGACTTTATTATTTGTGACAGGCCAGAATGCTGAGTTTTTGTCAACCGTTGTCACCGACATGTGCTAAAAAATGAAAACAACCATGATGTCACTGTTCACATGATTGGGCCACGTTTCCATCCTCTGAGGCTGACCAACATTGATTACTAGTTGGTGGATTTTATCCTCAGCATATCAGCAGCGCTCAGTGTTTCCTCTGCGTAGGCTGTCACTGTGAATAAGAATTTGTTCTTAACTGACTTGCCTAATTAAATAAAGGTTCAATTTCCCTGCAATTTAAGATGGAATATTCCATGCAGTGTCAACTACAGCCAGGTGAGAGGTGTAGTTTCCAGGACTGATCAGGGCTGTGTTTCAATAATCTGAGGTGGTACCTCTCTTCGCCTCAGACCTCTCCTTCATGATGACTGAAAGAAAGGAAACCATTGGAGACTATTGAGACGCAGTCCCAGGCCTCACAGTGCCGAGTGATCTATATACATCTAAGCCTCGCTGACAGCGCCCACGCACCACAGCCCAGCCAGCATTTACCCATACCTCCAGGGGCTGTGTCAGCCAGGGGTTCCAAAGTAGACACACCTAAATCCCCTAGAATCCTTACCTACACTAGTATACCTGTTTCAGCTTGTTCTCTATGAAGCCTGCTGCTGGCAACCTACTTTTCAAACACCACTCTGCTTAGCTTAGGCCTACGCCTTCTCATCCGCCATTACTCTACTGTCTACTCCCAGTCATTGTGCCATGGGTGGGCTGTGCTTTCCGATCCTTAGCTCGGCTGCCTGGGATGTTTGTTGTGTTGTGCCCTTGTGGCCGAGCGCCATGCCCTGAACCAGGAACAAAAGCACTCCTTGTAAATTAAAGAGCAATGATCTGTAGTGCATGTTGGGGCAAGTCATTGCTGTTTTCCTGACGTGACTGGTGAGAGACAGAATGGGACTATGGGAGAGAGAGGTTTAGTTGAAAGGAACTACCGCAGTGTAGAGTATGTCTGGATGATTTATATTGATATGTGATTGAGTATAAAATGATGGAGTTTTAGGATTACATGAAATAGATGAGTGGATTTCCCTAACTTGTTTAAAATATCTGTGCTCACATCGAAATGTAGATTTGTCATCAGGTGTACTCTGAAATATGTTTTGATGTATATAATAATTAAAAAAAGTAGGATAGTCTTTATAAAATAATGAAACGTCAATATAATGTAGGCCTACCCTCCATAGAGCTTCGTGGGATGAGGAAGACTTTGCCCACATTGATTCTATCAAATACCTTATCAAGGGCCGACTATCAAACACAGACTTTAACCTCAAACAGACTTTCAACTCAAATAGGCTTTAACCTCAGAGTTTTGAATAACTTTATTAAGTACAGTGAAATGTCTTTCCATACCCAAAATAAAGTCATCAATATCAATGTAGTTCTAAAAGTAACATAAGGTAGAACAAAAACACACATACAGGGTCAGTTCCAATAGCATATTTACAATGTGCAGGGATACTGGAGTGATAGAGGTAGATACAGTACTGTATGTATAGGGGTAAGTTGACTAGGCATCAAGATATATGGCGTACAGAGTAGCATCAGTGTATATTATGTTTGTGTGTGAGTGTGTGTGCGTGTGTGTAGAGTCAGTATAAATGTTATTTGTGTGAGCAAATTAAGTGTGTATTTGGGTGCATTTGCGTGTGTGTGTTTGTGTGTTATTGTGTTGGAGTGTCAGTGTGCGTGAGTGTGTAGAGTCCTTTGAGTGTGCATAGAGACAGTGCAAAGAAATTTAAAATACAAGGGTCAAGTCAGGTAGTCCATGTAGCCATTTTGTTCTCTATTTAGCAATCTTATGGCTTGGGGATTGAAGGTAAAGTACTGGAGGTTACCCATCTCCTCTCTCTGAAACTATGCTCTGACACTTTCTTAAACACAGTCCAGTCCAATCTCCCTCTCACCTAGTCCCCTCCGCCACTGAAAACACAACCCTCAAATGTTGGCCAGTCAACCTTTTCATACATTTCTGATAGACAGTGTTTCCTGCAGCTACCGGAGAAAATTGACATACCATGCTATTACACTAACTGCAGACCCTTGTGACACCCCCTACACACACACACACACACACACACACACACACACACACACACACAAACACACACACACACACACACACACACACACACGCACACACACACGGTCCCTTTTCATTCTTCTCCGAGGGGTTTAAGCCCCTGGGTGCAGTAGTCCACGGCCCCCTGGTTTTATGGTCCTGGCCCCTTTCTCCAGAGTCCTTCAAAGTGTTTGCCTTTAGCCTGCAGTCACTTCAGACTTGATTACAGTTTTTAACAATCACTTTGGCACTAATTTCAGAACCTTGTGGTCCTTTTTCAAAACTCTAGACACAAAACTCAAAACGGCCATCACTTGTAACACAGGCTGTCCAATGTTAAAAACATTGCATTGTGCATTCACATCGTTAAAGAAACCTTGCACTTGCTGAATCATTGGTTAAAATAACTAATTTATCATGAAATACCATAGGAACATTCATTTAGATCACCCACACACAAGATACCTATAGTTTCACTGTGTAGTTGTTCGTACAATCATTAAATATTGTAGTACAAAATATGTGATACATGTTTCCTTATGCTACTACATGTAAATACATCACTGTAAAATGACTAGTAGATAGAATACTACAGACACAGTGGAATCACTAAACAAAATATGACATTTATTGATGAAATACAATAAAATCACAACATAGGTTTCTTTGAATCAAAACAAAAATAATTAGCAACAAAAAAATAAAAAACAGTTAAAGGTCAACTGCAGTGTTCCTCACCTGGCTTACTGTAAAACATCACTGCAGTGTTCCTCACCTGGCTTACTGTAAAACATCACTGCAGTGTTCCTCACCTGGCTTACTGTAAAACATCACTGCAGTGTTCCTCACCTGGCTTACTGTAAAACATCACTGCAGTGTTCCTCACCTGGCTTACTGTAAAACATCACTGCAGTGTTCCTCACCTGGCTTACTGTAAAACATAACTGCAGTGTTCCTCACCTGGTTTACTGTAAAACATCACTGCAGTGTTCCTCACCTGGTTTACTGTAAAACATCACTGCAGTGTTCCTCACCTGGCTTACTGTAAAACATCACTGCAGTGTTCCTCACCTGGCTTACTGTAAAACATCACTGCAGTCTTCCTCACCTGGCTTACTGTAAAACATCACTGCAGTGTTCCTCACCTGGCTTACTGTAAAACATCACTGCAGTGTTCCTCACCTGGCTTACTGTAAAACATCACTGCAGTGTTCCTCACCTGGCTTACTGTAAAAAGCAAAACAAAAGATTGATTACTACTTCTATATTTCCATCAACCCTGTCTTGTGGATTTGGCCACAGGTTCTCTTCCACATCACAATGGATGTTTTCATTAGCCAAACATTTTGGGAAGAATCTTCGGGCATGGCGAACCCAGGCCTGACACTGGTCTGCCTTGATGTCATTGCATGCATCATCCATGGCCTGGAGAGGGTGGCTTGTTCGTGAGGGCGCCTATCATATACAGCACCTTCCACCTCCATGTGGAGAAAAATTATTAAATCGGGTTAAGGAAAGAAGAGTATGAGGGTAAGCACAGGGTGGTAAATTGTAGATGGGCCTGAAACCATGCTTGCACCATTTGAGCATGGTGGAACCTGACATTATCCCACACAATGACATAGGTCATGCTATCAGCTCTACAGACCTGATTTAGCTCATCAAAGACGGTTACATTCAAACAGCGAATCATGTGGCTGCCTGCAACTCAATATATAGAGTATATAAAGTAGAGAGCTCTAGATGTTGTTCAACCAAACATTAGAACGCGCAAGATGCTTAATCTAAGCAACTTTGACCGTGGTATGATTGTTGATGCCACACATGGTGATTCCAGCATCTCAGAAACAGCTGCCTTCCTGGGATTTTTATGCACTACAGTCTCTAGAGTTTACAGAGAACGGTGCGATAAACAAAACACATTCAGTGAGCGGCAGTTCTGTGGGCAAAACCACCTTGTTCATGAATGAGGTCAGAAGAAAATGTCCAGACTCATTCAAGCTAACAGAAAGGCCACAAACGCTCAAATAACAGCTGTTTAAAACAGTGGTGTGCAGAAGGGCATCTCTTAACGTACAATTCCGTGAATAATTCAGGCTGTTGTGGAGGCAAAAGTACTAGATAGGTGTACCTAATAAAGTGGCCGGTGAGTGTACAGTAATGTCAAATATGAAAATATGGTCTGGAAAAGTGGTACATGTGACCATAGAAACAGTGTCTGATAAAGAATGATGATGAAATATTACATCCATAGATAATGTAGTACAATTGGTTCATGTTCCACGGTAATTGGTGTCAATGGATCTCGTTATCCTGAAACCTTCATGATCTAAACATGGAATATCGTTTGTCAGTTTCCGTAAAACTATGCATTAAGAGTAACGCAACAGTACCTTATCATTTTGAGCAGTTGTATCAATTGATAGTTGGATCATTGTAATGAAATGCATTTTGAAATGGTAATACTTTGATGTTAAGTTGTGTCATTTTGAGCAGGTGATTTAAGTTCAATGAACAAGTGATCTTAGCGTTATGTGTATTGTATCCAAGCAATTAGAAAGAGTGTTAAAGCTTTGAAAAATGTGCATTTTGAATATTGGTTGTGCGTTTGTGTCTAGAGTTTTGAAAAATGACATCAAGGTTCCCGAAAACAGTGCCAAAGTGATTGTAAAAAACTGTAACTGGCACATTCAGACCTTTTCACTGTTGATCACAACAAACAATCAGGTGACCGGACTGAAACACGACATTTCGATTCAATCCCTTTGTCGTTGGGAGTGTGTGGTGTTAGGGTGGGAGCAGAAATACATTCCAAGCTGACTATTTGTGGTCATCCTGTTGGTCTAGATTAGATAGAGGTCAGGCATGCAATAGACTGACACGTAGATATTGAGAGTTTTGTTGTTTCGTAATTCTAGCTCTACACAGCCATGCCAAAGCTATGCCTCTGTGGTAACTAACGTGAAATCAATACTGATCTGAGTGTGTTGTGAATTTATGAAATGTCTTTCTGTTTGATTCCTTACTTTGATTCTCGTTGTTACTGAGATTATAAAACTGATAGAATGACCTACAAATAGAACATGATAATGATGTGAAAATGATTCCTAGAAGAATTCACGCTGGGATTTGTATTGTGGTATTTTGGATGGATTGTCTTCGTAGGGGCGCCAGTTAACTGCCTGCCTGTTGTTTAAAGAATCACTTCCCTATTTCCCAGCTGACAGGAAAGACAGAGCACTAGGCCAAAACACAGATCACAGATGGATAGATAAGAGATGTGTGGATGAGTAGGGGAAGCCTCTCTCTCCCGCTCTCTTTCTCTCTCCCCAGCAGCTACACAGGAAGTTCATGACCATGAGGTCACAGGAACAAGCCATATTTCAGGACTACACAGCACATGACTGGTTTAAACTGGAAGACAACAGAGTTTTCATGTTTTTTTGTTGTTTCATTGTTGCTGTCTGTCTTGTTTTTACTGTGCGAACTTGAGAATGATCAGTTGGTGACTATTTCCTTGTTTTCATATTCAAAAGCAGTTACTTTTTCCATGGAGTAAATGGAAATTAGGAATACAACTAAAGTGAACATAGAAGTGGAAATAGTGTTTCATCATCATCTGCAGTAACCTATCATGAGGCATAATGGCAGTCAGTGTGGCACCTGTGCAGACAGACAGTTAAATGTAAACATACGTCCTCCTTTGTCATACAATCTACAGTAGGCCTGTGTTCCTATTGTAAAGGTATCAGTGGGGTGGCAGAGCACAATGGCTGACACCAAGGACTTTGCTCATCAAACATTGACTAGAGTGAAAACATGCATCCTGTCAATGGGCAGAGGAAAGTGTGTTGCAGGCCCTGAGGCATCTCTCTCTCTCTCTCTCTCTCTCTCTCTCTCTCTCTCTCTCTCTCTCTCTCTCCTTCCCTCCCTCCCAACAGGAAGAAGACCCAGATGTGAGAATGGATGAGGGATACGAACTTGACCTGACCTACGTGACTGAGCGCATCATTGCCGTGTCCTTCCCTCGGACATGCTCAGAAGAGATCTACCTCCACAACCTGAAGGATGTCACACGGATGCTCAAGTCCAAGCACGCAGATAACTACCTGGTCAGTTAACACTACTCTCGTGCATGTGTCTCACACCATTCTTCATCTCACTTGTAGTGCATAGACTATTGAGATACAGTACCTAGTCCTTTCTGTCTTATCTGACATCTTGTGGCAGACATCAGATTTCTATCAGAGTGAGATCATTAAAGTTTATCTAAAGTTTGCTTTGTTTATTTGGTTTAAAGTGTGACTGTTATTCACCCTATGTCATTGTCTCATTGGCACATTTTGTGGTTTCTAGAGAAGTGATGTTGACAGGACAAGAGCCTACTTTAACCTCAGCTCAACCATTTAGTGTGGAGTGCTGTGAAGCTTTCTTTAGTTCATATGGGAAAGAGGAAGTGAAAACGGTTGAAACAGTTACTTTTTAATAAGATAGTTATAAAAGGCATATAATAAAATTGCAACATAAATGTATGTATTCATGCGTACATATCTTTTTTCTTTCTAGATTATCAACCTGTCGGAGAAGAGACATGATCTCTCTAAAATGAACCCTAAGGTAAAGCAACCATGCTGTCTTTTTCCAAATGTGCAACATAAACAAAACATAGGGCAAGACACGAGGTGCTGAAGAGATACAGGTATCAACAAGCTGCAGAATGACTCGGCTGTATTTGCTATAGCTAAATCAATGGATATAAGTGGCAACATGGATCTCAACCGTATATGTTTGAACAACTGTCTAACGAGATAACCCTAGGATTTAGAAAGGCTGTCTCTAGGATTTCTGGAGACTCTGTGCGTGCTAAATAGATTGTTTAGGTTGTATAGAGGTTTTATTGATTAGAACTATCTATAACAGAGTGTGTGTGACTTACCTTGTGTTTGCAGACTCTGGACACGGGCTGGCCTGACCTGCATGCCCCTCCTCTGGATAAGATCTGTACAATTTGTAAGGCCATGGAAGGCTGGCTCAACGCTGACCCTCTGCACGTGGTGGTCATACACTGCAGGGTGAGCAGCATCCTCATCACTCTGTCATCACCCTCTCATCATCTCTCAGTTATTTTCTTCTGGCCAAAGATCCCTTGTCTCACCTTATCATATAAAGTCACTGTCCAGTAAAAAATCTAACTTTTTAAAAATTCTGTTAACTCATACCCAAATAATGTTGTTGACTTGTCTAATACTATTTGTGGTCAAAGCATACATTTGAGAAAAAAAACACTGATCAAACAGACCATTTCCAAATGTTTTGCTATTTCCTCATGCTGCTGAGGAAATAGCAAGCATGTACAATCAGCTGTGAACTCGCATTAATATTTTTAATGACCGGTATACGCCCACACCATTCTATAGTTGGGGTATGCCCACTCCATTCTATAGTTGGGGTATGCCCACACCATTCTATAGTTGGGGTATGCCCACTCCATTCTATAGTTGGGGTATGCCCACACCATTCTATAGTTGGGGTATGCCCACACCATTCTATAGTTGGGGTATGCCCACTCCATTCTATAGTTTGGGTATGCCCACACCATTCTATAGTTGGGGTATGCCCACTCCATTCTATAGTTGGGGTATGCCCACACCATTCTATAGTTGGGGTATGCCCACACCATTCTATAGTTGGGGTATTCCCACACCATTCTATAGTTGTGGTATGCCCACACCATTCTATAGTTGGGGTATGCCCACACCATTCTATAGTTGGGGTATGCCCACACCATTCTATAGTTGGGGTATGCCTACACCATTCTATATTTGGGGTATGCCCACACCATTCTATATTTGGGGTATGCCCACAGCATTCTATAGTTGGGGTATGCCCACACCATTCTATAGTTGGGGTATGCCCACTCCATTCTATAGTTGGGGTATGCCCACTCCATTCTATAGATGGGGTATGCCCACTTCATTCTATTGTTCGGGTATGCCCACTCCATTCTATAGTTGGGGTATGCCCACTTCATTCTATTGTTCGGGTATGCCCACTTCATTCTATAGTTGGGGTATGCCCACACCATTCTATAGTTGGGGTATGCCCACACCATTCTATAGTTGGGGTATGCCCACACCATTCTATAGTTGGGGTATGCCCACACCATTCTATAGTTGGGGTATGCCCACATCATTCTATAGTTGGGGTATGCCCACACCATTCTATAGTTGGGGTATGCCCACTCCATTCTATAGTTGGGGTATGCCCACTCCATTCTATAGTTGGGGTATGCCCACTCCATTCTATAGTTGGGGTATGCCCACACCATTCTATAGTTGGGGTATGCCCACACCATTCTATAGTTGGGGTATGCCCACACCATTCTATAGTTGGGGTATGCCCACTCCATTCTATAGTTGGGGTATGCCCACTTCATTCTATTGTTCGGGTATGCCCACTTCATTCTATAGTTGGGGTATGCCCACACCATTCTATAGTTGGGGTATGCCCACACCATTCTATAGTTGGGGTATGCCCACACCATTCTATAGTTGGGGTATGCCCACACCATTCTATAGTTGGGGTATGCCCACATCATTCTATAGTTGGGGTATGCCCACACCATTCTATAGTTGGGGTATGCCCACTCCATTCTATAGTTGGGGTATGCCCACACCATTCTATAGTTGGGGTATGCCTACACCATTCTATAGTTGGGGTATGCCCACACAATTCTATAGTTGGGGTATGCCCACTCCATTCTATAGTTGGGGTATGCCCACACCATTCTATAGTTGGGGTATGCCCACTCCATTCTATAGTTGGGGTATGCCCACACCATTCTATAGTTGGGGTATGCCCACACCATTCTATAGTTGGGGTATGCCCACTCCATTCTATAGTTTGGGTATGCCCACACCATTCTATAGTTGGGGTATGCCCACTCCATTCTATAGTTGGGGTATGCCCACACCATTCTATAGTTGGGGTATGCCCACACCATTCTATAGTTGGGGTATTCCCACACCATTCTATAGTTGTGGTATGCCCACACCATTCTATAGTTGGGGTATGCCCACACCATTCTATAGTTGGGGTATGCCCACACCATTCTATAGTTGGGGTATGCCTACACCATTCTATATTTGGGGTATGCCCACACCATTCTATATTTGGGGTATGCCCACAGCATTCTATAGTTGGGGTATGCCCACACCATTCTATAGTTGGGGTATGCCCACTCCATTCTATAGTTGGGGTATGCCCACTCCATTCTATAGTTGGGGTATGCCCACTTCATTCTATTGTTCGGGTATGCCCACTCCATTCTATAGTTGGGGTATGCCCACTTCATTCTATTGTTCGGGTATGCCCACTTCATTCTATAGTTGGGGTATGCCCACACCATTCTATAGTTGGGGTATGCCCACACCATTCTATAGTTGGGGTATGCCCACACCATTCTATAGTTGGGGTATGCCCACACCATTCTATAGTTGGGGTATGCCCACATCATTCTATAGTTGGGGTATGCCCACACCATTCTATAGTTGGGGTATGCCCACTCCATTCTATAGTTGGGGTATGCCCACTCCATTCTATAGTTGGGGTATGCCCACTCCATTCTATAGTTGGGGTATGCCCACACCATTCTATAGTTGGGGTATGCCCACACCATTCTATAGTTGGGGTATGCCCACACCATTCTATAGTTGGGGTATGCCCACTCCATTCTATAGTTGGGGTATGCCCACACCATTCTATAGTTGGGGTATGCCCACACCATTCTATAGTTGGGGTATGCCCACACCATTCTATAGTTGGGGTATGCCCACACCATTCCAACACAGGGAGAATTCAGCAGAAGGTACTACCGGTTGGCGCGTGGGGTCATGGTAATGGTTCTGTGGAGTAAAAAAAAATATTTATTGTTTATTTATAATCACTAATAACACTACCTGTTACTGTTGCAAATGATTATGCCTAAGCATTGACACACAAATATGAATTAATTTGACATCTTGTCTCTTGTCTTGTATTTCAGGGTGGGAAAAGCAGAATTGGAGTGGTCATCTCATCGTTTGTGATTTTCACTGACATATCTGCCAGGTAACTGCTGCAAAAAAATGGCATCTCACGTAGCTTTTTATCAATATTTTCATTTACTGAGGTTTAGCATTGTGAAATATGACTTCACTCTAACCAAAATATCTGACCTCAGGAGAGAGTGAGTAGCACTGATTGAATGTTTGGGTCCAAACTCCTTGTCAACTCCAACCAAATGTCACAGATAAATATAGGCCTAGAAACAAAGATAATCTATTTCACTGTCTGACCACTACTGGTCCACTCAGCCCTTTCACTGAATCCCACAGTCATTCAGAACGTGAGTCAAACAATCAATACTTATGGTTGTGGGATCAAAGGCAAGCTACAAGTCATGAGTCACGCTTACAGAATTACACACTCTAAATCAACATGGACAACACTAGACAGTCATGACAGTCAGCTTATGACAGAAACGGACGTTTATCACAAAGGTCAATGTAATTTTCTCTGAATGGACCTGGAAATTAATTTAGCAATTAAATATGAGTTTCAGTAAGGCACTTGAGTAGAAAATAATTTCCCCTCAAGCACATGCAGTTCCTCTAAGTGGATAAAGTTACACAAACAAAGATGAAAGTCATTTACACTCTGAAAGGATATCCAGAGCAGCTGCAACTCAGCTAATCCCTAAAGTCAAGAACCGTCTGCAAACATTTAGCGAGAAAGTGGTTCATAAGGTGAAGGGAAGTGCTGTGTGTGTTTGTGTGTGTATGTGTGTGTCTTATGGAGATCCTTTGTGCAAACAGCCCCCGTGTGATATGGGTACACATTGGCCCAGGCCTGGCTGGAGAGGGGAGAGAGAGACTGATAAAGAGGGAAGGGGAGAGAGAGAGCAGAACAGAAAAAGAGTGAGGACGGTGAGGGAAGGAAAGAAAGTGAGGGAGAGGGAGAGAGAGGCAGAGAAAGGCAGGGAGATTTAGAGGGAGATATATGGTGGGAGAGGGAGAGAGAGGCAGAGAGAGGCAGGGAGATTTAGAGGGAGATATATGGTGGGAGAGGGAAAGAGAGGCAGAGAAAGGCAGGGAGATTTAGAGGGAGATATATGGTGGGAGAGGGAGAGAGAGGCAGAGAAAGGCAGGGAGATTTAGAGGGAGATATATGGTGGGAGAGGGAGAGAGAGGCAGAGAGAGGCAGGGAGATTTAGAGGGAGATATATGGTGGGAGAGGGAAAGAGAGGCAGAGAAAGGCAGGGAGATTTAGAGGGAGATATATGGTGGGAGAGGGAGAGAGAGGCAGAGAGAGGCAGGGAGATTTAGAGGGAGATATATGGTGGGAGAGGGAGAGAGAGGCAGAGAGAGGCAGGGAGATTTAGAGGGAGATATATGGTGGGAGAGGGAAAGAGAGGCAGAGAAAGGCAGGGAGATTTAGAGGGAGATATATGGTGGGAGAGGGAGAGAGAGGCAGAGAGAGGCAGGGAGATTTAGAGGGAGATATATGGTGGGAGAGGGAGAGAGATGGAGAGACAGATGAGGAAGAGAAAAAAAAGACAGAGAGAGAGACCTCTAGTGAAAAGCCTCCAGCGCCGGTTGGTACAGCAGTAACTGGGTACACACTCTGACCTCTTTCTCCTCTCCTCCTCTCCTTTTTGTTTATTCTGGATTGTCTTCCTGTCTGGTTACTTTCTCTCTTCATCCCTGTCAGTGTGTGCATGCTCACATTTGTGTGTGTGCGCATGTGTGTGTGCGTGTGCATGAGTGCGTGTCAGAGAGAAACAGAATATGTATTGAATAAGTGCCAATGTTTGTTTACAGTGTGAGTACCTCCACTCTGTCAGCCAGGAGGGTCTCTGGTATAGGCTGACGACTTACGCTCAGTTCAATTTAGTTCACTGTTTCCTTTTTTAAAACTAAAGGTCTTAACTAAAGCTTACTTACCATCATTGTCAGGAGTGTTTACCCTGTCAGTGCTTAAGCCTAAACAGTAGAGTAAGTCAGTGTTTAAGCCTAAACAGGAGGAGGGTAAGTCAGTGTTTAAGCCTAAACCATGTCTGTGTCTGTCTCACATAGTGCTGATCAGGCCTTGGACCGCTTTGCAATGAGGAAGTACTATGACGACAAGGTCTCAGCATTGATGACACCTTCTCAGAAAAGGTATGGCCTCTTCTCAGGCACAATATTCATCTATTCTCTAGTACTGAGGAAATGCTCATTGTGTGATGGATGGTGAGGTAAAGGTGTTTCCCCACACCCTCCTTCATATGCCTCCATTCCTCCCTATCCCTTTACACACACACACACACACACACACACACACACACACACACACACACACACACACACACACACACACACACACACACACACACACACACACACACACACACACACAGGTCTATACACACCCCTTTCTGCCCATGTTAGGGCAAGTTCAGGTTCCAGTCCCACCAAGACCAATAGAAAACCTATTGCATGTTTTTGTCTTGTTTGTCCATTCCCATAGAAAAGGGCCTGTGATAGTCGCTCCATTGTGTGTAATTGAAACAGAATGGGATCCTGTGGTGACCTGGTGCAATCTAATCTTGCTGCATCACACTGATTCCCTGTGACTCAGTCATGCTGTGGGCGCCTCATAAAGAATATTCCCATCACAAACACACAGGCTCAATGCATCTCAGAGCGGTCCTTTTCCCATATGTGCTTCAGTAACTGGGTTGCAATTGTCATGGATGGACTTATCCATTGATGTCAGGGTTGTAAGTGATCTGTTGTTGTCCACTGTAACCTATATGCAAAGGGGTTTAGTTAGTGAGGATCATCTAGCTAGCTATTGTGTGGATTACTATATCTCTTCTATTCTTTCATGCCAGGTATGTTTGGATCCTGAACAGTCTCCTGAGTGGGTCGATGAAAATGAATGCTTCTCCACTGTTCCTGCATTGCATCATTCTTCATGGGATACCCAACTTCAACCCTGCAGGAGGTAACTGAAAACACTCTTTTGTTCACCTATTGGCCGACTAGGAGATACAAATGCAAATATTCCGCTCAGTCAATACAGATGTAGGATCTTAATTTGATCACTATGTTGTAGAAAACGTTCCTACAAAGCAGGACATTCGAAACATGTAGTGTATCTGAGTTTTAAAACGACTTCTGAAGTTTGTTGTTTTTACTTTGACATTATAGACATGATTTTCCCTTTCAAAAAATGTATTAACCCCTACAAAAATGTCCATTCATTATAATCCACATAATAATTAACATTTCCTGTTGCTGCAGGATTATTTTCCTGCTGTGGCAAACTGGCTCAAGTTAAAATCCTACATCTGCAGAAGCTAAAAGTCTGACAAATAACTACCAATAAAATCCCTATGAGGCTATCTAGATAGAAGTGGGATTCTCAGAGATCTTGCATGCTAAATGAACCTCTCCTTTCACACGGACTGAAGCACACATGTATACACGCACATGCACATATGTAAATACGCACCACAGAATAACTTCTTTATGGTCTGTAGTAAGGGAATCCACGCCCATTTTTTTTTTACATAAACAAATGTTTTTTTTTAAAACATATTTCAAATCAACAACAAAGACTTCCCTGAGATGGAACCAGTGACCTAATTTGAGCCGGATACTGACAGAACAGGATCTGGCACCTCTCAAATGTTGACCTTTTTGTTCCGAAACCCATTTGCCAGGGTCAGTTCCTCTCTTGGCATGAAAAATAATTGTCACTGTTTGCAATGTGAAAAATTATAATAAAATCAATCAGAGTTATTTCAATATGCCTTCTCTGTAATTCTCCTGCCACCTAAAACACGTAACACGTAATGTGAAAACGTACCTGATATTCTAAGAATTGATTGGTGTTGGGCCGAACCGGGTTTATGGTTTGCGCAACATTGTAATCTGTATGGACCATTGCTGTGGTGAGAAAGAAGCACACCTGTATCTCTCACAGAACTAGAATGACATTCACTTTCTGTGATCTCTCCCTCTCTCTGCTCTGATAGACACGCGCCTGCAATTCTCATCTCTCCCTCTCTCTGCTCTGATAGACACGCGCCTGCAGTTCTCATCTCTCCCTCTCTCTGCTCTGATAGACACGCGCCTGCAATTCTCATCTCTCCCTCTCTCTGCTCTGATAGACACGCGCCTGCAGTTCTCATCTCTCCCTTTCTCTGCTCTGATAGACACGCGTCTGCAGTTCTCATCTCTCCCTCTCTCTGCTCTGATAGACACGCGCCTGCAATTCTCATCTCTCCCCCTCTCTGCTCTGATAGACACGCGCCTGCAATTCTCATCTCTCCCTCTCTCTGCTCTGATAGACACGCACCTGCAATTCTCATCTCTCCCCCTCTCTGCTCTGATAGACACGCGCCTGCAATTCTCATCTCTCCCTCTCTCTGCTCTGATAGACACGCGCCTGCAATTCTCATCTCTCCCTCTCTCTGCTCTGATAGACACGCGCCTGCAATTCTCATCTCTCACTCTCTCTGCTCTGATAGACACGAGCCTGCAGTTCTCATCCTTCGCCCTCTCTGCTCTGATAGACACGCGCCTGCAGTTCTCATCTCTCCCTCTCTCTGCTCTGATAGACACGCGTCTGCAGTTCTCATCTCTCCCTCTCTCTGCTCTGATAGACACGCGCCTGCAGTTCTCATCTCTCCCTCTCTCTGCTCTGATAGACACGCGCCTGCAGTTCTCATCTCTCCCTCTCTCTGCTCTGATAGACACGCGCCTGCAGTTCTCATCTCTCCCTCTCTCTGCTCTGATAGACACGCGCCTGCAGTTCTCATCTCTCCCTCTCTCTGCTCTGATAGACACACGCCTGCAATTCTCATCTCTCCAGCGTTGCACTTTGTTTATTTCCTTTAGAATCATACACTCTTAGCTAAAAATATGCTATATAGTACCAAAAAGGGTTCTTCGGCTGTCCCCATAGGAGAACCCCTTTTTGTTCCAAGTATAATCCTTTTGGTTCCAGGTAGAACCCTTTCCACAGAGGGTTCTACATGGAACCCAAAATAGTTCTACCTGGAACCAAAAGGTTATCCTATGGGGAAGACTGCAGAACCCTTTTGGAAGCCTTTTTCTGAGTGTAGCTGGAGGAAGGGTTCTGGGGGTGCCGCTGCACCCCTGATGAATGTAAATACATTTGCCAAAGTTATAGAATTACTGCTGTCTGTTCAGAAAGATATGAAATCATTATGAATACCACACCAGGATTAGACCAATAATTTAGCCACAGATCAAAAACTTTTAAGCTTTTTTTTAGCCTAGCTGCAGATTGTGTGCAGCCCAATCACAAGGCATGCCTACAGTCTGGAACGTGCGGCAAATCTGTCAGTGAACAGCATGCAGCCAAAACAGGCTTTTTGCAATATTTCAAATAGCCAAACATTGTGGTAAAACACAGGTTTGAAAGCAAATGGATTCTGCTGAAAAGAGAAGAGTATTGTCTGTAGGCTACCAGATATGTGATCAACTTTTAAATAGGCCTATTGAGTGAACAACATTGTTTTACAAAGTAAAACAAGAGAGACATAGGCTTTTGGCATGAGCGCATCGGCCATCGCCGGTGAGTGAACTAAAATCAAATCAAATTAAAGTTTATTTGTCATATGCACCGAATACAACCGGTGTAGACCTTACAGTGAAATGCTAACTTACTGGCTCTAACCAATAGTGCAAAAAAAGGTATTAGGTGAACAATAGGTAAGTGAAGAAATAAAACAACAGTAAAAAGACAGGTTACATACAGTAGCGAGGCTATAAAAGTATCAAGGCTACATACAGACCACGGTTAGACAGGCTGACCGAGGTCGTATGTACATGTAGATATGGTTAAATTGACTGTGCATATCTGATGACCAGAGAGTAGCAGCAGCGGAAAAGAGGGGTTGGAGGGTGGTGGGTGGTGGGCGGGACACAACAAGATAGATAGCCTGGTTAGCCAATGTGGTTGGTCGGCCCAAATCAAATCAAATGTTACTGGTCACATACACATGGTTAGCAGATGTTATTGCGAGTGTAGCAAAATGCTTGTAACGCTGCGCATCATTGGGTGAGTCAGTGAAACTGGAAAGCTGTTTTACACTATAATTTTCTCCCCATATTGTACAATATGTGTGTTTCCACACATACAGGCCTGGGCAATTGATGGATTCAAGACCAGGTTGTTTTTATTGATCTCAGATTCTCAATTTGTGAGGTATTTAAAAAGATTATGCTGAAGTCTCCAGTCATCTTAAACTATGTAAAATGATGTAAAAGGCTACATTTCTCCCACACCCTCTTCTGCAAGCGCCTCTACTCTACTGCTCTATGCCAGCACGCAAAAGCCATGATGTGCATGCAATGCTTTATTATAAATATTTATTTATGTATTAAATATTAATTTCACTTGTTCATAAATGTTAATTTATAATAGCAACCCAGGTCAGCCCCCTCTCGGCTCAATTTACAAATGAAGCACTGGATGGAACTACTGGTACAAACCTCTGTTAGAACAGCAGTTGACCACAGTGGAAACATACAGAACATGTTGCATGTGACATGCCTATAGGTTGCTTGAGAGGCTGCCAATGTCGCACGTGACGCTTACATAGAGATATGCCTAGTAGCATCTTAGAGACTGACACAATTTGTCAAGTCGCAAATTGTCAGGTCAGATTTCCTGTGCGTTCTCTGTAACAGCCCACAAGAAGCTTGAGGGAAAGGATTTATGCCATTTCATTAGCAATTATGACTGACTGTCACTTGATACCAACATGAATTAATACATGATACAGTATATCATAACATTAATGAATTCATGATGCAGTACATTGATACAATGCCATTTCAAAAGGTAACCTAATCATAACACTTGTTCATTTGGTCCCCACTATTTCTGCTGAATTCCACTCTTTTCTATTTCTCTTTTTTCAAGTGTGTCGCCCATATCTGAAAGTGTACCAGGGAATGCAAGCTGTCTACTCCTCCGGGGTCTAGTAAGAACACATTTAAACCCCCTACTCCTCAGGGGTCTAGTAAGCACACATTTAAACCCCCTACTCCTCAGGGTTTAGTAAGCACAGATTTAAACCCCCTACTCCTCCGGGGTCTAGTAAGCACACATTTAAACCCCTTACTCCTCAGGGGTCTAGTAAGCACACATTTAAACCCCCTACTCGTCGGGGGTCTAGTAAGCACACATTTAAACCCCCTACTCCTCAGGGGTCTAGTAAGCACACATTTAAACCCCCTACTCCTCAGGGGTTGAGTAAGCACACATTTAAACCCCCTACTCCTCAGGGGTCTAGTAAGCACACATTTAAACCCCCTACTCCTCAGGGGTTGAGTAAGCACACATTTAAACCCCCTACTCCTCAGGGGTCTAGTAAGCACACATTTAAACCCCCTACTCCCCAGGGGTTTAGTAAGCACACATTTAAACCCCTTACTCCTCAGGGGTCTAGTAAGCACACATTTAAACCCCCTACTCATCGGGGGTCTAGTAAGCACACATTTAAACCCCTTACTCCTCAGGGGTCTAGTAAGCACACATTTAAACCCCCTACTCATCGGGGGTCTAGTAAGCACACATTTAAACCCCCTACTCCTCAGGGGTCTAGTAAGCACACATTTAAACCCCCTACTCCTCAGGGGTTGAGTAAGCACACATTTAAACCCCCTACTCCTCAGGGGTCTAGTAAGCACACATTTAAACCCCCTACTCCTCAGAGGTTTAGTAAGGACACATTTTCAACCCCCTACTCATCGGGGGTCTAGTAAGCACACATTTAAACCCCCTACTCCTCAGGGGTCTAGTAAGCACACATTTAAACCCCCTACTCCTCAGGGGTTTAGTAAGCACACATTTAAACCCCCTACTCCTCAGGGGTCTAGTAAGCACACATTTAAACCCCCTACTCCTCAGGGTTTAGTAAGCACACATTTAAACCCCCTACTCCTCAGGGGTTTAGTAAGCACACATTTTACAATTTAGTTTCACAATAAGGGATACCATTTTCTTTGAAGCATAATTGGTTGTTGTACTAATTCACTTTCTGTGAGTGTCAGTGATTGGTCATCGAATGTTCTCTCTGATTGGTTGTTTGTCTCTATTACCCAGTCACATTGGGCCTGGACACAGAGACAGGATATGCATCAGTCTGGAACCTGCTCAGCTGCTAAAGGGAGACATAATGGTAAGACCAACTTCTCATAGCATCACATAACATATGTATTGGAATGTATTGGGTATACCATGCAAAAATAAATATGGAAGTCATGATAGATAACATTAACAGAAGACATTTAAAATGGTAAGAAACATAGCAGATGCCAACAACTGACTTGATAAACGTCACATGAATAGCTACACAAACTGCTGTTACACCCTGTCTCCCCCTGTCTCTGCAGGTGAAATGTTACCATAAGAGTGATGTCACTTCGGAGCGTGAGGTGATCTTCCGGCTCCAGTTCCACACGGGAGCAGTGCAGGGCTACAACCTGATGTTCGAGAAGGAGGACATGGAGACTGCCAATAAAGGTATACACACACACACACACACACACACACCTGGAAAGGCCTAGAGAATGTCTCTGCTGGACTTCATTTTCCTTTATAAAAAACACATATGCAGCATCATTCATCTTTCCGTTGCGTTACAACGCAGCCACACTCACGGCATTCCTTTGTGTTGACTCTGCAGAACCTAGATTTCCTGACTACGGGAAAGTAGAGCTGGTGTTCTCCGAGGGCCCGGAGAAGATCCCAGGTATTTTTCTAACTCCTTAACCCAGTTAGAAAAGCAGGAGGGTTTGAAAACCTCCAGACACATGGTGCTTTCACCACCTAGCTTCCCCCTCAATCCCCCCTCCTTCCCCCTCTTCCCTCTGACAAGATGAGGATGTGGAATTCCGTAGAGGGGAAATGTAGTGTGAAGTGTGTACTGACAGATAGGTAAAAGAGCATAGCATGCCCTGCCTCCCAGCCCCACAGGAGGGTGTGTAGGGAGTGTGTGTGTGTGTGTGTGTGTGTGTGTGTGTGTGTGTGTGTGTGTGTGTGTGTGTGTGTGTGTGTGTGTGTGTGTGTGTGTGTGTGTATGCGTGCGTGCGTGCGTGAGCTCATGCATGTGTCCGAGCATGTGTGGTCTACACAACTAGTAAAAAGTAACATTCCTTCACCTCTCAGTTGGAAGATGAAAACACTCCGGCCACAAATCACTTCTAGGAAAGAAACACAAAAGGCTTCTTTCCAACAGTGTTCCTCAAAAGTTTAAACCTAGAAGATTGCCCCACTGATCCCTTGCGGTTGATTGGACCATATAAGAACCATATAAGAGCATCTCAGAGTGAATCCTTGGTTTTGATTGGTCTAGGTGCAGAGCGCTGGCAGAACGGGGCAGACGTCAGTGTGGACTACAACACAGCCGACCCTCTGACACGGTGGGACTCCTACCAGAACATCAATGACGGGGAAGGTAACAGCAGTCCCTTTGACTTATTTCTCCTCATTACAGTGTGGAAGATAAAGCTTACAATCACTCTAACTTACTATCATATGATCCACCATAACTAACAAACAAGTTCATCCAGTTACCAAGCCATATCTGGGTCAGTAGTATAGCATGTCAGTTTTATGAGTTTTATGAGGAATTTATCTGCTTACATTGTCCACTGTGCCATTACTAGGGTGTTTTTTCTGACCAGTAAAATCTCTGGGCCACATGTAGGCTGTCCCTGTCAGGAACAACTCCTTAACCAAGCTCCAGTTTTACCAACACAGGTACACCCAGGTAAAACCAATCAAAACGCATCTGGTTCAGTCAGTGCTTATTTTTTATAAATTAACAAATGGATCATTCCTTAGAGAGCCAACCCACTGGGCACAGATGTCAATTCAGCATCTATTCCACATTGGTTCAACATCATTTCTTTGAAATTACATGCCATCAATGTTGATTCAACCAGTCCGTGCCCAGTGGGAGGTGATAACTGCAATATTTTTTCCAGTGAAACAGATCTCTCAGCAACCCTGTAAACAGTACTGCAGAGCTTGACAGATTCATAGTCCTATGCTCTGGTTGGCCCACCTCATTCTGTACTGTATCATATAGGGACCACGGCGTGATTACATTAACACACACACAGTCAGTCGTCACTGGCCTGGTTTATGTGGCAGTGGGACCCATTGCTCATAAGAAAGATTTGCACCAGGGCAAGTTGTATGGAAATATTATTTATTTACTATGGCGAACAGAGGATATGAAGGATAGCATATCCTTTTGATGAACCGAAGGCACAGAGATTCTCATACTGCTAAGAATGGCAATGTCAATCTCAGCTTGGATTAGGGTTAGGAAAATTCTAGTGAGATGTTTCAGTAGGTCTTTTGGGTTGTTATTTGCTAGCGACAGAATAGTGCTGCTACCATAGGGCATACAGCAAGCCAGGGGTCATAGAGAGAACGGGTAGTTCCCCAGAGAATTCTGTTGTTGTTGTTGTATCAAATTAATAGGCATGCTTCAACCAACCCACTCACGCAGGCGCGGGTGTGCTCTCTCTCTCTCACACACACACACACACACACACACACACACTCTCACACACACACACACACACACACACACACACACACACACACACACACACACACACACACACACACACACACACACAGTCAGGGCGTCCCCTCCTTGCTGTGGTGGTTGCTGCTCTGCCAGATCTCTCTTCTCAACCGCGGAATTCACAACAACCTCCCAGAATAGAGCGATATGGTGGCATTAAACCATGAATCCACCCAGGCCCGTTATACAATAAGCATTTATATATAACACCCATAGAAGCCATTTAATGATAAAGACAATTTGTTATATTGCTTTTTTTAACTCAACTACACAACTTTTATGTTTGAAGTGTTAGATCAAGAGTCTCTGGGCGCGTAATGAAAGAGCACATTTTTTTAAATTAAAATATTAATTAAAGGCATACAACAACAGCCTAAACAAAAAATAAAAGTGTTGCTTTGAGGCATTCCTGTGGAATATTTACGGCCTTGTTTTCTCATGTAAACTCTAGATTGGAGAGGAAAGACTGGGAGCTCTACAGGAATTCAGCAGCTACTTACCAGTCCATTGGCAGCTCCCAGTGTCCCTCTGACTAGCTGACAATCAGTGGGTTAAGGGAAGGAGGAAGTACTCTTGCCATTTTAAAGACTGCTTACCACCTCAGTGTTATGTATGTGGAAAGGCAACATCATTTACTTCAATGGCTTTTTAAATCTAATCTATTTGAAATTTGGGTTGATCTTCTAGTATACCATGGTGGATTGATCTTTAAGGAGGGATATAAGAATAGGTCCTTTAGAAACAAATCCTTATTGATACAGCTGTTGTTATTGTATCAATCAAATAGATTTCTTTACCAGGATTTTCTTTCCAGGATTTTCTTTTACACAATACTTTACCTCACACAACTTACTGGAAACTGAACTACTCTTTCCTGGGTAAATGTCCTCTCCATCAACAGAAACAAATCCAGCCAGTGTTTGTTTTGTTTTTTAGAAACTCACTTCCCGTGTACATGAATCAGGGGGTGTCCCTGTAATCATTACCAGGTGTGTCAACAACCGCCTTTGAGCCTATTCACAGATAATGCCTAGACCACAGTAGACTTCTCCACTACTGAGGGCTCCCATCTCTCTCAACTCTGTTTCTGCCTCTAGCTCCCGGTGAGTGAGTCAGTGAGTCAGTGAGTCAGAGTAGAGCCATTTAACAAGCCGGCTGGATTAATGAGGAATGTTTTAGCTGAGGGCTGTCTGGCTGGGCCTCAAACTGGGCCTTAAAGGGAAGATTGCAGAATTAATTTGCCATTAAACATTCTGATTTGCTTCATCCTTCCAACTAAATGTCCCAATACGACATATCACTTTACATTTGCAATTTGGGAGAAATGTATATTTTATCAGAATTTGACTGAAGTTATGTAAGAAAATATTTCAGAAATGTGACATAAAGAGGAGCACTAGCAGGGCGAAACTGTCCACATAAGACGGTAAAGACCCACATCATGCAGAGTCCTACTATTGTTTTTGAAAAAATGTTTTGGCACTCTGAATAAAGGGAACATCTGACCATATCCTGTGATTTATTTATTCTGTATAATTCTTTTTGAAAACACATACAACTCACAGGCTTTTTTCATTGCCCTTTTACACCTCTGGCTTACCCCTACTAGCTAACCACTAGCTAACCACTAGCAGCCTTGAAACACATCACTTATTAGCAGTTCAGCACATCAGCATTTCTCCTACTGTTAGATATTAGACATTGAAAGTCTATAGCAAAACTGGCTAAAACTCTGTTGTTGGCCGATGGTAGCAAAAGCTAGTCACGTCCTAATCTGAGTGCTACTCAAACATTGGCTACCATGATATCCTGCAAGTTATATCGGACAATAAAGATCAGCCAGTTTAGCAAAAATAAAGACATACCTTGAAATAAAGAATTACATTAATCCGATTGGAATTTTACAATTTACAATTTAAAACGTATTCTATTGATGGAGTTGCTGTAGTTTCTTTCTAGCTAGCTTCCATCCCCAAACCCCATGCTAGATCTGTGTGAGTGGGACAGTTCCTTATGCATGGCCAGGTGCATTCGGAAAGTATTCAGACTGCTTGACTTTTTTTTAAATCCCTCAGAAATCTACACATAATACCGCACAATTACAAATCAAAAACGTTTTTTTTTTAATCTATTTTAGCAAATGTATAAAAAAAACCTGGGAATATCACATTTACACAACTATTCCGACCCTTCACTCAGTACTTTGTTGAAGCACCTTTGGAAGCAATTACAGCCTTGAGTCTTCTTGGGTATGACACTACAAGCTTGGCACACCTGTATTGGGGGAGTTTTCCCATTATTCTCTGCAGATCCTCTCAAGCTCTGTTGGGTTGGATGGGGGGAGCATTGCTGGACAGCTGTTTTCAGGTCTCTCCAGAGATGTTTGATCGGGTTCAAGTCCGGGCTCTGGCTGGGCCACTCAAGGTGATTCAGAGACTTGTCCCGAAGCCACTCCTGCGTTGTATTGGCTGTGTGTTTAGGGTCATTGTCCTGTTGGAAGATGAACCTTTGCCCCAGTCTGAGGTCCTGAATGCTCTGTAGCAG